>NC_142131.1:90812500-91112500 GCF_024610735.1 Ursus americanus | reverse complement strand
CGGTTTCTGTCAAACGGGTCCCTGTGCTGTGCTCCTCTCTTTTCACTCCTGCTACCATAAGCCCAGGGAGGAGGGGAGGGCTTAGAACATGGCTGGGCACTGGGGTTTCTTCCAGAGAAGGGGATGGCATTTGCTTTCCCTTGCCACCAGCCCTTGGGAGAGGGTCTGCACCTCAGGAAAGCTGTTTCCGTGGGAGGCCGGCTTCCTGCCCAACGGGCCTCAGGGCCGTGGCCCTCGGGGTTCCCTCCGGCTCCCCAGAGCACAGGGACGAGGTGACGGGCTTAGACCATACCTGGGCCATGTTGTTTCTTCCACCTGGGTGTGTGGCATTTTATTGACCTGGCTACCCCCACTTGGGATAGGATTTCCACAGCAAGAGTATATTGTTAGTTGGAAGACGTTTTGGCCCCAGGGGGTCTCCGGGCTGTGTTCGTTGGGGTTGAACTCCTGCTAGCAAAACCGCCGGGATGAGGGAAGGGCTCAGACTGTGCCTGGGCCCTGTGGTCTCTTCCAGGTCAGTGTATGGCATTTCCTTCACCTTGCCACAGGCACTGGGGAGCATGTCTGCACGTGGAGAAGGACTTCCTCGTGGGAAGCCGGTTTCTGTCAAACGGGTCCCAGGGCTGTGCTCCTCTCTTCTCACTCCTGCTGCCAGAAGCCCAGGGAGGAGGGGAGGACTTTCAACATGGCTGGGCACTGGGGTTTCTTCCAGAGAAGGGGATGGCATTTGCTTTCCCTTGCCACCAGCCCTTGGAATAGGGTCTGCACCTCAGGAAAGCTGTTTCCGTGGGAAGCCGGCTTTCTGCCCAACGGGCCTCCGGGCCGTGTGCCTCGGGGGTCCCTCCGGCTCCCCAAAGCACAGGGACGAGGTGAGGGGCTTAGACCATGCCTGGGCCATGTTGTTTCTTCCACTTGGTTGTGTGGCATTTTGTTGACCTGGCTACCTCCACTTGGGATAGGATTTCCACAGCACGAGCATATTGTTAGTCGGAAGCCGTTTGGGCCCCAGGGGGTCTCCGTGCTGTGTTCCTTGGGGTTGAACTCCTGCTAGCAAAACCGCCAGGATGAGGGAAGGGTTCAGACTGTGCCTGGGCCCTGTGGTCTCTTCCAGGTCAGTGTATGGCATTTCCTTCACCTTGCCACAGGCACTGGTGAGCATGTCTGCACGTGGAGAAGGACTTCCGCGTTGGAAGCCGGTTTCTGTCAAACGGGTCCCAGTGCTGTGCTCCTCTCTTTTCACTCCTGCTGCCAGAAGCCCAGGGAGGAGGGGAGGACTTTCAACATGGCTGGGCACTGGGGTTTCTTCCAGAGAAGGGGATGGCATTTGCTTTCCCTTGCCACCAGCCCTTGGGATAGGGTCTGCACCTCAGGAAAGCTGTTTCCGTGGGAAGCCGGGTTTCTGCCCAACGGGCCACAGGGCCGTGGGCCTCGGGGGTCCCTCCGGCTCCCCAGAGCACAGGGACGAGGTGAGGGGCTTAGGCCATGCCTGGGCCATGTTGTCTCTTCCTCCAGGGTGTGTGGCATTTTGTTGACCTGGCTACCTCCACTTGGGATAGCATTTCCACAGCAATAGCACATTGTTAGTCAGAAGCTGTTTTGGCCCCAGGGGGTCTCTGGGCTGTGTTCTTGGGGATGAACTCCTGCTACCAAAACCTCCGGGATGAGGGTAGGTCTCAGACTGTGCCTGGGCCCTGTGGTCTCTTCCAGGTCAGTGTATGGCATTTCCTTCACCTTGCCACAGGCACTGGTGAGCATGTCTGCACGTGGAGAAGGACTTCCTCGTGTGAAGCCGGTTTCTGTCAAAAGGGTCCCAGTGCTGTGCTCCTCTCTTTTCACTCCTCCAGCCTGAAGCCCAGGGAGGAGGGGAGGGCTTACAACATGGCTGGGAACGGGAGTTTCTTCCAGAGAAGGGCATGGCTTTTGCTTTCTCTTGCTACCAGCCCTTGGGAGAGGGTCTGAATCTCAGGAAAGCTGTTTCCGTGGGAGGCCGGCTTCCTGCCCAACGGGCCTCAGGGCCGTGGGCCTCGGGGGTCCCTCCGGCTCCCCAGAGCACAGGGACGAGGTGAGGGGCTTAGACCATGCCTGGGCCATGTTGTTTCTTCAACCTGGGTGTGTGGCATTTTGTTGACCTGGTTACCCCCACTTGGGATAGGATTTCCAGAGCAATAGCATATTGTTAGTGGGAAGCTGTTTTGGCCCCAGGGGGTCTCCGGGCTGTGTACTTGGGGTTGAACTCCTGCTAGCAAAACCACCGGGATGAGGGAAGGGCTCAGACTGTGCCTGGGCGATGTGGTCTCTTCCAGGTCAGTGTATGGCATTTCCTTCAGCTTGCCACAGGCACTGGGGAGCATGTCTGCACGTGGAGAAGGACTTCCTCGTGGGAAGCCGGTTTCTGTCAAAAGGGTCCCAGTGCTGTGCTCCTCTCTTTTCACTCCTGCTGCCAGAAGCCCAGGAAGGAGGGGAAGGCTTACAACATGGCTGGGCACTGGGGTTTCTTCCAGAGAAGGGGATGGCATTTGCTTTCCCTTGCCACCAGCCCTTGGGATACGGTCTGCACCTCAGGAAAGCTGTTTCCGTGGGAAGCCCGCTTTCTGCCCAACGGGCCTCCGGGCCGTATGCCTCGGGGGTCCCTCCGGCTCCCCAGAGCACAGGGACGAGGTGAGGGGCTTAGACCATGCCTGGGCCATGTTGTTTCTTCCACCTCGGTGTCTGGCATTTTGTTGACCTGGCTACCCCCACTTGGGTTTAGATTTCCACAGCAAGAACATATTGTTAGTCGGAAGCCGTTTGGGCCCCAGGGGGTCTCCGGACTGTGTTCCTTGCGGTTGAACTCTTGCTAGCAAAACCGCCGGGATGAGGGAAGGGCTCAGACTGTGCCTGGGCCCTCTCGTCTCTTCCAGGTCAGTGTATGGCATTTCCTTCACCTTGCCACAGGCACTGGGGAGCATGTCTGCACGTGGAGAATGACTTCCTCGTGGGAAGCCTGTTTCTGTCAACCGGGTCCCAGTGCTGTGCTCCTCTCTTTTCACTCCAGCTGCCAGAAGCCCAGGGAGGAGGGGAGGGCTTAGAACATGGCTGGGCACTGGGGTTTCTTCCAGAGAAGTGGATGGCATTTGTTTTCCCTTGCCTCCAGCCGTTGGGATAGGGTCTGCAACTCAGGAAAGCTGTTTCCGTGGGAAGCCGGCTTCCTGCCAACGGGCCTCAGGGCCGTTGGCCTCGGGGTCACTCCGGCTCCCCAGAGCACAGGGACGAGGTGAGGGGCTTAGGCCATGCCTGGGCCATATTGTCTCTTCCACCTGGGTGTGTGGCATTTTGTTGACCTGGCTACCTCCACTTGGGATAGGATTTCCACAGCAAGAGCATATTGTTAGTCGGAAGCCGTTTTGGCCCCAGGGGTCTCCGGTCTGTGTTCCTTGGTGTTGAACTCCTGCTAGCAAAACCACCGGGATGAGGGAAGGGCTCAGACTGTGCCTGGGCCCTGTGGTCTCTTCCAGGTCAGTGTATGGCATTTCCTTCACCTTGCCACAGGCACTGGGGAGCATGTCTGCACGTGGAGAAGGACTTCCTCGTGGGAAGCCGGTTTCTGTCAAACGGGTCCCAGTGCTGTGCTCCTATCTTTTCACTCCTGCTGCCAGAAGCCCAGGGAGGAGGGGAGGACTTTCAACATGGCTGGGCACTGGGGTTTCTTCCAGAGAAGGGGATGGCATTTGCTTTCCCTTGCCACCAGCCCTTGGGATAGGGTCTGCACCTCAGGAAAGCTGTTTCCGTGGGAAGCCGGCTTTCTGCCCAACGGGCCTCAGGGCCGTGGGCCTAGGGGGTCCCTCCGGTTCCCCAGAGCACAGGGACGAGGTGAGGGGCTTAGGCCATGCCTGGGCCATGTTGTCTCTTCCACCAAGGTGTGTGGCATTTTGTTGACCTGGCTACCTCCACTTGGGATAGGATTTCCACAGCAATAGCATATTGTTAGTCGGAAGCTGTTTTGGCCCCAGGGGGTCTCTGGGCTGTGTTCTTGGGGTTGAACTCCTGCTAGCAAAACCATGGGGATGAGGGAAGGGCTCAGACTGTGCCTGGGCCCTGTGGTCTCTTCCAGGTCAGTGTATGGCATTTCCTTCACCTTGCCACAGGCACTGGGGAGCATGTCTGCACGTGGAGAAGGACTTCCCCATGGGAAGCCGGTTCCTGTCAAACGGGTCCCAGTGCTGTGCTCCTCTCTTTTCACTCCTGCTGCCAGAAGCCCAGGGAAGAGGGGGGGACTTTCAACATAGCTGGGCACTGGGGTTTCTTCCAGAGAAGGGGATGGCATTTGCTTTCCCTTGCCACCAGCCCTTGGGATAGGGTCTGCACCTCAGGAAACCTGTTTCCGTGGGAAGCCGGCTTTCTGCCCAACGGGCCTCCGGGCCGTGTGCCTCGGGGGTCCCTCCGGCTCCCCAAAGCACAGGGACGAGGTGAGGGGCTTAGACCATGCCTGGGCCATGTTGTTTCTTCCACTTGGTTGTGTGGCATTTTGTTGACCTGGCTACCCCCACTTGGGATAGGATTTCCACAGCAAGAGCATATTGTTAGTCCGAAGCCGTTTGGGCCCCAGGGGGTCTCCGGTCTGTGTTCCTTGGGGTTGAACTCCTGCTAGCACAACCGCCGGGATGAGGGAAGGGCTCAGACTGTGCCTGGGCCCTGTGGCCTCTTCCAGGTCAGTGTATGGCATTTCCTTCACCTTGCCACAGGCCTGGGGAGCATGTCTGCACGTGGAGAAGGACTTCCTCGTGGGAAGCCGGTTTCTGTCAAACGGGTCCCCTGCTGTGCCCCTCTCTTTTCACTCCTGCTGCCAGAAGCCCATGGAGGAGGGGAGAGCTTACAACATGGCTGGGCAATGGGGTTTCTTCCAGAGAAGGGGATGGCATTTGCTTTCCCTTGCCACCACCCCTTGGGATAGGGTCTGCACCTCAGGAAAGCTGTTTCCGTGGGAAGCCGGCTTTCTGCCTAACGGGCCTCCGGGCCGTATGCCTCGGGGGTCCCTCCGGCTCCCCAGAGCACAGGGACGAGGTGAGGGGCTTGACCATGCCTGGGCCATGTTGTTTCTTCCACCTCGGTGTGTGGCATTTTGTTGACCTGGCTACCTCCACTTGGGATAGGATTTCCACAGCAAGAGCATATTGTTAGTCGGAAGCCGTTTTGGCCCCAGGGGGTCTCCGGTCTGTGTTCCTTGGTGTTGAACTCCTGCTAGCAAAACCACCGGGATGAGGGAAGGGCTCAGACTGTGCCTGGGCCCTGTGGTCTCTTCCAGGTCAGTGTATGGCATTTCCTTCACCTTGCCACAGGCACTGGGGAGCATGTCTGCACGTGGAGAAGGACTTCCTCGTGGGAAGCCGGTTTCTGTCAAACGGGTCCCAGTGCTGTGCTCCTATCTTTTCACTCCTGCTGCCAGAAGCCCAGGGAGGAGGGGAGGACTTTCAACATGGCTGGGCACTGGGGTTTCTTCCAGAGAAGGGGATGGCATTTGCTTTCCCTTGCCACCAGCCCTTGGGATAGGGTCTGCACCTCAGGAAAGCTGTTTCCGTGGGAAGCCGGCTTTCTGCCCAACGGGCCTCAGGGCCGTGGGCCTAGGGGGTCCCTCCGGCTCCCCAGAGCACAGGGACGAGGTGAGGGGCTTAGGCCATGCCTGGGCCATGTTGTCTCTTCCACCAGGGTGTGTGGCATTTTGTTGACCTGGCTACCTCCACTTGGGATAGGATTTCCACAGCAATAGCATATTGTTAGTCGGAAGATGTTTTGGCCCCAGGGGGTCTCTGGGCTGTGTTCTTGGGGTTGAACTCCTGCTAGCAAAACCGTGGGGATGAGGGAAGGGCTCAGACTGTGCCTGGGCCCTGTGGTCTCTTCCAGGTTAGTGTATGGCATTTCCTTCACCTTGCCACAGGCACTGGGGAGCATGTCTGCACGTGGAGAATGACTAACTCGTGGGAAGCCGGTTTCTGTCAAACGGGTCCCTGTGCTGTGCTCCTCTCTTTTCACTCCTGCTACCATAAGCCCAGGGAGGAGGGGAGGGCTTAGAACATGGCTGGGCACTGGGGTTTCTTCCAGAGAAGGGGATGGCATTTGCTTTCCCTTGCCACCAGCCCTTGGGAGAGGGTCTGCACCTCAGGAAAGCTGTTTCCGTGGGAGGACCGGCTTCCTGCCCAACGGGCCTCAGGGCCGTGGCCCTCGGGGTTCCCTCCGGCTCCCCAGAGCACAGGGACGAGGTGACGGCTTAGACCATGCCTGGGCCATGTTGTTTCTTCCACCTGGGTGTGTGGCATTTTATTGACCTGGCTACCCCCACTTGGGATAGGATTTCCACAGCAAGAGTATATTGTTAGTTGGAAGACGTTTTGGCCCCAGGGGGTCTCCGGGCTGCGTTCGTTGGGGTTGAACTCCTGCTAGCAAAACCGCCGGGATGAGGGAAGGGCTCAGACTGTGCCTGGGCCCTGTGGTCTATTCCAGGTCAGTGTATGGCATTTCCTTCACCTTGCCACAGGCAATGGGGAGCATGTCTGCACGTGGAGAAGGACTTCCTCGTGGGAGGCCGGTTTCTGTCAAACGGGTCCCAGTGCTGTGCATCTCTCTTTTCACTCCTGCTGCCAGAAGCCCAGGGAGGAGGGGAGGGCTTAGAACATGGCTGGGCACTGGGGTTTCTTCCAGATAAGGGGAAGGCATTTGCTTTCCCTTGACACCAGCCCTTGGGATAGGGTCTGCACCTCAGGAAAGCTGTTTCCGTGGGAAACCGGCTTTCTGCCCAACGGGCCTCAGGGCCATGGTGCTTCGGGGTCCGTCCGGCTCCCCAGAGCACAGGGACGAGGTGAGGGGCTTAGGCCATGCCTGGGCCATGTTGTCTCTTCCACCAGGGTGTGTGGCATTTTGTTGACCTGGCTACCTCCACTTGGGATAGGATTTCCACAGCAAGAGCATATTGTTAGTCATAAGCCCTTTGGCCCCAGGGGGTCTCCGGTCTATGTTTCTTGGTGTTGAACTCCTGCTAGCAAAACCACCGGGATGAGGGAAGGGCTCAGACTGTGCCTGGGCCCTGTGGTCTCTTCCAGGTCAGTGTATGGCATTTCCTTCACCTTGCCACAGGCACTGGGGAGCATGTCTGCACGTGGAGAAGGACTTCCTCGTGGGAAGCCGGTTTCTGTCAAACGGGTCCCAGTGCTGTGCTCCTCTCTTTTCACTCCTGCTGCCAGAAGCCCAGGGAGGAGGGGAAGGCTTACAACATGGCTGGGCTCTGGGGTTTCTTCCAGAGAAGGGGATGGCATTTGCTTTCCCTTGCCACCAGCCCTTGGGATACGGTCTGCACCTCAGGAAAGCTGTTTCCGTGGGAAGCCGGCTTTCTGCCCAACGGGCCTCAGGACCGTGGGCCTCGGGGGTCCCTCCGGCTCCCCAGAGCACAGGGACGAGGTGAGGGGCTTAGACCATGCCTGGGCCATGTTGTTTCTTCCACCTGGGTTTGTGGCATTTTGTTGACCTGGTTACCCCCACTTGGGATAGGATTTCCACAGCAAGAGCATATTGTTAGTCGGAAGCCGTTTGGGCCCCAAGGGGTCTCCGTGCTGTGTTCCTTGGGGATGAACTCCTGCTACCAAAACCTCCGGGATGAGGGTAGGTCTCAGACTGTGCCTGGGCCCTGTGGTCTCTTCCAGGTCAGTGTATGGCATTTCCTTCACCTTGCCACAGGCACTTGGGAGCATGTCTGCACGTGGAGAAGGACTTCCGCGTGGGAAGCCGGTTTCTGTCAAACGGATCCCAGTGCTGTGCTCCTCTCTTTTCACTCCTGCTGCCAGAAGCCCAGGGAGGAGGGGAGGACGTTCAACATGGCTGGGCACTGGGGTTTCTTCCAGAGAAGGGGATGGCATTTGCTTTCCCTTGCCACCAGCCCTTGGGATAGGGTCTGCACCTCAGGAAAGCTGTTTCCGTGGGAAGCCGGCTTTCTGCCCAACGGGCCTCAGGGCCGTGGGCCTCGGGGGTCCCTCCGGCTCCCCAGAGCACAGGGACGAGGTGAGGGGCTTAGGCCATGCCTGGGCCATGTTGTCTCTTCCACCAGGGTGTGTGGCATTTTGTTGACCTGGCTACCTCCACTTGGGATAGGATTTCCACAGCAATAGCACATTGTTAGTCAGAAGCTGTTTTGGCCCCAGGGGGTCTCCGGGCTGTGTTCTTGGGGTTGAACTCCTGCTAGCAAAACCTCCGGGATGAGGGAAGGGCTCAGACTGTGCCTGGGCGAGGTGGTCTCTTCCAGGTCAGTGTATGGCATTTCCTTCAGCTTGCCACAGGCACTGGGGAGCATGTCTGCACGTGGAGAAGGAATTCCTCGTGGTAAGCCGGTTTCTGTCAAAAGGGTCCCAGTGCTGTGCTCCTCTCTTTTCACTCCTGCTGCCAGAAGCCCAGGAAGGAGGGGAAGGCTTACAACATGGCTGGGCACTGGGGTTACTTCCAGAGAAGGGGATGGCATTTGCTTTCCATTGCCACCAGCCCTTGGGATACGGTCTGCACCTCAGGAAAGCTGTTTCCGTGGGAAGCCGGCTTTCTGCCCAACGGGCCTCAGGACCGTGGGCCTCGGGGGTCCCTCCGGCTCCCCAGAGCACAGGGACTAGGTGAGGGGCTTAGACCATGCCTGGGCCATGTTGTTTCTTCCACCTGGGTGTGTGGCATTTTGTTGACCTGGTTACCCCCACTTGGGATAGGATTTCCACATCAAGAGCATTATGTTAGTCTGAAGCCGTTTGGGCCCCAGGGGGTCTCCGTGCTGTGTTCCTTGGGAATGAACTCCTGCTACCAAAACCTCCGGGATGAGGGTAGGTCTCAGACTGTACCTGGGCCCTGTGGTCTCTTCCAGGTCAGTGTATGGCATGTCCTTCACCTTGCCACAGGCACTGGGGAGCATGTCTGCACGTGGAGAAGTACTTCCTCGTGGGAAGCCGGTTTCTGTCAAACGCTCCTAGTGCTGTGCTCCTCTCTTTTCACTCCTGCTGCCATAAGCCCATGGAGGAGGGGAGCGGTTAAAGCATGACTGGGCACTGGCGTTTCTTCCAGAGAAGGGGATGGCATTTCCTTTCCCTTGCCACCACTCCTTGGGATAGGTTCTGCACCTCAGGAAATCTGTTTCCGTGGGAAGCCGGCTTTCTGCCCAACGGGCCTCAGGGCTGTGGGCCTCGGGGTTCCCTCCGGCTCCCCAGAGTACAGGGACGATGTGAGGGGCTTAGGCCATGCCTGGGCCATGTTGTCTCTTCCACCAGGGTGTGTGGCATTTTGTTGACCTTGCTACCTCCACTTGGGATAGGATTTCCACAGCAAGAGAATATTGTTAGTCATAAGCCCTTTGGCCCCAGGGGGTCTCCGGTCTGTGTTCCTTGGTGTTGAACTCCTGCTAGCAAAACCGCCGGGATGAGGGAAGGGCTCAGACTGTGCCTGGGCCCTGTGGTCTCTTCCAGGTCAGTGTATGGCATTTCCTTCACCTTGCCACAGGCACTGGGGAGCATGTCTGCACGTGGAGAAGGACTTCCTCGTGGGAAGCCGGTTTCTGTCAAACGGGTCCCAGTGCTGTGCTCCTCTCTTTTCACTCCTGCTGCCAGAAGCCCAGGGAGGAGGGGAGGACTTTCAACATGGCTGGGCACTGGGGTTTCTTCCAGAGAAGGGGATGGCATTTGCTTTCCCTTGCCACCAGCCCTTGGTATAGGGTCTGCACCTCAGGAATCTGTTTCCGTGGGAAGCCGGATTTCTGCCCAACGGGCCTCAGGGCCGTGGGCCTCGGGGGTCCCTCCGGCTCCCCAAAGCACAGGGACGAGGTGAGGGGCTTAGACCATGCCAGGGCCATATTGTTTCTTCCACCTGGGTGTTTAGCAGTTTGTTGACCTGGCTACCCCCTTGGGGTAGGTTTTCCACAGCAAGAGCATATTGTTCATCGAAAGCCGTTTGGGCCCCAGGGGGTCTCCGGGCTGTGTTCTTGGGGTTGAACTCCTGCTAGCAAAACCGTGGGGATGAGGGAAGGGCTCAGACTGTGCCTGGGCCCTGTGGTCTCTTCCATGTCAGGTTATGGCATTTCCTTCACCTTGCCACAGGCACTGGGGAGCATGTCTGCTCGTGGAGAAGGACTTCCTCGTGGGAAGCCGGTTTCTGTCAAACGGGTCCCAGTGCTGTGCTCCTCTCTTTTCACTCCTGCTGCCAGAAGCCCAGGGAGGAGGGGAGGACTTTCAACATGGCTGGGCACTGGGGTTTCTTCCAGAGAAGGGGATGGCATTTGCTTTCCCTTGCCACCAGCCCTTGGTATAGGGTCTGCACCTCAGGAAACTGTTTCCGTGGGAAGCCGGATTTCTGCCCAACGGGCCTCAGGGCCGTGGGCGTCGGGGGTCCCTCTGGCTCCCCAGAGCACAGGGACAAGGTGAGGGGCTTAGACCATGCCTGGGCCATGTTGTTTCTTCCACCTGGGTGTGTGGCATTTTGTTGACCTGGTTACCCCCACTTGGGATAGGATTTCCACAGCAATAGCATATTGTTAGTCGGAAGCTGTTTTGGCCCCAGGGGGTCTCCGGGCTGTGTTCTTGGGGTTGAACTCCTGCTAGCAAAACCGCCGGGATGAGGGAAGGGCTCAGACTGTGCCTGGGCCCTGTGGTCTCTTCCAGGTTAGTGTATGGCATTTCCTTCACATTGCCACAGGCACTGGGGAGCATGTCTGCACGTGGAGAATGACTTCCTCGTGGGAAGCCGGTTTCTGTCAAACGGGTCCCTGTGCTGTGCTCCTCTCTTTTCACTCCTGCTACCATAAGCCCAGGGAGGAGGTGAGGGCTTAAAACATGGCTGGGCACTCGGGTTTCTTCCAGAGAAGGGGATGGCATTTGCTTTCCCTTGCCACCAGCCCTTGGGATAGGGTCTGCACCTCAGGAAATCTGTTTCCGTGGGAAGCCGGCTTTCTGCCCAACGGGCCTCAGGGCCATGGTGCTTCGGGGTCCCTCCGGCTCCCCAGGGCACAGGGACGAGGTGAGGGGCTTAGACCATGCCTGGGCCATGTTGTTTCTTCCACCTAGGTGTGTGGCATTTTGTTGACCTGGCTACCCCCACTTGCGATAGGATTTCCACAGCAAGAGCATATTGTTAGTCGGAAGCCGTTTGGGCCCCAGGGGGTCTCCGTGCTGTGTCCTTTGGGGATGAATTCCTGCTAGCATAACTGCCCGGATGAGGGAAGGGCTCAGACTGTGCCTGGGCCCTGTGGTCTCTTCCAGGTCAGTGTATGGCATTTCCTTCACCTTGCCACAGGCACTGGGGAGCATATCTGCACGTGGAGAAGGACTTCCTCATGGGAAGCCGGTTCCTGTCAAACGGGTCCCAGTGCTGTGCTCCTCTCTTTTCACTCCTGCTGCCAGAAGCCCAGGGAGGAGGGGAGGACTTTCAACATAGCTGGGCACTGGGGTTTCTTCCAGAGAAGGGGATGGCATTTGCTTTCCCTTGCCAACAGCCCTTGGGATAGGGTCTGCACCTCAGGAAAGCTGTTTCCGTGGGAAGCCGGCTTTCTGCCCAACGGGCCTCCGGGCCATGTGCCTCGGGGGTCCCTCCGGCTCCCCAAAGCACAGGGACGAGGTGAGGGGCTTAGACCATGCCTGGGCCATGTTGTTTCTTCCACTTGGTTGTGTGGCATTTTGTTGACCTGGCTACCCCCACTTGGGATAGGATTTCCACAGCAAGAGCATATTGTTAGTTGGAAGACGTTTTGGCCCCAGAGGGTCTCCGGGCTGTGTTCGTTGGGGTTGAACTCCTGCTAGCAAAACCGCCGGGATGAGGGAAGGGCTCAGACTGTGCCTGGGCCCTGTGGTCTATTCCAGGTCAGTGTATGGCATTTCCTTCACCTTGCCACAGGCAATGGGGAGCATGTCGGCACGTGGAGAAGGACTTCCTCGTGGGAGGCCGGTTTCTGTCAAACGGGGCCCAGTGCTGTGCATCTCTCTTTTCACTCCTGCTGCCAGAAGCCCAGGGAGGAGGGGAGGGCTTAGAACATGGCTGGGCACTGGGGTTTCTTCCAGATAAGGGGATGGCATTTGCTTTCCCTTGACACCAGCCCTTGGGATACGGTCTGCACCTCAGGAAAGCTGTTTCCGTGGGAAACCGGCTTTCTGCCCAACGGGCCTCAGGGCCATGGTGCTTCGGGGTCCGTCCGGCTCCCCAGAGCACAGGGACGAGATGAGGGGCTTAGGCCATGCCTGGGCCATGTTGTCTCTTCCACCAGGGTGTGTGGCATTTTGTTGACCTGGCTACCTCCACTTGGGATAGGATTTCCACAGCAAGAGCATATTGTTAGTCATAAGCCCTTTGGCCCCAGGGGGTCTCCGGTCTGTGTTCCTTGGTGTTGAACTCCTGCTAGCAAAACCACCGGGATGAGGGAAGGGCTCAGACTGTGCTTGGGCCCTGTGGTCTCTTCCAGGTCAGTGTATGGCATTTCCTTCACCTTGCCACAGGCACTGGGGAGCATGTCTGCACGTGGAGAAGGACTTCCTCGTGGGAAGCCGGTTTCTGTCAAACGGGTCCCATTGCTGTGCTCCTCTCTTTTCACTCCTGCTGCCAGAAGCCCAGGGAGGAGGGGAGGACTTTCAACATGGCTGGGCACTGGGGTTTCTTCCAGAGAAGGGGTGGCATTTGCTTTCCCTTGCCACCAGCCCTTGGGATAGGGTCTGCACCTCAGGAAAGCTGTTTCTGTGGGAAGCCGGCTTTCTGCCCAACGGGCCTCAGGGCCGTGGGCCTCTGGGTCCCTCCGGGTCTCTAGACCACAGGGACGAGGTGAGGGGCTTAGACCATGCCTGGGCCATGTTGTCTCTTCCACCTGGGTGTGTGACATTTTGTTGACCTGGTTACCCCCACTTGAGATAGGATTTCCACAGAAAGAGCATATTGTTAGTTCGTAGCCGTTTTGGCCCCAGGGGGTCTCCGGTCTGTGTTCCTTGGTGTTGAACTCCTGCTAGCAAAACCGCCGGGATGAGGGAAGGGCTCAGACTGTGCCTGGGCCCTGTGGTCTCTTCCAGGTTAGTGTATGGCATTTCCTTCACCTTGCCACAGGCACTGGGGAGCATGTCTGCACGTGGAGAATGACTAACTCGTGGGAAGCCGGTTTCTGTCAAACGGGTCCCTGTGCTGTGCTCCTCTCTTTTAACTCCTGCTACCATAAGCCCAGGGAGGAGGGGAGGGCTTAGAACATGGCTGGGCACTGGGGTTTCTTCCAGAGAAGGGGATGGCATTTGCTTTCCTTTGCCACCAGCCCTTGGGAGAGGGTCTGCACCTCAGGAAAGCTGTTTCCGTGGGAGGCCGGCTTCCTGCCCGACGGGCCTCAGGGCCGTGGCCCTCGGGGTTCCCTCCGGCTCCCCAGAGCACAGGGACGAGGTGACGGGCTTAGACCATGCCTGGGCCATGTTGTTTCTTCCACCTGGGTGTGTGGCATTTTATAGACCTGGCTACCCCCACTTGGGATAGGATTTCCACAGCAAGAGTATAATGTTAGTCGGAAGACGTTTTGGCCCCAGGGGGTCTCCGGGCTTTGTTCGTTGGGGTTGAACTCCTGCTAGCAAAACCGCCGGGATGAGGGAAGGGCTCAGACTGTGCCTGGGCCCTGTGGTCTCTTCCAGGTCAGTGTATGGCATTTCCTTCACCTTGCCACAGGCAATGTGTAGCATGTCTGCACGTGGAGAAGGACTTCCTCGTGGGAGGCCGGTTTCTGTCAAATGGGTCCCAGTGCTGTGCATCTCTCTTTTCACTCCTGCTGCCAGAAGCCCAAGGAGGAGGGGAGGGCTTAGAACATGGCTGGGCACTGGGGTTTCTTCCAGATAAGGGGATGGCATTTGCTTTCCCTTTACACCAGCCCTTGGGATACGGTCTGCACCTCAGGAAAGCTGTTTCCGTGGGAAACCGGCTTTCTGCCCAACGGGCCTCAGGGCCATGGTGCTTCGGGGTCCGTCCGGCTCCCCAGAGCACAGGGACGAGGTGAGGGGCTTAGGCCATGCCTGGGCCATGTTGTCTCTTCCACCAGGGTGTGTGGCATTTTGTTGACCTGGCTACCTCCACTTGGGATAGGATTTCCACAGCAAGAGCATATTGTTAGTCGGAAGCTGTTTTGGCCCCAGGGGGTCTCCGGGCTGTGTTCTTGGGGTTGAACTCCTGCTAGCAAAACCACCGGGATGAGGGAAGGGCTCAGACTGTGCCTGGGCCCTGTGGTCTCTTCCAGGTCAGTGTATGGCATTTCCTTCACCTTGCCACAGGCACTGGGGAGCATGTCTGCACGTGGAGAAGGACTTCCCCATGGGAAGCCGGTTCCTGTCAAACGGGTCCCAGTGCTGTGCTCCTCTCTTTTCACTCCTGCTGCCAGAAGCCCAGGGAGGAGGGGAGGACTTTCAACATAGCTGGGCACTGGGGTTTCTTCCAGAAAAGGGGATGGCATTTGCTTTCCCTTGCCACCAGCCCTTGGGATAGGGTCTGCACCTCAGGAAAGCTGTTTCCGTGGGAAGCCGGCTTTCTGCCCAACGGGCCTCCGGGCCGTGTGCCTCGGGGGTCCCTCCGGCTCCCCAAAGCACAGGGACGAGGTGAGGGGCTTAGACCATGCCTGGGCCATGTTGTTTCTTCCACTTGGTTGTGTGGCATTTTGTTGACCTGGCTACCCCCACTTGGGATAGGATTTCCACAGCAAGAGCATATTGTTATTCCGAAGCCGTTTGGGCCCCAGGGGGTCTCCGGGCTGTGTTCCTTGGGGTTGAACTCCTGCTAGCAAAACCGCCGGGATGAGGGAAGGGCTCAGACTGTGCCTGGGCCCTGTGGTCTCTTCCAGGTTAGTGTATGGCATTTCCTTCACCTTGCCACAGGCACTGGGGAGCATGTCTGCACGTGGAGAATGACTAACTCGTGGGAAGCCGGTTTCTGTCAAACGGGTCCCTGTGCTGTGCTCCTCTCTTTTCACTCCTGCTACCATAAGCCCAGGGAGGAGGGGAGGGCTTAGAACATGGCTGGGCACTGGGGTTTCTTCCAGAGAAGGGGATGGCATTTGCTTTCCCTTGCCACCAGCCCTTGGGAGAGGGTCTGCACCTCAGGAAAGCTGTTTCCGTGGGAGGACCGGCTTCCTGCCCAACGGGCCTCAGGGCCGTGGCCCTCGGGGTTCCCTCCGGCTCCCCAGAGCACAGGGACGAGGTGACGGCTTAGACCATGCCTGGGCCATGTTGTTTCTTCCACCTGGGTGTGTGGCATTTTATTGACCTGGCTACCCCCACTTGGGATAGGATTTCCACAGCAAGAGTATATTGTTAGTTGGAAGACGTTTTGGCCCGAGGGGGTCTCCGGGCTGTGTTCGTTGGGGTTGAACTCCTGCTAGCAAAACCGCCGGGATGAGGGAAGGGCTCAGACTGTGCCTGGGCCCTGTGGTCTCTTCCAGGTTAGTGTATGGCATTTCCTTCACCTTGCCACAGGCACTGGGGAGCATGTCTGCACGTGGAGAATGACTAACTCGTGGGAAGCCGGTTTCTGTCAAACGGGTCCCAGTGCTGTGCATCTCTCTTTTCACTCCTGCTGCCAGAAGCCCAGGGAGGAGGGGAGGGCTTAGAACATGGCTGGGCACTGGGGTTTCTTCCAGATAAGGGGAAGGCATTTGCTTTCCCTTGACACCAGCCCTTGGGATACGGTCTGCACCTCAGGAAAGCTGTTTCCGTGGGAAACCGGCTTTCTGCCCAACGGGCCTCAGGGCCATGGTACTTCGGGGTCCGTCATGCTCCCCAGAGCACAGGGACGAGGTGAGGGGCTTAGGCCATGCCTGGGCCATGTTGTCTCTTCCACCAGGGTGTGTGGCATTTTGTTGACCTGGCTACCTCCACTTGGGATAGGATTTCCACAGCAAGAGCATATTGTTAGTCATAAGCCCTTTGGCCCCAGGGGGTCTCCGGTCTGTGTTCCTTGGTGTTGAACTCCTGCTAGTAAAACCACCGGGATGAGGGAAGGGCTCAGACTGTGCCTGGGCCCTGTGGTCTCTTCCAGGTCAGTGTATGGCATTTCCTTCACCTTGCCACAGGCACTGGGGAGCATGTCTGCACGTGGAGAAGGACTTCCTCGTGGGAAGCCGGTTTCTGTCAAACGGGTCCCCGTGCTGTGCCCCTCTCTTTTCACTCCTGCTGCCAGAAGCCCAGGGAGGAGGGGAAGACTTTCAACATGGCTGGGCACTGGGGTTTCTTCCAGAGAAGGGGATGGCATTTGCTTTCCCTTGCCACCAGCCCTTGGGATAGGGTCTGCACCTCAGGAAAGCTGTTTCCGTGGGAAGCCGGCTTTCTGCCCAACGGGCCTCAGGGCCGTGGGCCTAGGGGGTCCCTCCGGCTCCCCAGAGCACAGGGACGAGGTGAGGGGCTTAGGCCATGCCTGGGCCATGTTGTCTCTTCCACCAGGGTGTGTGGCATTTTGTTGACCTGGCTACCTCCACTTGGGATAGGATTTCCACAGCAATAGCATATTGTTAGTCGGAAGCTGTTTTGGCCCCAGGGGGTCTCCGGGCTGTGTTCTTGGGGTTGAACTCCTGCTAGCAAAACCGTGGGGATGAGGGAAGGGCTCAGACTGTGCCTGGGCCCTGTGGTCTCTTCCAGGTCAGTGTATGGCATTTCCTTCACCTTGCCACAGGCACTGGGGAGCATGTCTGCACGTGGAGAAGGACTAACTCGTGGGAAGCCGGTTTCTGTCAAACGGGTCCCTGTGCTGTGCTCCTCTCTTTTCACTCCTGCTACCATAAGCCCAGGGAGGAGGGGAGGGCTTAGAACATGGCTGGGCACTGGGGTTTCTTCCAGAGAAGGGGATGGCATTTGCTTTCCCTTGCCACCAGCCCTTGGGAGAGGGTCTGCACCTCAGGAAAGCTGTTTCCGTGGGAGGACCGGCTTCCTGCCCAACGGGCCTCAGGGCCGTGGCCCTCGGGGTTCCCTCCGGCTCCCCAGAGCACAGGGACGAGGTGACGGCTTAGACCATGCCTGGGCCATGTTGTTTCTTCCACCTGGGTGTGTGGCATTTTATTGACCTGGCTACCCCCACTTGGGATAGGATTTCCACAGCAAGAGTATATTGTTAGTTGGAAGACGTTTTGGCCCCAGGGGGTCTCCGGGCTGTGTTCGTTGGGGTTGAACTCCTGCTAGCAAAACCGCCGGGATGAGGGAAGGGCTCAGACTGTGCCTGGGCCCTGTGGTCTATTCCAGGTCAGTGTATGGCATTTCCTTCACCTTGCCACAGGCAATGGGGAGCATGTCTGCACGTGGAGAAGGACTTCCTCGTGGGAGGCCGGTTTCTGTCAAACGGGTCCCAGTGCTGTGCATCTCTCTTTTCACTCCTGCTGCCAGAAGCCCAGGGAGGAGGGGAGGGCTTAGAACATGGCTGGGCACTGGGGTTTCTTCCAGATAAGGGGAAGGCATTTGCTTTCCCTTGACACCAGCCCTTGGGATAGGGTCTGCACCTCAGGAAAGCTGTTTCCGTGGGAAACCGGCTTTCTGCCCAACGGGCCTCAGGGCCATGGTGCTTCGGGGTCCGTCCGGCTCCCCAGAGCACAGGGACGAGGTGAGGGGCTTAGGCCATGCCTGGGCCATGTTGTCTCTTCCACCAGGGTGTGTGGCATTTTGTTGACCTGGCTACCTCCACTTGGGATAGGATTTCCACAGCAAGAGCATATTGTTAGTCATAAGCCCTTTGGCCCCAGGGGGTCTCCGGTCTGTGTTCCTTGGTGTTGAACTCCTGCTAGCAAAACCACCGGGATGAGGGAAGGGCTCAGACTGTGCCTGGGCCCTGTGGTCTCTTCCAGGTCAGTGTATGGCATTTCCTTCACCTTGCCACAGGCACTGGGGAGCATGTCTGCACGTGGAGAAGGACTTCCTCGTGGGAAGCCGGTTTCTGTCAAACGGGTCCCAGTGCTGTGCTCCTCTCTTTTCACTCCTGCTGCCAGAAGCCCAGGGAGGAGGGGAAGGCTTACAACATGGCTGGGCACTGGGGTTTCTTCCAGAGAAGGGGATGGCATTTGCTTTCCCTTGCCACCAGCCCGTGGGATACGGTCTGCACCTCAGGAAAGCTGTTTCCGTGGGAAGCCGGCTTTCTGCCCAACGGGCCTCAGGACCGTGGGCCTCGGGGGTCCCTCCGGCTCCCCAGAGCACAGGGACGAGGTGAGGGGCTTAGACCATGCCTGGGCCATGTTGTTTCTTCCACCTGGGTTTGTGGCATTTTGTTGACCTGGTTACCCCCACTTGGGATAGGATTTCCACAGCAAGAGCATATTGTTAGTCATAAGCCCTTTGGCCCCAGGGGGTCTCCGTGCTGTGTTCCTTGGGGATGAACTCCTGCTACCAAAACCTCCGGGATGAGGGTAGGTCTCAGACTGTGCCTGGGCCCTGTGGTCTCTTCCAGGTCAGTGTATGGCATTTCCTTCACCTTGCCACAGGCACTGGGGAGCATGTCTGCACGTGGAGAAGGACTTCCTCGTGGGAAACCAGTTTCCATCAAACGGGTCCCAGTGCTGTGCTCCTCTCTTTTCACTCCTGCTACCATAAGCCCAGGGAGGAGGGGAGGGCTTAGAACATGGCTGGGCACTGGGGTTTCTTCCAGAGAAGGGGATGGCATTTGCTTTCCCTTGCCACCAGCCCTTGGGATAGGGTCTGCACCTCAGGAAAGCTGTTTCCGTGGGAAGCCGGCTTTCTGCCCAACGGGCCTCCGGGCCGTGTGCCTCGGGGGTCCCTCCGGCTCCCCAAAGCACAGGGACGAGGTGAGGGGCTTAGACCATGCCTGGGCCATGTTGTTTCTTCCACTTGGTTGTGTGGCATTTTATTGACCTGGCTACCCCCACTTGGGATAGGATTTCCACAGCAAGAGCATATTGTTAGTCCGAAGCCGTTTGGGCCCCAGGGGGTCTCCGGTCTGTGTTCCTTGGGGTTGAACTCCTGCTAGCAAAACCGCCGGGATGAGGGAAGGGTTCAGACTGTGCCTGGGCCCTGTGGTCTCTTCCAGGTCAGTGTATGGCATTTCCTTCACCTTGCCACAGGCACTTGGGAGCATGTCTGCACGTGGAGAAGGACTTCCGCGTGGGAAGCCGGTTTCTGTCAAACGGATCCCAGTGCTGTGCTCCTCTCTTTTCACTCCTGCTGCCAGAAGCCCAGGGAGGAGGGGAGGACGTTCAACATGGCTGGGCACTGGGGTTTCTTCCAGAGAAGGGGATGGCATTTGCTTTCGCTTGCCACCAGCCCTTGGGATAGGGTCTGCACCTCAGGAAAGCTGTTTCCGTGGGAAGCCGGCTTTCTGCCCAACGGGCCTCAGGGCCGTGGGCCTCGGGGGTCCCTCCGGCTCCCCAGAGCACAGGGACGAGGTGAGGGGCTTAGGCCATGCCTGGGCCATGTTGTCTCTTCCACCAGGGTGTGTGGCATTTTGTTGACCTGGCTACCTCCACTTGGGATAGGATTTCCACAGCAATAGCACATTGTTAGTCAGAAGCTGTTTTGGCCCCAGGGGGTCTCCGGGCTGTGTTCTTGGGGTTGAACTCCTGCTAGCAAAACCTCCGGGATGAGGGAAGGGCTCAGACTGTGCCTGGGCGAGGTGGTCTCTTCCAGGTCAGTGTATGGCATTTCCTTCAGCTTGCCACAGGCACTGGGGAGCATGTCTGCACGTGGAGAAGGAATTCCTCGTGGTAAGCCGGTTTCTGTCAAAAGGGTCCCAGTGCTGTGCTCCTCTCTTTTCACTCCTGCTGCCAGAAGCCCAGGAAGGAGGGGAAGGCTTACAACATGGCTGGGCACTGGGGTTACTTCCAGAGAAGGGGATGGCATTTGCTTTCCATTGCCACCAGCCCTTGGGATACGGTCTGCACCTCAGGAAAGCTGTTTCCGTGGGAAGCCGGCTTTCTGCCCAACGGGCCTCAGGACCGTGGGCCTCGGGGGTCCCTCCGGCTCCCCAGAGCACAGGGACTAGGTGAGGGGCTTAGACCATGCCTGGGCCATGTTGTTTCTTCCACCTGGGTGTGTGGCATTTTGTTGACCTGGTTACCCCCACTTGGGATAGGATTTCCACATCAAGAGCATATTGTTAGTCTGAAGCCGTTTGGGCCCCAGGGGGTGTCCGTGCTGTGTTCCTTGGGAATGAACTCCTGCTACCAAAACCTCCGGGATGAGGGTAGGTCTCAGACTGTACCTGGGCCCTGTGGTCTCTTCCAGGTCAGTGTATGGCATGTCCTTCACCTTGCCACAGGCACTGGGGAGCATGTCTGCACGTGGAGAAGTACTTCCTCGTGGGAAGCCGGTTTCTGTCAAACGCTCCTAGTGCTGTGCTCCTCTCTTTTCACTCCTGCTGCCATAAGCCCATGGAGGAGGGGAGCGGTTAAAGCATGACTGGGCACTGGCGTTTCTTCCAGAGAAGGGGATGGCATTTCCTTTCCCTTGCCACCACTCCTTGGGATAGGTTCTGCACCTCAGGAAATCTGTTTCCGTGGGAAGCCGGCTTTCTGCCCAACGGGCCTCAGGGCTGTGGGCCTCGGGGTTCCCTCCGGCTCCCCAGAGTACAGGGACGATGTGAGGGGCTTAGGCCATGCCTGGGCCATGTTGTCTCTTCCACCAGGGTGTGTGGCATTTTGTTGACCTGGCTACCTCCACTTGGGATAGGATTTCCACAGCAAGAGAATATTGTTAGTCATAAGCCCTTTGGCCCCAGGGGGTCTCCGGTCTGTGTTCCTTGGTGTTGAACTCCTGCTAGCAAAACCGCCGGGATGAGGGAAGGGCTCAGACTGTGCCTGGGCCCTGTTGTCTCTTCCAGGTCAGTGTATGGCATTTCCTTCACCTTGCCACAGGCACTGGGGAGCATGTCTGCACGTGGAGAAGGACTTCCTCGTGGGAAGCCGGTTTCTGTCAAACGGGTCCCAGTGCTGTGCTCCTCTCTTTTCACTCCTGCTGCCAGAAGCCCAGGGAGGAGGGGAGGACTTTCAACATGGCTGGGCACTGGGGTTTCTTCCAGAGAAGGGGATGGCATTTGCTTTCCCTTGCCACCAGCCCTTGGTATAGGGTCTGCACCTCAGGAATCTGTTTCCGTGGGAAGCCGGATTTCTGCCCAACGGGCCTCAGGGCCGTGGGCCTCGGGGGTCGCTCCGGCTCCCCAAAGCACAGGGACGAGGTGAGGGGCTTAGACCATGCCAGGGCCATATTGTTTCTTCCACCTGGGTGTTTAGCAGTTTGTTGACCTGGCTACCCCACTTGGGGTAGGTTTTCCACAGCAAGAGCATATTGTTCATCGAAAGCCGTTTGGGCCCCAGGGGGTCTCCGGGCTGTGTTCTTGGGGTTGAACTCCTGCTAGCAAAACCGTGGGGATGAGGGAAGGGCTCAGACTGTGCCTGGGCCCTGTGGTCTCTTCCATGTCAGGTTATGGCATTTCCTTCACCTTGCCACAGGCACTGGGGAGCATGTCTGCACGTGGAGAAGGACTTCCTCGTGGGAAGCCGGTTTCTGTCAAACGGGTCCCAGTGCTGTGCTCCTCTCTTTTCACTCCTGCTGCCAGAAGCCCAGGGAGGAGGGGAGGACTTTCAACATGGCTGGGCACTGGGGTTTCTTCCAGAGAAGGGGATGGCATTTGCTTTCCCTTGTCACCAGCCCTTGGTATAGGGTCTGCACCTCAGGAAACTGTTTCCGTGGGAAGCCGGATTTCTGCCCAACGGGCCTCAGGGCCGTGGGCGTCGGGGGTCCCTCTGGCTCCCCAGAGCACAGGGACGAGGTGAGGGGCTTAGACCATGCCTGGGCCATGTTGTTTCTTCCACCTAGGTGTGTGGCATTTTGTTGACCTGGCTACCCCCACTTGCGATAGGATTTCCACAGCAAGAGCATATTGTTAGTCGGAAGCCGTTTGGGCCCCAGGGGGTCTCCGTGCTGTGTCCTTTGGGGATGAATTCCTGCTAGCATAACTGCCGGGATGAGGGAAGGGCTCAGACTGTGCCTGGGCCCTGTGGTCTCTTCCAGGTCAGTGTATGGCATTTCCTTCACCTTGCCACAGGCACTGGGGAGCATGTCTGCACGTGGAGAAGGACTTCCTCATGGGAAGCCGGTTCCTGTCAAACGGGTCCCAGTGCTGTGCTCCTCTCTTTTCACTCCTGCTGCCAGAAGCCCAGGGAGGAGGGGAGGACTTTCAACATAGCTGGGCACTGGGGTTTCTTCCAGAGAAGGGGATGGCATTTGCTTTCCCTTGCCAACAGCCCTTGGGATAGGGTCTGCACCTCAGGAAAGCTGTTTCCGTGGGAAGCCGGCTTTCTGCCCAACGGGCCTCCGGGCCATGTGCCTCGGGGGTCCCTCCGGCTCCCCAAAGCACAGGGACGAGGTGAGGGGCTTAGACCATGCCTGGGCCATGTTGTTTCTTCCACTTGGTTGTGTGGCATTTTGTTGACCTGGCTACCCCCACTTGGGATAGGATTTCCACAGCAAGAGCATATTGTTAGTTGGAAGACGTTTTGGCCCCAGAGGGTCTCCGGGCTGTGTTCGTTGGGGTTGAACTCCTGCTAGCAAAACCGCCGGGATGAGGGAAGGGCTCAGACTGTGCCTGGGCCCTGTGGTCTATTCCAGGTCAGTGTATGGCATTTCCTTCACCTTGCCACAGGCAATGGGGAGCATGTCGGCACGTGGAGAAGGACTTCCTCGTGGGAGGCCGGTTTCTGTCAAACGGGGCCCAGTGCTGTGCATCTCTCTTTTCACTCCTGCTGCCAGAAGCCCAGGGAGGAGGGGAGGGCTTAGAACATGGCTGGGCACTGGGGTTTCTTCCAGATAAGGGGATGGCATTTGCTTTCCCTTGACACCAGCCCTTGGGATACGGTCTGCACCTCAGGAAAGCTGTTTCCGGGGGAAACCGGCTTTCTGCCCAACGGGCCTCAGGGCCATGGTGCTTCGGGGTCCGTCCGGCTCCCCAGAGCACAGGGACGAGGTGAGGGGCTTAGGCCATGCCTGGGCCATGTTGTCTCTTCCACCAGGGTGTGTGGCATTTTGTTGACCTGGCTACCTCCACTTGGGATAGGATTTCCACAGCAAGAGCATATTGTTAGTCATAAGCCCTTTGGCCCCAGAGGGTCTCCGGGCTGTGTTCCTTGGTGTTGAACTCCTGCTAGCAAAACCACCGGGATGAGGGAAGGGCTCAGACTGTGCCTGGGCCCTGTGGTCTCTTCCAGGTCAGTGTATGGCATTTCCTTCACCTTGCCACAGGCACTGGGGAGCATGTCTGCACGTGGAGAAGGACTTCCTCGTGGGAAGCCGGTTTCTGTCAAACGGGTCCCATTGCTGTGCTCCTCTCTTTTCACTCCTGCTGCCAGAAGCCCAGGGAGGAGGGGAGGACTTTCAACATGGCTGGGCACTGGGGTTTCTTCCAGAGAAGGGGTGGCATTTGCTTTCCCTTGCCACCAGCCCTTGGGATAGGGTCTGCACCTCAGGAAAGCTGTTTCTGTGGGAAGCCGGCTTTCTGCCCAACGGGCCTCAGGGCCGTGGGCCTCTGGGTCCCTCCGGCTCTCCAGACCACAGGGACGAGGTGAGGGGCTTAGACCATGCCTGGGCCATGTTGTCTCTTCCACCTGGGTGTGTGACATTTTGTTGACCTGGTTACCCCCACTTGAGATAGGATTTCCACAGAAAGAGCATATTGTTAGTCCGTAGCCGTTTTGGCCCCAGGGGGTCTCCGGTCTGTGTTCCTTGGTGTTGAACTCCTGCTAGCAAAACCGCCGGGATGAGGGAAGGGCTCAGACTGTGCCTGGGCCCTGTGGTCTCTTCCAGGTTAGTGTATGGCATTTCCTTCACCTTGCCACAGGCACTGGGGAGCATGTCTGCACGTGGAGAATGACTAACTCGTGGGAAGCCGGTTTCTGTCAAACGGGTCCCTGTGCTGTGCTCCTCTCTTTTCACTCCTGCTACCATAAGCCCAGGGAGGAGGGGAGGGCTTAGAACATGGCTGGGCACTGGGGTTTCTTCCAGAGAAGGGGATGGCATTTGCTTTCCTTTGCCACCAGCCCTTGGGAGAGGGTCTGCACCTCAGGAAAGCTGTTTCCGTGGGAGGCCGGCTTCCTGCCCGACGGGCCTCAGGGCCGTGGCCCTCGGGGTTCCCTCCGGCTCCCCAGAGCACAGGGACGAGGTGACGGGCTTAGACCATGCCTGGGCCATGTTGTCTCTTCCACCAGGGTGTGTGGCATTTTGTTGACCTGGCTACCTCCACTTGGGATAGGATTTCCACAGCAAGAGTATAATGTTAGTCGGAAGACGTTTTGGCCCCAGGGGGTCTCCGGGCTTTGTTCGTTGGGGTTGAACTCCTGCTAGCAAAACCACCGGGATGAGGGAAGGGCTCAGACTGTGCCTGGGCCCTGTGGTCTCTTCCAGGTCAGTGTATGGCATTTCCTTCACCTTGCCACAGGCACTGGGGAGCATGTCTGCACGTGGAGAAGGAGTTCCCCATGGGAAGCCGGTTCCTGTCAAACGGGTCCCAGTGCTGTGCTCCTCTCTTTTCACTCCTGCTGCCAGAAGCCCAGGGAGGAGGGGAGGACTTTCAACATAGCTGGGCACTGGGGTTTCTTCCAGAGAAGGGGATGGCATTTGCTTTCCCTTGCCACCAGCCCTTGGGATAGGGTCTGCACCTCAGGAAACCTGTTTCCGTGGGAAGCCGGCTTTCTGCCCAACGGGCCTCCGGGCCGTGTGTCTCGGGGGTCCCTCCGGCTCCCCAAAGCACAGGGACGAGGTGAGGGGCTTAGACCATGCCTGGGCCATGTTGTTTCTTCCACTTGGTTGTGTGGCATTTTGTTGACCTGGCTACCCCCACTTGGGATAGGATTTCCACAGCAAGAGCATATTGTTATTCCGAAGCCGTTTGGGCCCCAGGGGGTCTCCGGGCTGTGTTCCTTGGGGTTGAACTCCTGCTAGCAAAACCGCCGGGATGAGGGAAGGGCTCAGACTGTGCCTGGGCCCTGTGGTCTCTTCCAGGTTAGTGTATGGCATTTCCTTCACCTTGCCACAGGCACTGGGGAGCATGTCTGCACGTGGAGAATGACTAACTCGTGGGAAGCCGGTTTCTGTCAAACGGGTCCCTGTGCTGTGCTCCTCTCTTTTCACTCCTGCTACCATAAGCCCAGGGAGGAGGGGAGGGCTTAGAACATGGCTGGGCACTGGGGTTTCTTCCAGAGAAGGGGATGGCATTTGCTTTCCCTTGCCACCAGCCCTTGGGAGAGGGTCTGCACCTCAGGAAAGCTGTTTCCGTGGGAGGACCGGCTTCCTGCCCAACGGTCCTCAGGGCCGTGGCCCTCGGGGTTCCCTCCGGCGCCCCAGAGCAAAGGGACGAGGTGACGGCTTAGACCATGCCTGGGCCATGTTGTTTCTTCCACCTGGGTGTGTGGCATTTTATTGACCTGGCTACCCCCACTTGGGATAGGATTTCCACAGCAAGAGTATATTGTTAGTTGGAAGACGTTTTGGCCCCAGGGGGTCTCCGGGCTGTGTTCGTTGGGGTTGAACTCCGCTAGCAAAACCGCCGGGATGAGGGAAGGGCTCAGACTGTGCCTGGGCCCTGTGGTCTATTCCAGGTCAGTGTATGGCATTTCCTTCACCTTGCCACAGGCAATGGGGAGCATGTCTGCACGTGGAGAAGGACTTCCTCGTGGGAGGCCGGTTTCTGTCAAACGGGTCCCAGTGCTGTGCATCTCTCTTTTCACTCCTGCTGCCAGAAGCCCAGGGAGGAGGGGAGGGCTTAGAACATGGCTGGGCACTGGGGTTTCTTCCAGATAAGGGGAAGGCATTTGCTTTCCCTTGACACCAGCCCTTGTGATACGGTCTGCACCTCAGGAAAGCTGTTTCCGTGGGAAACCGGCTTTCTGCCCAACGGGCCTCAGGGCCATGGTACTTCGGGGTCCGTCATGCTCCCCAGAGCACAGGGACGAGGTGAGGGGCTTAGGCCATTCCTGGGCCATGTTGTCTCTTCCACCAGGGTGTGTGGCATTTTGTTGACCTGGCTACCTCCACTTGGGATAGGATTTCCACAGCAAGAGCATATTGTTAGTCATAAGCCCTTTGGCCCCAGGGGGTCTCCGGTCTGTGTTCCTTGGTGTTGAACTCCTGCTAGTAAAACCACCGGGATGAGGGAAGGGCTCAGACTGTGCCTGGGCCCTGTGGTCTCTTCCAGGTCAGTGTATGGCATTTCCTTCACCTTGCCACAGGCACTGGGGAGCATGTCTGCACGTGGAGAAGGACTTCCTCGTGGGAAGCCGGTTTCTGTCAAACGGGTCCCCGTGCTGTGCCCCTCTCTTTTCACTCCTGCTGCCAGAAGCCCAGGGAGGAGGGGAGAGCTTACAACATGGCTGGGCAATGGGGTTTCTTCCAGAGAAGGGGATGGCATTTGCTTTCCCTTGACACCACCCCTTGGGATAGGGTCTGCACCTCAGGAAAGCTGTTTCCGTGGGAAGCCGGCTTTCTGCCCAACGGGCCTCCGGGCCGTATGCCTCGGGGGTCCCTCCGGCTCCCCAAAGGACAGGGACGAGGTGAGGGGCTTAGACCATGCCTGGGCCATGTTGTTTCTTCCACATCGGTGTGTGGCATTTTGTTGACCTGGCTACCCCCACTTGGGTTTAGATTTCCACAGCAAGAACATATTGTTAGTCGGAAGCCGTTTGGGCCCCAGGGGGTCTCCGGACTGTGTTCCTTGCGGTTGAACTCTTGCTAGCAAAACCGCCGGGATGAGGGAAGGGCTCAGACTGTGCCTGGGCCCTGTGGTCTCTTCCAGGTCAGTGTATGGCATTTCCTTCACCTTGCCACAGGCACTGGGGAGCATGTCTGCACGTGGAGAATGACTTCCTCGTGGGAAGCCTGTTTCTGTCAACCGGGTCCCAGTGCTGTGCTCCTCTCTTTTCACTCCAGCTGCCAGAAGCCCAGGGAGGAGGGGAGGGCTTAGAACATGGCTGGGCACTGGTGTTTCTTCCAGAGAAGTGGATGGCATTTGTTTTCCCTTGCCTCCAGCCCTTGGGATACGGTCTGCAACTCAGGAAAGCTGTTTCCGTGGGAAGCCGGCTTCCTGCCAACGGGCCTCAGGGCCGTTGGCCTCGGGGTCACTCCGGCTCCCCAGAGCACAGGGACGAGGTGAGGGGCTTAGGCCATGCCTGGGCCATATTGTCTCTTCCACCTGGGTGTGTGGCATTTTGTTGACCTGGCTACCTCCACTTGGGATAGGATTTCCACAGCAAGAGCATATTGTTAGTCGGAAGCCGTTTTGGCCCCAGGGGGTCTCCGGTCTGTGTTCCTTGGTGTTGAACTCCTGCTAGCAAAACCACCGGGATGAGGGAAGGGCTCAGACTGTGCCTGGGCCCTGTGGTCTCTTCCAGGTCAGTGTATGGCATTTCCTTCACCTTGCCACAGGCACTGGGGAGCATGTCTGCACGTGGAGAAGGACTTCCTCGTGGGAAGCCGGTTTCTGTCAAACGGGTCCCATTGCTGTGCTCCTCTCTTTTCACTCCTGCTGCCAGAAGCCCAGGGAGGAGGGGAGGACTTTCAACATGGCTGGGCACTGGGGTTTCTTCCAGAGAAGGGGATGGCATTTGCTTTCCCTTGCCACCAGCCCTTGGGATAGGGTCTGCACCTCAGGAAAGCTGTTTCCGTGGGAAGCCGGCTTTCTGCCCAACGGGCCTCAGGGCCGTGGGCCTAGGGGGTCCCTCCGGCTCCCCAGAGCACAGGGACGAGGTGAGGGGCTTAGGCCATGCCTGGGCCATGTTGTCTCTTCCACCAGGGTGTGTGGCATTTTGTTGACCTGGCTACCTCCACTTGGGATAGGATTTCCACAGCAATAGCATATTGTTAGTCGGAACCTGTTTTGGCCCCAGGGGGTCTCCGGGCTGTGTTCTTGGGGTTGAACTCCTGCTAGCAAAACCGTGGGGATGAGGGAAGGGCTCAGACTGTGCCTGGGCCCTGTGGTCTCTTCCAGGTCAGTGTATGGCATTTCCTTCACCTTGCCACAGGCACTGGGGAGCATGTCTGCACGTGGAGAAGGACTAACTCGTGGGAAGCCGGTTTCTGTCAAAGGGTCCCTGTGCTGTGCTCCTCTCTTTTCACTCCTGCTACCATAAGCCCAGGGAGGAGGGGAGGGCTTAGAACATGGCTGGGCACTGGGGTTTCTTCCAGAGAAGGGGATGGCATTTGCTTTCCCTTGCCACCAGCCCTTGGGAGAGGGTCTGCACCTCAGGAAAGCTGTTTCCGTGGGAGGACCGGCTTCCTGCCCAACGGGCCTCAGGGCCGTGGCCCTCGGGGTTCCCTCCGGCTCCCCAGAGCACAGGGACGAGGTGACGGCTTAGACCATGCCTGGGCCATGTTGTTTCTTCCACCTGGGTGTGTGGCATTTTATTGACCTGGCTACCCCCACTTGGGATAGGATTTCCACAGCAAGAGTATATTGTTAGTTGGAAGACGTTTTGGCCCCAGGGGGTCTCCGGGCTGTGTTCGTTGGGGTTGAACTCCTGCTAGCAAAACCGCCGGGATGAGGGAAGGGCTCAGACTGTGCCTGGGCCCTGTGGTCTCTTCCAGGTCAGTGTATGGCATTTCCTTCACCTTGCCACAGGCACTGGGGAGCATGTCTGCACGTGGAGAAGGACTTCCTCGTGGGAGGCCGGTTTCTGTCAAACTGGTCCCAGTGCTGTGCATCTCTCTTTTCACTCCTGCTGCCAGATGCCCAGGGAGGAGGGGAGGGCTTAGAACATGGCTGGGCACTGGGGTTTCTTCCAGATAAGGGGAAGGCATTTGCTTTCCCTTGACACCAGCCCTTGGGATACGGTCTGCACCTCAGGAAAGCTGTTTCCGTGGGAAGCCGGCTTTCTGCCCAACGGGCCTCCGGGCCGTATGCCTCGGGGGTCCCTCCGGCTCCCCAGAGCACAGGGACGAGGTGAGGGGCTTGACCATGCATGGGCCATGTTGTTTCTTCCACCTCGGTGTGTGGCATTTTGTTGACCTGGCTACCCCCACTTGGGTTTAGATTTCCACAGCAAGAACATATTGTTAGTCGGAAGCCGTTTGGGCCCCAGGGGGTCTCCGGACTGTGTTCCTTGCGGTTGAACTCTTGCTAGCAAAACCGCCGGGATGTGGGAAGGGCTCAGACTGTGCCTGGGCCCTGTGGTCTCTTCCAGGTCAGTGTATGGCATTTCCTTCACCTTGCCACAGGCACTGGGGAGCATGTCTGCACGTGGAGAAGGACTTCCCCATGGGAAGCCGGTTCCTGTCAAACGGGTCCCAGTGCTGTGCTCCTCTCTTTTCACTCCTGCTGCCAGAAGCCCAGGGAGGAGGGGAGGACTTTCAACATAGCTGGGCACTGGGGTTTCTTCCAGAGAAGGGGATGGCATTTGCTTTCCCTTGCCACCAGCCCTTGGGATAGGGTCTGCACCTCAGGAAACCTGTTTCCGTGGGAAGCCGGCTTTCTGCCCAACGGGCCTCCGGGCCGTGTGTCTCGGGGGTCCCTCCGGCTCCCCAAAGCACAGGGACGAGGTGAGGGGCTTAGACCATGCCTGGGCCATGTTGTTTCTTCCACTTGGTTGTGTGGCATTTTGTTGACCTGGCTACCCCCACTTGGGATAGGATTTCCACAGCAAGAGCATATTGTTATTCCGAAGCCGTTTGGGCCCCAGGGGGTCTCCGGGCTGTGTTCCTTGGGGTTGAACTCCTGCTAGCAAAACCGCCGGGATGAGGGAAGGGCTCAGACTGTGCCTGGGCCCTGTGGTCTCTTCCAGGTTAGTGTATGGCATTTCCTTCACCTTGCCACAGGCACTGGGGAGCATGTCTGCACGTGGAGAATGACTAACTCGTGGGAAGCCGGTTTCTGTCAAACGGGTCCCTGTGCTGTGCTCCTCTCTTTTCACTCCTGCTACCATAAGCCCAGGGAGGAGGGGAGGGCTTAGAACATGGCTGGGCACTGGGGTTTCTTCCAGAGAAGGGGATGGCATTTGCTTTCCCTTGCCACCAGCCCTTGGGAGAGGGTCTGCACCTCAGGAAAGCTGTTTCCGTGGGAGGACCGGCTTCCTGCCCAACGGGCCTCCGGGCCATGTGCCTCGGGGGTCCCTCCGGCTCCCCAAAGCACAGGGACGAGGTGAGGGGCTTAGACCATGCCTGGGCCATGTTGTTTCTTCCACTTGGTTGTGTGGCATTTTGTTGACCTGGCTACCCCCACTTGGGATAGGATTTCCACAGCAAGAGCATATTGTTAGTTGGAAGACGTTTTGGCCCCAGAGGGTCTCCGGGCTGTGTTCGTTGGGGTTGAACTCCTGCTAGCAAAACCGCCGGGATGAGGGAAGGGCTCAGACTGTGCCTGGGCCCTGTGGTCTATTCCAGGTCAGTGTATGGCATTTCCTTCACCTTGCCACAGGCAATGGGGAGCATGTCGGCACGTGGAGAAGGACTTCCTCGTGGGAGGCCGGTTTCTGTCAAACGGGGCCCAGTGCTGTGCATCTCTCTTTTCACTCCTGCTGCCAGAAGCCCAGGGAGGAGGGGAGGGCTTAGAACATGGCTGGGCACTGGGGTTTCTTCCAGATAAGGGGATGGCATTTGCTTTCCCTTGACACCAGCCCTTGGGATACGGTCTGCACCTCAGGAAAGCTGTTTCCGTGGGAAACCGGCTTTCTGCCCAACGGGCCTAAGGGCCATGGTGCTTCGGGGTCCGTCCGGCTCCCCAGAGCACAGGGACGAGGTGAGGGGCTTAGGCCATGCCTGGGCCATGTTGTCTCTTCCACCAGGGTGTGTGGCATTTTGTTGACCTGGCTACCTCCACTTGGGATAGGATTTCCACAGCAAGAGCATATTGTTAGTCATAAGCCCTTTGGCCCCAGGGGGTCTCCGGTCTGTGTTCCTTGGTGTTGAACTCCTGCTAGCAAAACCACCGGGATGAGGGAAGGGCTCAGACTGTGCCTGGGCCCTGTGGTCTCTTCCAGGTCAGTGTATGGCATTTCCTTCACCTTGCCACAGGCACTGGGGAGCATGTCTGCACGTGGAGAAGGACTTCCTCGTGGGAAGCCGGTTTCTGTCAAACGGGTCCCATTGCTGTGCTCCTCTCTTTTCACTCCTGCTGCCAGAAGCCCAGGGAGGAGGGGAGGACTTTCAACATGGCTGGGCACTGGGGTTTCTTCCAGAGAAGGGGTGGCATTTGCTTCCCTTGCCACCAGCCCTTGGGATAGGGTCTGCACCTCAGGAAAGCTGTTTCTGTGGGAAGCCGGCTTTCTGCCCAACGGGCCTCAGGGCCGTGGGCCTCTGGGTCCCTCCGGCTCTCCAGACCACAGGGACGAGGTGAGGGGCTTAGACCATGCCTGGGCCATGTTGTCTCTTCCACCTGGGTGTGTGACATTTTGTTGACCTGGTTACCCCCACTTGAGATAGGATTTCCACAGAAAGAGCATATTGTTAGTCCGTAGCCGTTTTGGCCCCAGGGGGTCTCCGGTCTGTGTTCCTTGGTGTTGAACTCCTGCTAGCAAAACCGCCGGGATGAGGGAAGGGCTCAGACTGTGCCTGGGCCCTGTGGTCTCTTCCAGGTTAGTGTATGGCATTTCCTTCACCTTGCCACAGGCACTGGGGAGCATATCTGCACGTGGAGAATGACTAACTCGTGGGAAGCCGGTTTCTGTCAAACGGGTCCCTGTGCTGTGCTCCTCTCTTTTCATTCCTGCTACCATAAGCCCAGGGAGGAGGGGAGGGCTTAGAACATGGCTGGGCACTGGGGTTTCTTCCAGAGAAGGGGATGGCATTTGCTTTCCTTTGCCACCAGCCCTTGGGAGAGGGTCTGCACCTCAGGAAAGCTGTTTCCGTGGGAGGCCGGCTTCCTGCCCGACGGGCCTCAGGGCCGTGGCCCTCGGGGTTCCCTCCGGCTCCGCAGAGCACAGGGACGAGGTGACGGGCTTAGACCATGCCTGGGCCATGTTGTTTCTTCCACCTGGGTGTGTGGCATTTTATAGACCTGGCTACCCCCACTTGGGATAGGATTTCCACAGCAAGAGTATAATGTTAGTCGGAAGACGTTTTGGCCCCAGGGGGTCTCCGGGCTTTGTTCGTTGGGGTTGAACTCCTGCTAGCAAAACCGCCGGGATGAGGGAAGGGCTCAGACTGTGCCTGGGCCCTGTGGTCTCTTCCAGGTCAGTGTATGGCATTTCCTTCACCTTGCCACAGGCAATGTGTAGCATGTCTGCACGTGGAGAAGGACTTCCTCGTGGGAGGCCGGTTTCTGTCAAACGGGTCCCAGTGCTGTGCATCTCTCTTTTCACTCCTGCTGCCAGAAGCCCAGGGAGGAGGGGAGGGCTTAGAACATGGCTGGGCACTGGGGTTTCTTCCAGATAAGGGGAAGGCATTTGCTTTCCCTTGACACCAGCCCTTGTGATACGGTCTGCACCTCAGGAAAGCTGTTTCCGTGGGAAACCGGCTTTCTGCCCAACGGGCCTCAGGGCCATGGTACTTCGGGGTCCGTCATGCTCCCCAGAGCACAGGGACGAGGTGAGGGGCTTAGGCCATGCCTGGGCCATGTTGTCTCTTCCACCAGGGTGTGTGGCATTTTGTTGACCTGGCTACCTCCACTTGGGATAGGATTTCCACAGCAAGAGCATATTGTTAGTCATAAGCCCTTTGGCCCCAGGGGGTCTCCGGTCTGTGTTCCTTGGTGTTGAACTCCTGCTAGTAAAACCACCGGGATGAGGGAAGGGCTCAGACTGTGCCTGGGCCCTGTGGTCTCTTCCAGGTCAGTGTATGGCATTTCCTTCACCTTGCCACAGGTACTGGGGAGCATGTCTGCACGTGGAGAAGGACTTCCTCGTGGGAAGCCGGTTTCTGTCAAACGGGTCCCCGTGCTGTGCCCCTCTCTTTTCACTCCTGCTGCCAGAAGCCCAGGGAGGAGGGGAGAGCTTACAACATGGCTGGGCAATGGGGTTTCTTCCAGAGAAGGGGATGGCATTTGCTTTCCCTTGCCACCACCCCTTGGGATAGGGTCTGCACCTCAGGAAAGCTGTTTCCGTGGGAAGCCGGCTTTCTGCCCAACGGGCCTCCGGGCCGTATGCCTCGGGGGTCCCTCCGGCTCCCCAAAGGACAGGGACGAGGTGAGGGGCTTAGACCATGCCTGGGCCATGTTGTTTCTTCCACATCGGTGTGTGGCATTTTGTTGACCTGGCTACCCCCACTTGGGTTTAGATTTCCACAGCAAGAACATATTGTTAGTCGGAAGCCGTTTGGGCCCCAGGGGGTCTCCGGACTGTGTTCCTTGCGGTTGAACTCTTGCTAGCAAAACCGCCGGGATGAGGGAAGGGCTCAGACTGTGCCTGGGCCCTGTGGTCTCTTCCAGGTCAGTGTATGGCATTTCCTTCACCTTGCCACAGGCACTGGGGAGCATGTCTGCACGTGGAGAATGACTTCCTCGTGGGAAGCCTGTTTCTGTCAACCGGGTCCCAGTGCTGTGCTCCTCTCTTTTCACTCCAGCTGCCAGAAGCCCAGGGAGGAGGGGAGGGCTTAGAACATGGCTGGGCACTGGGGTTTCTTCCAGAGAAGTGGATGGCATTTGTTTTCCCTTGCCTCCAGCCCTTGGGATACGGTCTGCAACTCAGGAAAGCTGTTTCCGTGGGAAGCCGGCTTCCTGCCAACGGGCCTCAGGGCCGTTGGCCTCGGGGTCACTCCGGCTCCCCAGAGCACAGGGACGAGGTGAGGGGCTTAGGCCATGCCTGGGCCATATTGTCTCTTCCACCTGGGTGTGTGGAATTTTGTTGACCTGGCTACCTCCACTTGGGATAGGATTTCCACAGCAAGAGCATATTGTTAGTCGGAAGCCGTTTTGGCACCAGGGGGTCTCCGGTCTGTGTTCCTTGGTGTTGAACTCCTGCTAGCAAAACCACCGGGATGAGGGAAGGGCTCAGACTGTGCCTGGGCCCTGTGGTCTCTTCCAGGTCAGTGTATGGCATTTCCTTCACCTTGCCACAGGCACTGGGGAGCATGTCTGCACGTGGAGAAGGACTTCCTCGTGGGAAGCCGGTTTCTGTCAAACGGGTCCCATTGCTGTGCTCCTTTCTTTTCACTCCTGCTGCCAGAAGCCCAGGGAGGAGGGGAGGACTTTCAACATGGCTGGGCACTGGGGTTTCTTCCAGAGAAGGGGATGGCATTTGCTTTCCCTTGCCACCAGCCCTTGGGATAGGGTCTGCACCTCAGGAAAGCTGTTTCCGTGGGAAGCCGGCTTTCTGCCCAACGGGCCTCAGGGCCGTGGGCCTAGGGGGTCCCTCCGGCTCCCCAGAGCACAGGGACGAGGTGAGGGGCTTAGGCCATGCCTGGGCCATGTTGTCTCTTCCACCAGGGTGTGTGGCATTTTGTTGACCTGGCTACCTCCACTTGGGATAGGATTTCCACAGCAATAGCATATTGTTAGTCGGAACCTGTTTTGGCCCCAGGGGGTCTCCGGGCTGTGTTCTTGGGGTTGAACTCCTGCTAGCAAAACCGTGGGGATGAGGGAAGGGCTCAGACTGTGCCTGGGCCCTGTGGTCTCTTCCAGGTCAGTGTATGGCATTTCCTTTACCTTGCCACAGGCACTGGGGAGCATGTCTGCACGTGGAGAAGGACTAACTCGTGGGAAGCCGGTTTCTGTCAAACGGGTCCCTGTGCTGTGCTCCTCTCTTTTCACTCCTGCTACCATAAGCCCAGGGAGGAGGGGAGGGCTTAGAACATGGCTGGGCACTGGGGTTTCTTCCAGAGAAGGGGATGGCATTTGCTTTCCCTTGCCACCAGCCCTTGGGAGAGGGTCTGCACCTCAGGAAAGCTGTTTCCGTGGGAGGACCGGCTTCCTGCCCAACGGGCCTCAGGGCCGTGGCCCTCGGGGTTCCCTCCGGCTCCCCAGAGCACAGGGACGAGGTGACGGCTTAGACCATGCCTGGGCCATGTTGTTTCTTCCACCTGGGTGTGTGGCATTTTATTGACCTGGCTACCCCCACTTGGGATAGGATTTCCACAGCAAGAGTATATTGTTAGTTGGAAGACGTTTTGGCCCCAGGGGGTCTCCGGGCTGTGTTCGTTGGGGTTGAACTCCTGCTAGCAAAACCGCCGGGATGAGGGAAGGGCTCAGACTGTGCCTGGGCCCTGTGGTCTATTCCAGGTCAGTGTATGGCATTTCCTTCACCTTGCCACAGGCAATGTGTAGCATGTCTGCACGTGGAGAAGGACTTCCTCGTGGGAGGCCGGTTTCTGTCAAACGGGTCCCAGTGCTGTGCATCTCTCTTTTCACTCCTGCTGCCAGATGCCCAGGGAGGAGGGGAGGGCTTAGAACATGGCTGGGCACTGGGGTTTCTTCCAGATAAGGGGAAGGCATTTGCTTTCCCTTGACACCAGCCCTTGGGATACGGTCTGCACCTCAGGAAAGCTGTTTCCGTGGGAAGCCGGCTTTCTGCCCAACGGGCCTCCGGGCCGTATGCCTCGGGGGTCCCTCCGGCTCCCCAGAGCACAGGGACGAGGTGAGGGGCTTGACCATGCATGGGCCATGTTGTTTCTTCCACCTCGGTGTGTGGCATTTTGTTGACCTGGCTACCCCCACTTGGGTTTAGATTTCCACAGCAAGAACATATTGTTAGTCGGAAGCCGTTTGGGCCCCAGGGGGTCTCCGGACTGTGTTCCTTGCGGTTGAACTCTTGCTAGCAAAACCGCCGGGATGAGGGAAGGGCTCAGACTGTGCCTGGGCCCTGTGGTCTCTTCCAGGTCAGTGTATGGCATTTCCTTCACCTTGCCACAGGCACTGGGGAGCATGTCTGCACGTGGAGAATGACTTCCTCGTGGGAAGCCTGTTTCTGTCAACCGGGTCCCAGTGCTGTGCTCCTCTCTTTTCACTCCAGCTGCCAGAAGCCCAGGGAGGAGGGGAGGGCTTAGAACATGGCTGGGCACTGGGGTTTCTTCCAGAGAAGTGGATGGCATTTGTTTTCCCTTGCCTCCAGCCCTTGGGATAGGGTCTGCAACTCAGGAAAGCTGTTTCCGTGGGAAGCCGGCTTTCTGCCCAACGGGCCTCCGGGCCGTGTGCCTATGGGGTCCCTCCGGCTCCCCAAAGCAGAGGGACGAGGTGAGGGGCTTAGGCCATGCCTGGGCCATGTTGTTTCTTCCACTTGGTTGTGTGGCATTTTGTTGACCTGGCTACCCCCACTTGGGATAGGATTTCCACAGCAAGAGCATATTGTTAGTCCGAAGCCGTTTGGGCCCCAGGGGGTCTCCGGGCTGTGTTCCTTGGGGTTGAACTCCTGCTAGCAAAACCGCCGGGATGAGGGAAGGGCTCAGACTGTGCCTGGGCCCTGTGGTCTCTTCCAGGTTAGTGTATGGCATTTCCTTCACCTTGCCACAAGCACTGGGAAGCATGTCTGCACGTGGAGAATGACTAACTCGTGGGAAGCCGGTTTCTGTCAAACGGGTCCCTGTGCTGTGCTCCTCTCTTTTCACTCCTGATACCATAAGCCCAGGGAGGAGGGGAGGGCTTAGAACATGGCTGGGCACTGGGGTTTCTTCCAGAGAAGGGGATGGCATTTGCTTTCCCTTGCCACCAGCCCTTGGGAGAGGGTCTGCACCTCAGGAAAGCTGTTTCCGTGGGAGGCCGGCTTCCTGCCCAACGGGCCTCAGGGCCGTGGCCCTCGGGGTTCCCTCCGGCTCCCCAGAGCACAGGGACGAGGTGACGGGCTTAGACCATGCCTGGGCCATGTTGTTTCTTCCACCTGGGTGTGTGGCATTTTATTGACCTGGCTACCCCCACTTGGGATAGGATTTCCACAGCAAGAGTATATTGTTAGTTGGAAGACGTTTTGGCCCCAGGGGGTCTACGGGCTGTGTTCGTTGGGGTTGAACTCCTGCTAGCAAAACCGCCGGGATGAGGGAAGGGCTCAGACTGTGCCTGGGCCCTGTGGCCTCTTCCAGGTCAGTGTATGGCATTTCCTTCACCTTGCCACAGGCACTGGGGAGCATGTCTGCACGTGGAGAAGGAGTTCCTCGTGGGAAGCCGGTTTCTGTCAAAAGGGTCCCAGTGCTGTGCTCCTCTCTTTTCACTCCTGCTGCCAGAAGCCCAGGAGGAGGGGAAGGCTTACAACATGGCTGGGCACTGGGGTTTCTTCCAGAGAAGGGGATGGCATTTGCTTTCCCTTGCCACCAGCCCTTGGGATAGGGTCTGCACCTCAGGAAAGCTGTTTCCGTGGGAAGCCGGCTTTCTGCCCAACGGGCCTCAGGACCGTGTGCCTCGGGGGTCCCTCCGGCTCCCCAGAGCACAGGGACGAGGTGAGGGGCTTAGACCATGCCTGGGCCATGTTGTTTCTTCCACCTGGGTGTGTGGCATTTTGTTGACCTGGTTACCCCCACTTGGGATAGGATTTCCACAGCAAGAGCATATTGTTAGTCGGAAGCCGTTTGGGCCCCAGGGGGTCTCCGTGCTGTGTTCCTTGGGGATGAACTCCTGCTACCAAAACCTCCAGGATGAGGGTAGGTCTCAGACTGTGCCTGGGCCCTGTGGTCTCTTCCAGGTCAGTGTATGGCATTTCCTTCACCTTGCCACAGGCACTGGGGAGCATGTCTGCACGTGGAGAAGGACTTCCTCGTGGGAAGCCAGTTTCCATCAAACGGGTCCAAGTGCTGTGCTCCTCTCTTTTCACTCCTGCTGCCAGAAGCCCAGGGAGGAGGGGAGGGCTTAGAACATGGCTGGGCACTGGGGTTTCTTCCAGAGAAGGGGATGGCATTTGCTTTCCCTTGCCACCAGCCCTTGGGATAGGGTCTGCACCTCAGGAAAGCTGTTTCCGTGGGAAGCCGGCTTTCTGCCCAACGGGCCTCCGGACCCTGTGCCTCGGGGGTCCCTCCGGCTCCCCAAAGCACAGGGACGAGGTGAGGGGCTTAGGCGATGCCTGGGCCATGTTGTCTCTTCCAGGTCAGTGTATGGCATTTCCTACACCTTGCTACAGGCACTGGGGAGCATGTCTGTACGTGGAGAAGGACTTCCTCGTGGGAAGCCTGTTTCTGTCAAACGGTCCCAGTTCTGTTCTCCTCTCTTTTCACTCCTGCTACCATAAGCCCAGGGAGGAGGGGAGGGCTTAGAACATGCCTGGGCACTTTGGTTTCTTCCAGAGAAGTGGATGGCATTTGTTTTCCCTTGCCTCCAGCCCTTGGGATACGGTCTGCAACTCAGGAAAGCTGTTTCCGTGGGAAGCCGGCTTCCTGCCAACGGGCCTCAGGGCCGTTGGCCTCGGGGTCACTCCGGCTCCCCAGAGCACAGGGACGAGGTGAGGGGCTTAGGCCATGCCTGGGCCATATTGTCTCTTCCACCTGGGTGTGTGGCATTTTGTTGACCTGGCTACCTCCACTTGGGATAGGATTTCCACAGCAAGAGCATATTGTTTGTCGGAAGCCGTTTTGGCCCCAGGGGGTCTCCGGTCTCTGTTCCTTGGTGTTGAACTCCTGCTAGCAAAACCACCGGGATGAGGGAAGGGCTCAGACTGTGCCTGGGCCCTGTGGTCTCTTCCAGGTCAGTGTATGGCATTTCCTTCACCTTGCCACAGGCACTGGGGAGCATGTCTGCACGTGGAGAAGGACTTCCTCGTGGGAAGCCGGTTTCTGTCAAAAGGGTCCCAGTGCTGTGCTCCTCTCTTTTCACTCCAGCTGCCAGAAACCCAGGAAGGAGGGGAACGCTTACAACATGGCTGGGCACTGGGGTTTCTTCCAGAGAAGGGGATGGCATTTGCTTTCCCTTGCCACCAGCCCTTGGGATAGGGTCTGCACCTCAGGAAAGCTGTTTCCGTGGGAAGCCGGCTTTCTGCCCAACGGGCCTCAGGGCCGTGGGCCTAGGGGGTCCCTCCGGCTCCCCAGAGCACAGGGACGAGGTGAGGGGCTTAGGCCATGCCTGGGCCATGTTGTCTCTTCCACCAGGGTGTGTGGCATTTTGTTGACCTGGCTACCTCCACTTGGGATAGGATTTCCACAGCAATAGGATATTGTTAGTCAGAAGCTGTTTTGGCCCCAGGGGGTCTCCGGGCTGTGTTCTTGGGGTTGAACTCCTGCTAGCAAAACCGTGGGGATGAGGGAAGGGATCAGACTGTGCCTGGGCCCTGTGGTCTCTTCCAGGTCATTGTATGGCATTTCCTTCACCTTGCCACAGGCACTGGGGAGCATGTCTGCACGTGGAGAAGGACTTCCGCATGGGAAGCCGGTTTCTGTCAAACGGGTCCCAGTGCTGTGCTCCTCTCTTTTCACTCCTGCTACCAGAAGCCCAGGGAGGAGGGGAGGACTTTCAACATGGCTGGGCACTGGGGTTTCTTCCAGAGAAGGGGATGGCATTTGCTTTCCCTTGCCACCAGCCCTTGAGATAGGGTTTGCAGCTCAGGAAAGCTGTTTCCGTGGGAAGCCGGCTTTCTGCCCAACGGGCCTCAGGGCCGTGGGCCTCGGGGGTCCCTCCGGCTCCCCAGAGCACAGGGACGAGGTGAGGGGCTTAGGCCATGCCTGGGCCATGTTGTCTCTTCCACCAGGGTGTGTGGCATTTTGTTGACCTGGCTACCTCCACTTGGGATAGGATTTCCACAGCAATAGCACATTGTTAGTCAGAAGCTGTTTTGGCCCCAGGGGGTCTCCGGGCTGTGTTCTTGCGGTTGAACTCCTGCTAGCAAAACCACCGGTATGAGGGAAGGGCTGAGACTGTGCCTGGGCGATGTGGTCTCTTCCAGGTCAGTGTATGGCATTTCCTTCAGCTTGCCACAGGCACTGGGGAGCATGTCTGCACGTGGAGAAGGACTTCCTCGTGGGAAGCCGGTTTCTGTCAAAAGGGTCCCAGTGCTGTGCTCCTCTCTTTTCACTCCTGCTGCCAGAAGCCCATGAAGGAGGGGAAGGCTTACAACATGGCTGGGCACTGGGGTTTCTTCCAGAGAAGGGGATGGCATTTGCTTTCCCTTGCCACCAGCCCTTGGGATACGGTCTGCACCTCAGGAAAGCTGTTTCCGTGGGAAGCCGGCTTTCTGCCCAACGGGCCTCAGGACCATGGGCCTCGGGGGTCCCTCCGGCTCCCCAGAGCACAGGGACGAGGTGAGGGGCTTAGACCATGCCTGGGCCATGTTGTTTCTTCCACCTGGGTGTGTGGCATTTTATTGACCTGGCTACCCCCACTTGGGATAGGATTTCCACAGCAAGAGTATATTGTTAGTTGGAAGACGTTTTGGCCCCAGGGGGTCTCCGGGCTGTGTTCTTGGGGTTGAACTCCTGCTAGCAAAACCCCTGGGATGAGGGAAGGGCTCAGACTGTGCCTGGGCCCTGTGGTCTATTCCAGGTCAGTGTATGGCATTTCCTTCACCTTGCCACAGGCAATGGGGAGCATGTCTGCACGTGGAGAAGGATTTCCTCGTGGGAGGCCGGTTTCTGTCAAACGGGTCCCAGTGCTGTGCATCTCTCTTTTCACTCCTGCTGCCAGAAGCCCAGGGAGGAGGGGAGGGCTTAGAACATGGCTGGGCACTGGGGTTTCTTCCAGAGAAGGGGATGGCATTTGCTTTCCCTTGACACCAGCCCTTGGGATACGGTCTGCACCTCAGGAAAGCTGTTTCCGTGGGAAACCGGCTTTCTGCCCAACGGGCCTCAGGGCCATGGTGCTTCGGGGTCCGTCCGGCTCCCCAGAGCACAGGGACGAGGTGAGGGGCTTAGGCCATGCCTGGGCCATGTTGTCTCTTCCACCAGGGTGTGTGGCATTTTGTTGACCTGGCTACCTCCACTTGGGATAGGATTTCCACAGCAAGAGCATATTGTTAGTCATAAGCCCTTTTGCCCCAGGGGGTCTCCGGTCTGTGTTCCTTGGTGTTGAACTCCTGCTAGCAAAACCGTGGGGATGAGGGAAGGGCTCAGACTGTGCCTGGGCCCTGTGGTCTCTTCCAGGTCAGTGTATGGCATTTCCTTCACCTTGCCACAGGCACTGGGGAGCATGTCTGCACGTGGAGAAGGACTTCCTCGTGGGAAGCCGGTTTCCGTCAAACGGGTCCCAGTGCTGTGCTCCTCTCTTTTCACTCCTGCTGCCAGAAGCCCAGGGAGGAGGGGAGGACTTTCAACATGGCTGGGCACTGGGGTTTCTTCCAGAGAAGGGGATGGCATTTGCTTTCCCTTGCCACCAGCCCTTGGGATAGGGTCTGCACCTCAGGAAAGATGTTTCCGTGGGAAGCCGGCTTTCTGCCCAACGGGCCTCAGGGCCGTGGGCCTCGGGGGTCCCTCCGGCTCCCCAGAACACAGGGACGAGGTGAGGGGCTTAGGCCATGCCTGGGCCATGTTGTCTCTTCCACCAGGGTGTGTGGCATTTTGTTGACCTGGCTACCTCCACTTGGGATAGGATTTCCACAGCAATAGCACATTGTTAGTCAGAAGCTGTTTTGGCCCCAGGGGGTCTCTGGGCTGTGTTCTTGGGGTTGAACTCCTGCTAGCAAAACCACCGGGATGAGGGAAGGGCTCAGACTGTGCCTGGGCGATGTGGTCTCTTCCAGGGCAGTGTATGGCATTTCCTTCAGCTTGCCACAGGCACTGGGGAGCATGTCTGCACGTGGAGAAGGACTTCCTCGTGGGAAGCCGGTTTCTGTCAAAAGGGTCCCAGTGCTGTGCTCCTCTCTTTTCACTCCTGCTGCCAGAAGCCCATGAAGGAGGGGAAGGCTTACAACATGGCTGGGCACTGGGGTTTCTTCCAGAGAAGGGGATGGCATTTGCTTTCCCTTGCCACCAGCCATTGGGATAGGGTCTGCACCTCAGGAAAGCTGTTTCCGTGGGAAGCCGGGTTTCTGCCCAACGGGCCTCAGGGCCGTGGGCCTCGGGGGTCCCTCCGGCTCCCCAGAGCACAGGGACGAGGTGAGGGGCTTAGGCCATGCCTGGGCCATGTTGTCTCTTCCACCAGGGTGTGTGGCATTTTGTTGACCTGGCTACCTCCACTTGGGATAGGATTTCCACAGCAATAGCACATTGTTAGTCAGAAGCTGTTTTGGCCCCAGGGGGTCTCTGGGCGGTGTTCTTGGGGATGAACTCCTGCTACCAAAACCTCCGGGATGAGGGTAGGTCTCAGACTGTGCCTGGGCCCTGTGGTCTCTTCCAGGTCAGTGTATGGCATTTCCTTCACCTTGCCACAGGCACTGGGGAGCATGTCTGCACGTGGAGAAGGACTTCCTCGTGGGAAGCCGGTTTCTGTCAAAAGGGTCCCAGTGCTGTGCTCCTCTCTTTTCACTCCTCCTGCCTGAAGCCCAGGGAGGAGGGGAGGGCTTACAACATGGCTGGGAACTGGAGTTTCTTCCAGAGAAGGGCATGGCATTTGCTTTCTCTTGCTACCAGCCCTTGGGAGAGGGTCTGAATCTCAGGAAAGCTGTTTCCGTGGGAGGCCGGCTTCCTGCCCAACGGGCCTCAGGGCAGTGGGCCTCGGGGGTCCCTCAGGCTCCCCAGAGCACAGGGACGAGGTGAGGGGCTTAGACCATGCCTGGGCCATGTTGTTTCTTCCACCTGGGTGTGTGGCATTTTGTTGACCTGGTTACCCCCACTTGGAATAGGATTTCCACACCATAGCATATTGTTAGTGGGAAGCTGTTTTGGCCCCAGGGGGTCTCCGGGCTGTGTTCTTGGGGTTGAACTCCTGCTAGCAAAACCACCGGGATGAGGGAAGGGCTCAGACTGTGCCTGGGCCCTGTGGTCTCTTCCAGGTCAGTGTATGGCATTTCCTTCAGCTTGCCTCAGGCACTGGGGAGCATGTCTGCACGTGGAGAAGGACTTCCTCGTGGGAAGCCGGTTTCTGTCAAAAGGGTCCCAGTGCTGTGCTCCTCTCTTTTCACTCCTGCTGCCAGAAGCCCAGGAAGGAGGGGAAGGCTTACAACATGGCTGGGCACTGGGGTTTCTTCCAGAGAAGGGGATGGCATTTGCTTTCCCTTGCCACCAGCCCTTGGGATACGGTCTGCACCTCAGGAAAGCTGTTTCCGTGGGAAGCCGGCTTTCTGCCCAACGGGCCTCAGGACCGTGGGCCTCGGGGGTCCCTCCGGCTCCCCAGAGTACAGGGACGAGGTGAGGGGCTTAGACCATGCCTGGGCCATGTTGTTTCTTCCACCTGGGTGTGTGGCATTTTGTTGACCTGGTTACCCCCACTTGGGATAGGATTTCCACATCAAGAGCATATTGTTAGTCGGAAGCCGTTTGGGCCCCAGGGGGTCTCCGTGCTGTGTTCCTTGGGGATGAACTCCTGCTACCAAAACCTCCGGGATGAGGGTAGGTCTCAGACTGTACCTGGGCCCTGTGGTCTCTTCCAGGTCAGTGTATGGCATTTCCTTCACCTTGGCACAGGCACTGGGGAGCATGTCTGCACGTGGAGAAGGACTTCCTCGTGGGAAGCCGGTTTCTGTCAAACGCTCCTAGTGCTGTGCTCCTCTCTTTTCACTCCTGCTGCCATAAGCCCATGGAGGAGGGGAGGGGTTAAAGCATGACTGGGCACTGGCGTTTCTTCCAGAGAAGGGGATGGCATTTGCTTTCCCTTGCCACCAGCCCTTGGGATAGGTTCTGCACCTCAGGAAATCTGTTTCCGTGGGAAGCCGGCTTTCTGCCCAACGGGCCTCAGGGCTGTGGGCCTCGGGGTTCCCTCCGGCTCCCCAGAGTACAGGGACGATGTGAGGGGCTTACACCATGCCTGGGCCATGTTGTCTCTTCCACCTGGGTGTGTGGCATTTTGTTGACCTGGCTACCCCCACTTGGGATAGGATTTCCACAGCAAGACCATATTGTTCGTCAGAAGCCGTTTGGGCCCCAGGGAGTCTCTGGTCTGTGTTCGTGGGGTTGAACTCCTGCTAGCAAAACCTCCGGGATGAGGGTAGGTCTCAGACTGTGCCTGGGCCCTGTGGTCTCTTCCAGGTCAGGGTATGGCATTTCCTTCACCTTGCCACAGGCACTGGGGAGCATGTCTGCACGTGGAGAAGGACTTCCTCGTGGGAAGCCGGTTTCTGTCAAACGGGTCCCTGTGCTGTGCTCCTCTCTTTTCACTCCTGCTACCATAAGCCCAGGGAGGAGGTGAGGGCTTAGAACATGGCTGGGCACTGGGGTTTCTTCCAGAGAAGGGGATGGCACTTGCTTTCCCTTGCCACGAGCCCTTGGGATAGGGTCTGCACCTCAGGAAACCTGTTTCCGTGGGAAGCCGGCTTTCTGCCCAACGGGCCTCAGGGCCATGGTGCTTCGGGGTCCCTCCGGCTCCCCAGGGCACAGGGACGAGGTGAGGGGCTTAGACCATGCCTGGGCCATGTTGTTTCTTCCACCTAGGTGCGTGGCATTTTGTTGACCTGGCTACCCCCACTTGCGATAGGATTTCCACAGCAAGAGCATATTGTTAGTCGGAAGCCGTTTGGGCCCCAGGGGGTCTCCGTGCTGTGTCCTTTGGGGATGAACTCTTGCTAGCATAACTGCCGGGATGAGGGAAGGGCTCAGACTGTGCCTGGGCCCTGTGGTCTCTTCCAGGTCAGTGTATGGCATTTCCTTCACCTTGCCACAGGCACTGGGGAGCATGTCTGCACGTGGAGAAGGACTTCCTCGTGGGAAGCCGGTTTCCATCAAACGGGTCCCAGTGCTGTGCTCCTCTCTTTTCACTCCTGCTGCCAGAAGCCCAGGGAGGAGGGGAGGGCTTACAACATGCCTGGGCACTGGAGTTTCTTCCAGAGAAGGGCATGGCATTTGCTTTCCCTTGCCACCAGCCCTTGGAAGAGGGTCTGCACCTCAGGAAAGCTGTTTCCGTGGGAGGCCGGCTTCCTGCCCAACGGGCCTCAGGGCCGGGGGCCTCGGGGTTCCCTCCGGCTCCCCAGAGCATAGGGACGAGGTGACGGGCTTAGACCATGCCTGGGCCATGTTGTTTCTTCCACCTGGGTGTGTGGCATTTTATTGACCTGGCTACCCCCACTTGGGATAGGATTTCCACAGCAAGAGTATATTGTTAGTTGGAAGACGTTTTGGCCACAGGGGGTCTCCGGGCTGTGTTCGTTGGGGTTGAACTCCTGCTAGCAAAACCGCCAGGATGAGGGAAGGGCTCAGACTGTGCCTGGGCCCTGTGGTCTATTCCAGGTCAGTGTATGGCATTTCCTTCACCTTGCCACAGGCACTGGGGAGCATCTGTGCACGTGGAGAAGGACTTCCTCGTGGGAAGCCAGTTTCTGTCAAACGGGTCCCAGTGCTGTGCTCCTCTCTTTCACTCCTGCTGCCAGAAGCCCAGGGAGGAGGGGAGGACTTTCAACATGGCTGGGCACTGGGGTTTCTTCCAGAGAAGGGGATGGCATTTGCTTTCCCTTGCCACCAGCCCTTGGTATAGGGTCTGCACCTCAGGAAACTGTTTTCGTGGGAAGCCGGCTTTCTGCCCAACGGGCCTCAGGGCCGTGGGCCTCGGGGGTCCCTCCGGCTCCCCAGAGCACAGGGACGAGGTGAGGGGCTTTGACCATGCCAGGGCCATATTGTTTCTTCCACCTGGGTGTTTAGCAGTTTGTTGACCTGGCTACCCCACTTGGGGTAGGTTTTCCACAGCAAGAGCATATTGTTCATCGAAAGCCGTTTGGGCCCCAGGGGGTCTCTGGGTTGTGTTCGTTGGGGTTGAACTCCTGCTAGCAAAACCGCGGGGATGAGGGAAGGGCTCAGACTGTGCCTGGGCCCTGTGGTCTCTTCCATGTCAGGTTATGGCATTTCCTTCACCTTGCCACAGGCACTGGGGAGCATGTCTGCACGTGGAGAAGGACTTCCGCGTGGGAAGCCGGTTTCTGTCAAAAGGGTCCCAGTGCTGTGCTCCTCTCTTTTCACTCCTGCTGCCAGAAGCCCAGGGAGGAGGGGAGGACTTTCAACATGGCTGGGCACTGGGGTTTCTTCCAGAGAAGGGGATGGCATTTGCTTTCCCTTGCCACCAGCCCTTGGTATAGGGTCTGCACCTCAGGAAACTGTTTCCGTGGGAAACCGGATTTCTGCCCAACGGGCCTCAGGGCCGTGGGCCTCGGGGGTCCCTCTGGCTCCCCAGAGCTCAGGGACAAGGTGACGGGCTTAGACCATGCCTGGGCCATGTTGTTTCTTCCACCTGGGTGTGTGGCATTTTGTTGACCTGGTTACCCCCACTTGGGATAGGATTTCCACAGCAAGAGCATATTGTTAGTCGGAAGCCGTTTGGGCCCCAGGGGGTCTCCGGGCTGTATTCTTGGGGTTGAACTCCTGCTAGCAAAACCACCGGGATGAGGGAAGGGCTCAGACTGTGCCTGGGCCCTGTGGTCTCTTCCAGGTCAGTGTATGGCATTTCCTTCACATTGCCACAGGCACTGGGGAGCATGTCTGCACGTGGAGAAGGACTTCCTCGTGGGAAGCCGGTTTCTGTCAAACGGGTCCCTGTGCTGTGCTCCTCTCTTTTCACTCCTGCTACCATAAGCCCAGGGAGGAGGTGAGGGCTTAGAACATGGCTGGGCACTGGGGTTTCTTCCAGAGAAGGGGATGGCACTTGCTTTCCCTTGCCACCAGCCCTTGGGATAGGGTCTGCACCTCAGGAAACCTGTTTCCGTGGGAAGCCGGCTTTCTGCCCAACGGGCCTCAGGGCCATGGTGCTTCGGGGTCCCTCCGGCTCCCCAGGGCACAGGGACGAGGTGAGGGGCTTAGACCATGCCTGGGCCATGTTGTTTCTTCCACCTAGGTGTGTGGCATTTTGTTGACCTGGCTACCCCCACTTGCGATAGGATTTCCACAGCAAGAGCATATTGTTAGTCGGAAGCCGTTTGGGCCCCAGGGGGTCTCCGTGCTGTGTCCTTTGGGGATGAACTCTTGCTAGCATAACTGCCGGGATGAGGGAAGGGCTCAGACTGTGCCTGGGCCCTGTGGTCTCTTCCAGGTCAGTGTATGGCATTTCCTTCACCTTGCCACAGGCACTGGGGAGCATGTCTGCACGTGGAGAAGGACTTCCTCGTGGGAAGCCGGTTTCCATCAAACGGGTCCCAGTGCTGTGCTCCTCTCTTTTCACTCCTGCTGCCAGAAGCCCAGGGAGGAGGGGAGGGCTTACAACATGCCTGGGCACTGGAGTTTCTTCCAGAGAAGGGCATGGCATTTGCTTTCCCTTGCCACCAGCCCTTGGAAGAGGGTCTGCACCTCAGGAAAGCTGTTTCCGTGGGAGGCCGGCTTCCTGCCCAACGGGCCTCAGGGCCGGGGGCCTCGGGGTTCCCTCCGGCTCCCCAGAGCACAGGGACGAGGTGACGGGCTTAGACCATGCCTGGGCCATGTTGTTTCTTCCACCTGGGTGTGTGGCATTTTATTGACCTGGCTACCCCCACTTGGGATAGGATTTCCACAGCAAGAGTATATTGTTAGTTGGAAGACGTTTTGGCCACAGGGGGTCTCCGGGCTGTGTTCGTTGGGGTTGAACTCCTGCTAGCAAAACCGCCAGGATGAGGGAAGGGCTCAGACTGTGCCTGGGCCCTGTGGTCTATTCCAGGTCAGTGTATGGCATTTCCTTCACCTTGCCACAGGCAATGGGGAGCATGTCTGCACGTGGAGAAAGACTTCCTCGTGGGAGGCCGGTTTCCGTCAAACGGGTCCCAGTGCTGTGCATCTCTCTTTTCACTCCTGCTGCCAGAAGCCCAGGGAGGAGGGGAGGGCTTAGAACATGGCTAGGCACTGGGGTTTCTTCCAGATAAGGGGATGGCATTTGCTTTCCCTTGCCACCAGCCCTTGGGATAGGGTCTGCACCTCAGGAAAGCTGTTTTCGTGGGAAGCCGGCTTTCTGCCCAACGGGCCTCAGGGCCGTGGGCCTCGGGGGTCCCTCCGGCTCCCCAGAGCACAGGGACGAGGTGAGGGGCTTAAACCATGCCAGGGCCTTATTGTTTCTTCCACCTGGGTGTTTAGCAGTTTATTGACCTGGCTACCCCACTTGGGGTAGGTTTTCCACAGCAAGAGCATATTGTTCATCGAAAGCCGTTTGGGCCCCAGGGGGTCTCCGGGTTGTGTTCGTTGGGGTTGAACTCCTGCTAGCAAAACCGCCGGGATGAGGGAAGGGCTCAGACTGTGCCTGGGCACTGTGGTCTCTTCCAGGTCAGGGTATGGCATTTCCTTCACCTTGCCACAGGCACTGGGGAGCATGTCTGCACGTGGAGAAGGACTTCCTCGTGGGAAGCCGGTTTCTGTCAAACGGGTCCCAGTGCTGTGCTCCTCTCTTTTCACTCTTGCTGCCAGAAGCCTAGGGAGGAGCGGAGGGCTTTCAACATGGCTGGGCACTGGGGTTTCTTCCAGAGAAGGGGATGGCATTTGCTTTCCCTTGCCACCAGCCCTTGGGATAGGGTCTGCACCTCAGGAAACTGTTTCCGTGGGAAGCCGGCTTTCTGCCCAACGGGCCTCAGGGCCGTGGGCCTCGGGGGTCCCTCCGGCTCCCCAGAGCACAGGGACGAGGTGAGGGGCTTAGACCATGCCAGGGCCATATTGTTTCTTCCACCTGGGTGTTTAGCAGTTTGTTGACCTGGCTACCCCACTTGGGGTAGGTTTTCCACAGCAAGAGCATATTGTTCATCGAAAGCCGTTTGGGCCCCAGGGGGTCTCCGGGTTGTGTTCGTTGGGGTTGAACTCCTGCTAGCAAAACCGCCGGGATGAGGGAAGGGCTCAGACTGTGCCTGGGCCCTGTGGTCTCTTCCATGTCAGGTTATGGCATTTCCTTCACCTTGCCACAGGCACTGGGGAGCATGTCTGCACGTGGAGAAGGACTTCCTCGTGGGAAGCCGGTTTCTGTCAAACGGGTCCCAGTGCTGTGCTCCTCTCTTTTCACTCCTGCTGCCAGAAGCCCAGGGAGGAGGGGAGGACTTTCAACATGGCTGGGCACTGGGGTTTCTTCCAGAGAAGGGGATGGCATTTGCTTTCCCTTGCCACCAGCCCTTGGTATAGGGTCTGCACCTCAGGAAACTGTTTCCGTGGGAAGCCGGATTTCTGCCCAACGGGCCTCAGGGCCGTGGGCCTCGGGGGTCCCTCTGGCTCCCCAGAGCACAGGGACAAGGTGACGGGCTTAGACCATGCCTGGGCCATGTTGTTTCTTCCACCTGGGTGTGTGGCATTTTGTTGACCTGGTTACCCCCACTTGGGATAGGATTTCCACAGCAATAGCATATTGTTAGTCGGAAGCTGTTTTGGCCCCAGGGGGTCTCCGGGCTGTGTTCTTGTGGTTGAACTCCTGCTAGCAAAACCGCCGGGATGAGGGAAGGTCTCAGACTGTGCCTGGGCCCTGTGGTCTCTTCCAGTTCAGTGTATGGCATTTCCTTCACATTGCCACAGGCACTGGGGAGCATGTCTGCACGTGGAGAATGACTTCCTCGTGGGAAGCCGGTTTCTGTCAAACGGGTCCCTGTGCTGTGCTCCTCTCTTTTCACTCCTGCTACCATAAGCCCAGGGAGGAGGTGAGGGCTTAGAACATGGCTGGGCACTGGGGTTTCTTCCAGAGAAGGGGATGGCATTTGCTTTCCCTTGCCACCAGCCCTTGGTATAGGGTCTGCACCTCAGGAAACTGTTTCCGTGGGAAGCCGGATTTCTGCCCAACGGGCCTCAGGGCCGTGGGCCTCGGGGGTCCCTCTGGCTCCCCAGAGCACAGGGACGAGGTGAGGGGCTTAGACCATGCCTGGGCCATGTTGTTTCTTCCACCTGGGTGTGTGGCATTTTGTTGACCTGGTTACCCCCACTTGGGATAGGATTTCCACATCAAGAGCATATTGTTAGTCGGAAGCCGTTTGGGCCCCAGGGGGTCTCCGTGCTGTGTTCCTTGGGGATGAACTACTGCTACCAAAACCTCCGGGATGAGGGTAGGTCTCAGACTGTACCTGGGCCCTGTGGTCTCTTCCAGGTCAGTGTATGGCATTTCCTTCACCTTGGCACAGGCACTGGGGAGCATGTCTGCACGTGGAGAAGTACTTCCTCGTGGGAAGCCGGTTTCTGTCAAACGCTCCTAGTGCTGTGCTCCTCTCTTTTCACTCCTGCTGCCATAAGCCCATGGAGGAGGGGAGGGGTTAAAGCATGACTGGGCACTGGCGTTTCTTCCAGAGAAGGGGATGGCATTTCCTTTCCCTTGCCACCACTCCTTGGGATAGGTTCTGCACCTCAGGAAATCTGTTTCCGTGGGAAGCCGGCTTTCTGCCCAACGGGCCTCAAGGCTGTGGGCCTCGGGGTTCCCTCCGGCTCCCCAGAGTACAGGGACGATGTGAGGGGCTTAGACCATGCCTGGGCCATGTTGTCTCTTCCACCTGGGTGTGTGGCATTTTGTTGACCTGGCTACCCCCACTTGGGATAGGATTTCCACAGCAAGACCATATTTTTCGTCAGAAGCTGTTTGGGCCCCAGGGAGTCTCTGGTCTGTGTTCGTTGGGGTTGAACTCCTGCTAGCAAAACCTCCGGGATGAGGGTAGGTCTCAGACTGTGCATGGGCCCTGTGGTCTCTTCCAGGTCAGGGTATGGCATTTCCTTCACCTTGCCACAGGCACTGGGGAGCATGTCTGCACGTGGAGAAGGACTTCCTCGTGGAAAGACGGTTTCCATCAAACGGGTCCCAGTGCTGTGCTCCTCTCTTTTCACTCCTGCTGCCAGAAGCCCAGGGAGGAGGGGAGGGCTTACAACATGGCTGGGCACTGGAGTTTCTTCCAGAGAAGGGGATGGCATTTGCTTTCCCTTGCCACCAGCCCTTGGGAGAGGGTCTGCACCTCAGGAAAGCTGTTTCCGTGGGAGGCCGGCTTCCTGCCCAACGGGCCTCAGGGCCGTGGGCCTCGGGGGGTCCCTCCGGCTCCCCAGAGCACAGGGACGAGGTGACGGGCTTAGACCATGCCTGGGCCATGTTGTTTCTTCCACCTGGGTGTGTGGCCTTTTATTGACCTGGCTACCCCCACTTGGGATAGGATTTCCACAGCAAGAGTATATTCTTAGTTGGAAGAAGTTTTGGCCCCAGGGGGTCTCCGGGCTGTGTTCTTGGGGTTGAACTCCTGCTAGCAAAACCGCCGGGATGAGGGAAGGGCTCAGACTGTGCCTGGGCCCTGTAGTCTCTTCCAGGTCAGTGTATGGCATTTCCTACACCTTGCCAAAGGCACTGGGGAGCATGTCTGTACGTGGAGAAGGACTTCCTCGTGGGAAGCCTGTTTCTGTCAAACGGTCCCAGTGCTGTGCATCTCTCTTTTCACTCCTGCTGCCAGAAGCCCAGGGAGGAGGGGAGGGCTTAGAACATGCCTGGGCACTTTGGTTTCTTCCAGAGAAGGGGATGGCATTTGCTTTCACTTGCCACCAGCCCTTGGGATAGGGTCTTCACATCAGGAAAGCTGTTTCCGTGGGAAGCCGGCTTTCTGCCCAACGGGCCTCAAGCCCGTGGGCCTCGGGGGTCCCTCCGGCTCCCCAGAGCACAGGGACGAGGTGAGGGGCTTAGACCATGCCTGGGCCATGTTGTTTCTTCCACCTGGGTGTGTGGCATTTTGTTGACCTGGCTACCCCCACTTGGGATAGGATTTCCACAACAAGAGCATATTGTTAGTCGGAAGCAGTTTGGGCCCCAGGGGGTCTCTGGGCTGTATTCTTGGGGTTGAACTTCTGCTAGCAAAACCACCAGGATGAGGGAAGGGCTCATACTGTGTCTGGGCCCTGTGGTCTCTTCCAGGTCACTGTATGGCATTTCCTTCACCTTGCCACAGGCACTGGGGAGCATTTCTGCACGTGGAGAAGGACTTCCTCGTGGGAGGCCGGTTTCTGTCAAACGGGTCCCAGTGCTGTGCTCCTCTCTTTTCATTCCTGCTGCCAGAAGCCCAGGGAGGATGGGAGGGCTTAGAACATGGCTGGGCACTGTGGTTTCTTCCAGAGAAGGGGATGGCATTTGCTTTCCCTTGCCACCAGCCCTTGGGATAGGGTCTGCACCTCAGGAAAGCTGTTTCCGTGGGACACCGGCTTTCTGCCTAACGGGCCTCAGGGCCGTGGGCCTCGGGGGTCCCTCCGGCTCCCCAAAGCACAGGGACGAGGTGAGGGGCTTAGACCATGCCAGGGCCTTATTGTTTCTTCCACCTGGGTGTTTAGCAGTTTGTTGACCTGGCTACCCCACTTGGGGTAGGTTTTCCACAGCAAGAGCATATTGTTCATCGAAAGCCGTTTGGGCCCCAGGGGGTCTCCGGGTTGTGTTCGTTGGGGTTGAACTCCTGCTACCAAAACCGCCGGGATGAGGGAAGGGCTCAGACTGTGCCTGGGCCCTGTGGTCTCTTCCAGGTCAGGGTATGGCATTTCCTTCACCTTGCCACAGGCACTGGGGAGCATGTGTGCACGTGGAGAAGGACTTCCTCGTGGGAAGCCAGTTTCTGTCAAACGGGTCCCAGTGCTGTGCTCCTCTCTTTCACTCCTGCTGCCAGAAGCCCAGGGAGGAGGGGAGGACTTTCAACATGGCTGGGCACTGGGGTTTCTTCCAGAGAAGGGGATGGCATTTGCTTTCCCTTGCCACCAGCCCTTGGTATAGGGTCTGCACCTCAGGAAACTGTTTCCGTGGGAAGCCGGCTTTCTGCCCAACGGGCCTCAGGGCCGTGGGCCTCGGGGGTCCCTCCGGCTCCCCAGAGCACAGGGACGAGGTGAGGGGCTTAGACCATGCCAGGGCCATATTGTTTCTTCCACCTGGGTGTTTAGCAGTTTGTTGACCTGGCTACCCCACTTGGGGTAGGTTTTCCACAGCAAGAGCATATTGTTCATCGAAAGCCGTTTGGGCCCCAGGGGGTCTCCGGGTTGTGTTCGTTGGGGTTGAACTCCTGCTAGCAAAACCGTGGGGATGAGGGAAGGGCTCAGACTGTGCCTGGGCCCTGTGGTCTCTTCCATGTCAGGTTATGGCATTTCCTTCACCTTGCCACAGGCACTGGGGAGCATGTCTGCACGTGGAGAAGGACTTCCGCGTGGGAAGCCGGTTTCTGTCAAACGGGTCCCAGTGCTGTGCTCCTCTCTTTTCACTCCAGCTTCCAGAAGCCCAGGGAGGAGGGGAGGACTTTCAACATGGCTGGGCACTGGGGTTTCTTCCAGAGAAGGGGATGGCATTTGCTTTCCCTTGCCACCAGCCCTTGGTATAGGGTCTGCACCTCAGGAAACTGTTTCCGTGGGAAGCCGGATTTCTGCCCAACGGGCCTCAGGGCCGTGGGCCTCGGGGGTCCCTCTGGCTCCCCAGAGCACAGGGACAAGGTGACGGGCTTAGACCATGCCTGGGCCATGTTGTTTCTTCCACCTGGGTGTGTGGCATTTTGTTGACCTGGTTACCCCCACTTGGGATAGGATTTCCACAGCAAGAGTATATTGTTAGTCGGAAGCTGTTTTGGCACCAGGGGGTCTCCGGGCTGTATTCTTGGGGTTGAACTCCTGCTAGCAAAACCGCCGGGATGAGGGAAGGGCTCAGACTGTGCCTGGGACCTGTGGTCTCTTCCAGGTCAGTGTATGGCATTTCCTTCACATTGCCACAGGCACTGGGGAGCATGTCTGCACGTGGAGAATGACTTCCTCGTGGGAAGCTGGTTTCTGTCAAACGGGTCCCTGTGCTGTGCTCCTCTCTTTTCACTCCTGCTACCATAAGCCCAGGGAGGAGGTGAGGGCTTAGAACATGGCTGGGCACTGGGGTTTCTTCCAGAGAAGGTGATGGCACTTGCTTTCCCTTGCCACCAGCCCTTGGGATAGGGTCTGCACCTCAGGAAACCTGTTTCCGTGGGAAGCCGGCTTTCTGCCCAACGGGCCTCAGGGCCATGGTGCTTCGGGGTCCCTCCGGCTCCCCAGGGCACAGGTACGAGGTGAGGGGCTTAGACCATGCCTGGGCCATGTTGTTTCTTCCACCTAGGTGTGTGGCATTTTGTTGACCTGGCTACCCCCACTTGCGATAGGATTTCCACAGCAAGAGCATATTGTTAGTCGGAAGCCGTTTGGGCCCCAGGGGGTCTCCGTGCTGTGTCCTTTGGGGATGAACTCTTGCTAGCATAACTGCCGGGATGAGGGAAGGGCTCAGACTGTGCCTGGGCCCTGTGGTCTCTTCCAGGTCAGTGTATGGCATTTCCTTCACCTTGCCACAGGCACTGGGGAGCATGTCTGCACGTGGAGAAGGACTTCCTCGTGGGAAGCCGGTTTCCATCAAACGGGTCCCAGTGCTGTGCTCCTCTCTTTTCACTCCTGCTGCCAGAAGCCCAGGGAGGAGAGGAGGGCTTACAACATGGCTGGGCACTGGAGTTTCTTCCAGAGAAGGGCATGGCATTTGCTTTCCCTTGCCACCAGCCCTTGGGAGAGGGTCTGCACCTCAGGAAAGCTGTTTCCGTGGGAGGCCGGCTTCCTGCCCAACGGGCCTCAGGGCCGGGGGCCTTGGGGTTCCCTCCGGCTCCCCAGAGCACAGGGACGAGGTGACGGGATTAGACCATGCCTGGGCCATGTTGTTTCTTCCACCTGGGTGTGTGGCATTTTATTGACCTGGCTACCCCCACTTGGGATAGGATTTCCACAGCAAGAGTATATTGTTAGTTGGAAGACGTTTTGGCCACAGGGGGTCTCCGGGCTGTGTTCGTTGGGGTTGAACTCCTGCTAGCAAAACCGCCGGGATGAGGGAAAGGCTCAGACTGTGCCTGGGCCCTGTGGTCTATTCCAGGTCAGTGTATGGCATTTCCTTCACCTTGCCACAGGCACTGGGGAGCATGTCTGCACGTGGAGAAGGACTTCCTCGTGGGAAGCCGGTTTCTGTCAAAAGGGTCCCAGTGCTGTGCTCCTCTCTTTTCACTCCTGCTGCCAGAAGCCCAGGAAGGAGGGGAAGGCTTACAACATGGCTGGGCACTGGGGTTTCTTCCAGAGAAGGGGATGGCATTTGCTTTCCCTTGCCACCAGCCCTTGGGATAGGGTCTGCAGCTCAGGAAAGCTGTTTCCGTGGGAAGCCGGCTTTCTGCCCAACGGGCCTCCGGGCCGTGGGCCTCGGGGGTCCCTCCGGCTCCCCAGAGCACAGGGACGAGGTGAGGGGCTTAGACCATGCCTGGGCCATGTTGTTTCTTCCACCTGGGTGTGTGGCATTTTGTTGACCTGGTTACCCCCACTTGGGATAGGATTTCCACAGCAAGAGCATATTGTTAGTCGGAAGCCGTTTGGGCCCCAGGGGGTCTCTGTGCTGTGTTTCTTGGGGATGAACTCCTGCTAGCAAAACCGCCGGGATGAGGGAAGGGCTCAGACTGTGCCTGGGCCTTGTGGTCTCTTCCAGGTCAGTGTATGGCATTTCCTTCACATTGCCACAGGCACTGGGGAGCATGTCTGCACGTGGAGAAGGAGTTCCTCGTGGGAAGCCGGTTTCTGTCAAATGGGTCCCTGTGCTGTGCTCCTCTCTTTTCACTCCTGCTACCATAAGCCCAGGGAGGAGGTGAGGGCTTAGAACATGGCTGGGCACTGGGGTTTCTTCCAGAGAAGGGGATGGCATTTGCTTTCCCTTGCCACCAACCCTTGGGATAGGGTCTGCACCTCAGGAAACCTGTTTCCGTGGGAAGCCGGCTTTCTGCCCAACGGGCCTCAGGGCCATGGTGCTTCGGGGTCCCTCCGGCTCCCCAGAGCACAGGGACGAGGTGAGGGGCTTAGACCATGCCTGGGCCATGTTTTTTCTTCCACCTAGGTGTGTGGCATTTTGTTGACCTGGCTACCCCCACTTGCGATAGGATTTCCACAGCAAGAGCATATTGTTAGTCGGAAGCCGTTTGGGCCCCAGGGGGTCTCCGTGCTGTGTTCTTTGGGGATGAACTCCTGCTAGCATAACCGCCGGGATGAGGGAAGGGCTCAGACTGTGCCTGGGCCCTGTGGTCTCTTCCAGGTCAGTGTATGGCATTTCCTTCACCTTGCCACAGGCACTGGGGAGCATGTCTGTACGTGGAGAAGGACTTCCTCGTGGGAAGCCTGTTTCTGTCAAACGGTCCCAGTGCTGTCCTCCTCTCTTTTCACTCCTGCTGCCATAAGCCCAGGGAGGAGGGGAGGGCTTAGAACATAGCTGGGCACTGGCGTTTCTTCCAGAGAAGTGGATGGCATTTGCTTTCCCTTGCCACCACCCCTTGGGATAGGGTTTGCACCTCAGGAAAGCTGTTTCCGTGGGAAGCCGGCTTTCTGCCCAACGGGCCTCAGGGCCGTGGGCCTCGGGGGTCCCTCCGGCTCCCCAAAGCACAGGGACGAGGTGAGGGGCTTAGAACATGCCTGGGTCATGTTGTCTCTTCCGCCTGGGTGTGTGGCATTTTGTTGACCTGGCTACCCCCACTTGGGATAGTTTTTCCACAGCAAGAGTATATTGTTAGTTGGAAGCCGTTTTGGCCCCAGGGTGTCTCCGGGCTGTGTTCGTTGGGGTTGAATTCCTGCTAGCACAACCTCCGGGATGAGGGTAGGTCTCAGACTGTGCCTGGGCCCTGTGGTCTCTTCCAGGTCAGTGTATGGCATTTCCTTCACCTTGCCACAGGCACTGGGGAGCATGTCTGCACGTGGAGAAGGACTTCCTCGTGGGAAGCCGGTTTCCATCAAACGAGTCCCAGTGCTGTGCTCCTCTCTTTTCACTCCTGCTGCCAGAAGCCCAGGGAGGAGGGGAGGGCTTACAACATGTCTGGGAACTGTAGTTTCTTCCAGAGAAGGGCATGGCATTTTCTTTCCCTTGCCACCAGCCCTTGGGATAGGGTCTGCACCTCAGGAAAGCTGTTTCCGTGGGAAGCCGGCTTTCTGCCCAACGGGCCTCCGGGCCGTGTGCCTCGGGGGTCGCTCCGGCTCCCCAAAGCACAGGGACGAGGTAAGGGGCTTAGACCATTCCTGGGCCATGTTGTTTCTTCCACCTGGGTGTGTGGCATTTTGTTGACCTGGCTACCCCCACTTGGGATTAGATTTCCACAGCAAGAACATATTGTTAGTCGGAAGAAATTTGGGCCCCAGGTGGTCTCCGGGCTGTGTTCGCTGGGGTTGAACTCCTGCTAGCAAAACCGCCGGGATGAGGGAAGGGCTCAGACTGTGCCTGGGCCCTGTAGTCTCTTCCAGGTCAGTGTATGGCATTTCCTTCACCTTGCCACAGGCACTGGGGAGCATGTCTGCACGTGGAGAAGGACTTCCTCGTGGGAAGCCGGTTTCTGTCAAACGGGTCCCAGTGCTGTGCTCCTCTCTTTTCACTCCTGCTGCCAGAAGCCCAGGGAGGAGGGGAGGGCTTAGAACATGGCTGGGCACTGCGGTTTCTTCCAGAGAAGGGGATGGCATATGCTTTCCCTTGCCACCAGCCCTTGGGATAGGGTCTGCACCTCAGGAAAGCTGTTTCCGTGGGAAGCCGGCTTTCTGCCCAACGGGCCTCAAGCCCGTGGGCCTCGGGGGTCCCTCCGGCTCCCCAGAGCACAGGGACGAGGTGAGGGGCTTAGACCATGCCTGGGCCATGTTGTTTCTTCCACCTGGGTGTGTGGCATTTTGTTGACCTGGTTACCCCCACTTGGGATAGGATTTCCACAGCAAGAGTATATTGTTAGTCGGAAGCTGTTTTGGCCCCAGGGGGTCTCCGGGCTGTGTTCTTGGGGTTGAACTTCTGCTAGCAAAACCGCCAGGATGAGGGAAGGGCTCATACTGTGTCTGGGCCCTGTGGTCTCTTCCAGGTCACTGTATGGCATTTCCTTCACCTTGGCACAGGCACTGGGGAGCATGTCTGCACGTGGAGAAGGACTTCCTCTTGGGAAGACGGTTTCTGTCAAATGCTCCTAGTGCTGTGCTCCTCTCTTTTCACTCCTGCTGCCATAAGCCCATGGAGGAGGGGAGGGGTTAAAGCATGGCTGGGCACTGGGGTTTCTTCCAGAGAAGGGGATGGCATTTGCTTTCCCTTGCCACCAGCCCTTGGGATAGGGTCTGCACCTCAGGAAAGCTGTTTCCTTGGGAAACCGGCTTTCTGCCAACGGGCCTCAGGGCCGTTGGTCTCGAGGTCCCTCAGGCTCCCCAGAGCACAGGGACGAGGTGAGGGGCTTAAACCATGCCTGGGCCATGTTGTTTCTTCCACTTGGTTGTGTGGCATTTTGTTGACCTGGCTACCCCCACTTGGGATAGGATTTCCACAACAAGAGCATATTGTTAGTCAGAAGCAGTTTGGGCCCCAGGGGGTCTCCGGGCTATATTCTTGGGGTTGAACTTCTGCTAGCAAAACCGCCAGGATGAGGGAAGGGCTCATACTGTGTCTGGGCCCTGTGGTCTCTTCCAGGTCACTGTATGGCATTTCCTTCACCTTTCACAGGCACTGGGGAGCATTTCTGCACGTGGAGAAGGACTTCCTCGTGGGAGGCCGGTTTCTGTCAAACGGGTCCCAGTGCTGTGCTCCTCTCTTTTCATTCCTGCTGCCAGAAACCCAGGGAGGAGGGGAGGGCTTAGAACATGGCTGGGCACTGTGGTTTCATCCAGAGAAGGGGATGGCATTTGCTTTCCCTTGCCACCAGCCCTTGGGATAGGGTCTGCACCTCAGGAAAGCTGTTTCCGTGGGACACCGGCTTTCTGCCTAACGGGCCTCAGGGCCCTGGGCCTCGGGGGTCCCTCCGGCTCCCCAAAGCACAGGGATGATGTGAGGGGCTTAGACCATGCCAGGGCCTTATTGTTTCTTCCACCTGGGTGTTTAGCAGTTTGTTGACCTGGCTACCCCACTTGGGGTAGGTTTTCCACAGCAAGAGCATATTGTTCATCGAAAGCCGTTTGGGCCCCAGGGGGTCTCCGGGTTGTGTTCGTTGGAGTTGAACTCCTGCTAGCAAAACCGCCGGGATGAGGGAAGGGCTCAGACTGTGCCTGGGCCCTGTGGTCTCTTCCAGGTCAGGGTATGGCATTTCCTTCACCTTGCCACGGGCACTGGGGAGCATGTCTGCACGTGGAGAAGGACTTCCTCGTGGGAAGCCGGTTTCTGTCAAACGGGTCCCAGTGCTGTGCTCCTCTCTTTTCACTCCTGCTGCCAGAAGCCCAGGGAGGAGGGGAGGACTTTCAACATGGCTGGGCACTGGGGTTTCTTCCAGAGAAGGGGATGGCATTTGCTTTCCCTTGCCACCAGCCCTTGGTATAGGGTCTGCACCTCAGGAAAGCTGTTTCCGTGGGAAGCCGGCTTTCTGCCCAACGGGCCTCAGGGCCGTGGGCCTCGGGGGTCCCTCCGGCTCCCCAAAGCACAGGGACGAGGTGAGGGGCTTAGAACATGCCTGGGTCATGTTGTCTCTTCCGCCTGGGTGTGTGGCATTTTGTTGACCTGGCTACCCCCACTTGGGATATTTTTTCCACAGCAAGAGTATATTGTTAGTTGGAAGCCCTTTTGGCCCCAGGGTGTCTCCGGGCTGTGTTCGTTGGGGTTGAATTCCTGCTAGCAAAACCTCCGGGATGAGGGTAGGTCTCAGACTGTGCCTGGGCCCTGTGGTCTCTTCCAGGTCAGTGTATGGCATTTCCTTCACCTTGCCACAGGCACTGGGGAGCATGTCTGCACGTGGAGAAGGACTTCCTCGTGGGAAGCCGGTTTCCATCAAACGAGTCCCAGTGCTGTGCTCCTCTCTTTTCACTCCTGCTGCCAGAAGCCCAGGGAGGAGGGGAGGGCTTACAACATGTCTGGGAACTGGAGTTTCTTCCAGAGAAGGGCATGGCATTTTCTTTCCCTTGCCACCAGCCCTTGGGATAGGGTCTGCACCTCAGGAAAACTGTTTCCGTGGGAAGCCGGCTTTCTGCCCAATGGGCCTACGGGCCGTGTGCCTCGGAGGTCGCTCCGGCTCCCCAAAGCACAGGGACGAGGTAAGGGGCTTAGACCATTCCTGGGCCATGTTGTTTCTTCCACCTGGGTGTGTGGCATTTTGTTGACCTGGCTACCCCCACTTGGGATTAGATTTCCACAGCAAGAACATATTGTTAGTCGGAAGAAATTTGGGCCCCAGGTGGTCTCCGGGCTGTGTTCGCTGGGGTTGAACTCCTGCTAGCAAAACCGCCAGGATGAGGGAAGGGCTCAGACTGTGCCTGGGCCCTGTAGTCTCTTCCAGGTCAGTGTATGGCATTTCCTTCACCTTGCCACAGGCACTGGGGAGCATGTCTGCACGTGGAGAAGGACTTCCTCGTGGGAAGCCGGTTTCTGTCAAACGGGTCCCAGTGCTGTGCTCCTCTCTTTTCACTCCTGCTGCCAGAAGCCCAGGGAGGAGGGGAGGGCTTAGAACATGGCTGGGCACTGCGGTTTCTTCCAGAGAAGGGGATGGCATATGCTTTCCCTTGCCACCAGCCCTTGGGATAGGGTCTGCACCTCAGGAAAGCTGTTTCCGTGGGAAGCCGGCTTTCTGCCAACGGGCCTCAGGGCCGTTGGTCTCGAGGTCCCTCAGGCTCCCCAGAGCACAGGGACGAGGTGAGGGGCTTAAACCATGCCTGGGCCATGTTGTTTCTTCCACTTGGTTGTGTGGCATTTTGTTGACCTGGCTACCCCCACTTGGGATAGGATTTCCACAACAAGAGCATATTGTTAGTCGGAAGCAGTTTGGGCCCCAGGGGGTCTCCGGGCTGTATTCTTGGGGTTGAACTTCTGCTAGCAAAACCGCCAGGATGAGGGAACTGCTCATACTGTGTCTGGGCCCTGTGGTCTCTTCCAGGTCACTGTATGGCATTTCCTTCACCTTGCCACAGGCACTGGGGAGCATTTCTGCACGTGGAGAAGGACTTCCTCGTGGGAGGCCGGTTTCTGTCAAACGGGTCCCAGTGCTGTGCTCCTCTCTTTTCATTCCTGCTGCCAGAAACCCAGGGAGGAGGGGAGGGCTTAGAACATGGCTGGGCACTGTGGTTTCATCCAGAGAAGGGGATGGCATTTGTTTTCCCTTGCCACCAGCCCTTGGGATAGGGTCTGCACCTCAGGAAAGCTGTTTCCGTGGGACACCGGCTTTCTGCCTAACGGGCCTCAGGGCCCTGGGCCTCGGGGGTCCCTCCGGCTCCCCAAAGCACAGGGATGATGTGAGGGGCTTAGACCATGCCAGGGCCTTATTGTTTCTTCCACCTGGGTGTTTAGCAGTTTGTTGACCTGGCTACCCAACTTGGGGTAGGTTTTCCACAGCAAGAGCATATTGTTCATCGAAAGCCGTTTGGGCCCCAGGGGGTCTCCGGGTTGTGTTCCTTGGAGTTGAACTCCTGCTAGCAAAACCGCCGGGATGAGGGAAGGGCTCAGACTGTGCCTGGGCCCTGTGGTCTCTTCCAGGTCAGGGTATGGCATTTCCTTCACCTTGCCACAGGCACTGGGGAGCATGTCTGCACGTGGAGAAGGACTTCCTCGTGGGAAGCCGGTTTCTGTCAAACGGGTCCCAGTGCTGTGCTCCTCTCTTTTCACTCCTGCTGCCAGAAGCCCAGGGAGGAGGGGAGGACTTTCAACATGGCTGGGCACTGGGGTTTCTTCCAGAGAAGGGGATGGCATTTGCTTTCCCTTGCCACCAGCCCTTGGGATAGGGTCTGCACCTCAGGAAAGCTGTTTCCGTGGGAAGCCGGCTTTCTACCCAACGGGCCTCAGGGCCATGGTGCTTCGGGGTCCCTCCGGCTCCCCAGAGCACAGGGACAAGGTGAGGGGCTTCGACCATGCCTGGGCCATGTTGTCTCTTCCACCTGGGTGTGTGGCATTTTGTTGACCTGGCTACCTCCACTTGGGATAGGATTTCAACAGCAAGAGCATATTGTTAGTCCGAAGCCGTTTGGGCCCCAGGGGGTCTCCGGTCTGTGTTCCTTGGGGTTGAACTCCTGCTAGCAAAACCTCCGGGATGAGGGAAGGGCTCAGACTGTGCCTGGGCCCTGTGGTCTCTTCCAGGTCAGTGTATGGCATTTCCTTCACCTTGCCACAGGCACTGGGGAGCATGTCTGCACGTGGAGAAGGACTTCCTTGTGGGAGGCCGGTTTCTGTCAAACGGGTCCCAGTGCTGTGCTCCTCTCTTTTCATTCCTGCTGCCAGAAGCCCGGGGAGGAGGGGAGGGCTTACAACATGGCTGGGCACTGGGGTTTCTTCCAGAGAAGGGGATGGCATTTGCTTTCCCTTTCCACCAGCCCTTGGGATAGGGTCTGCACCTCAGGAAAGCTGTTTCCGTGGGAAACCGGCTTTCTGCCTAACGGGCTTCAGGGCCGTGGGCCTCGGGGGTCCCTCCGGCTCCCCAAAGCACAGGGAGGAGGTGAGGGGCTTAGACCATGCCTGGGCCATATTGTTTCTTCCACCTGGGTGTTTAGCAGTTTGTTGACTTGGCTACCCCACTTGGGGTAGGTTTTCCACAGCAAGAGCATATTGTTCATCGAAAGCCGTTTGGGCCCCAGGGGGTCTCCGGGCTGTGTTCCTTGAGGTTGAACTCCTGCTAGCAAAACCGCCGGGATGACAGAAGGGCTCAGACTGTGCCTGGGCCCTGTGGTCTCTTCCAGATCAGTGTATGGCATTTCCTTCACCTTGCCACAGGCACTGGGGAGCATGTCTGCACGTGGAGAAGGACTTCCTCGTGGGAAGCCGGGTTCTGTCAAACGGTCCCACTGCTGTACTCCTCTCTTTTCACTCCTGCTGCCATTAGCCCAGGGAGGAGGGGAGGGCTTACAACATGGCTGGGCACTGGGTTTCTTCCACAGAAGGGGATGGCATTTGCTTTCCCTTGCCACCAGCCCTTGGGATAGGGTCTGCACCTCAGGAAAGCTGTTTCCGTGGGAAGCCGGCTTTCTGCCCAACGGGCGTCAGGGCCGTGGGCCTCGGGGGTCCCTCTGGCTCCCCAAAGCACAGGGACGAGGTGAGGGCCTTAGACAATGCCTGGGCCATGTTGTTTCTTCCACCTGAGTGTTTAGCACTTTCTTGACCTGGCTACACCCACTTGGGATAGGTTTTCCACAGCGAGAGCATATTATTCGTCGGAAGCTGTGTGGGCCCCAGGGGGTCTGCGGGCTGTGTTCGTTGTGGTTGAACTCCTTCTAGCAAAAACCGCCGGGATGAGGGAAGGGCTCAGACTGTGCCTGGGCCCTGTGGTCTCTTCCAGGTCAGGGTATGGCATTTCCTTCACCTTGCCACAGGCACTGGGGAGCATGTCTGCACGTGGAGAATGACTTCCTCGTGGGAAGCTTGTTTCTGTCAACTGGGTCCCAGGGCTGTGCTCCTCTCTTTTCACTCCAGCTGCCAGAAGCCCAGGGAGGAGGGGAGGGCTTAGAACATGGCTGGGCACTGGGGTTTCTTCCAGAGAAGTGGATGGCATTTGTTTTCCCTTGCCTCTAGCACTTGGGATAGGGTCTGCAACTCAGGAAAGCTGTTTCCGTGGGAAGCCGGCTTTCTGCCAACGGGCCTCAGGACCGTTTGCCTCGGGGGTCCCTCCGGCTCCCCAGAGCACAGGGACGAGGTGAGGGGCTTAGACCATGCCTGGGCCATGTTGTTTCTTCCACCTGGGTGTGTGGCATTTTGTTGACCTGGCTGCCCCCACTTGGGATAGGATTTCCACAGCAAGAGTATATTGTTAGTCGGAAGACGTTTTGGCCCCAGGGGGTCTCCGGGCTGTGTTCGTTGGGGTTGAAGTCCTGCTAGCAAAACTGCCGGGATGAGGGAAAGGCTCCAACTGGGCCTGAGCCCTGTGCTCTCTTCCAGGTCAGTGTATGGCATTTCCTTCACGTTGCCACAGGCACTGGGGAGCATGTCTGCACGTGGAGAATGACTTCCTCGTGGGAAGCCTGTTTCTGTCAACCGGGTCCCAGTGCTGTGCTCCTCTCTTTTCACTCCAACTGCCAGAAGCCCAGGGAGGATGGGAGGGCTTAAAACATGGCTGGGCACTGGGGTTTCTTCCAGAGAAGGGGATGGCATTTGCTTTCCCTTGCCACCAGCCCTTGGGATAGGGTCTGCACCTCAGGAAATCTGTTTCCGTGAGAAGTCGGCTTTCTACCCAACGGACCTCCGGGCCGTGGGCCTCGGGGGACCCTCCGGCTCCCCAGAGCACAGGGACGAGGTGATGGGCTTAGACCACGCCTGGGCCATGTTGTCTCTTCCACCTGGGTGTGTGGCATTTTGTTGACCTGGCTGCCCCCCCTTGGGATAGGATTTCCACAGCAAGAGTATATTGTTAGTCGGAAGACGTTTTGGCCCCAGGGGGTCTCCGGGCTGTGTTCCTTGGGGTTGAACTACTGCTAGCAAAACTGTCGGGATGAGGGAAAGGCTCAGACTGTCCCTGGGCCCTGTGGTCTCTTCCAGGTCAGGGTATGGCATTTCCTTCACCTTGCCACAGGCACTGGGGAGCATGTCTGCACCTGGAGAATGACTTCCTCGTGGGAAGCCGGTTTCTGTCAAACGGGTCCCAGTGCTGTGCTCCTCTCTTTTCATTCCTGCAGCCAGAAGCCCAGGGAAGAGGGGAGGGCTTAGAACATGGCTGGGCACTGGGGTTTCTTCCAGAGAAGTGGATGGCATTTGTTTTTCCTTGCCTCCAGCCCTTGGGATAGGGTCTGCAACTCAGGAAAGCTGTTTCCGTGGGAAGCCGGCTTTCTGCCAACGGGCCTCAGGGCCGCTGGCCTCGGGGTCACTCCGGCTCCCCAGAGCACAGGGTCGAGGTGAGGGGCTTAGACCATGCCTGGGATATGTTGTCTCTTCCACCTGGGTGTGTGGCATTTTGTTGACCTGGCTACCCCCACTTGGGATAGGATTTCCACAGCAAGAGCATATTGTTAGTCGGAAGTCGTTTTGGCCCCAGGGGGTCTCCGGGCTGTGTTCTTGGGGTTGAACTCCTGGTAGCAAAACCTCCGGGATGAATGTAGGTCTCAGACTGTGCCTGGGCCCTGTGGTCTCTTCCAGGTCAGTGTATGGCATTTCCTTCACCTTGCCACAGGCACTGGGGAGCATGTCTGCACGTGGAGAAGGACTTCCTCGTGGGAAGCCGGTTTCCATCAAACGGGTCCCAGTGCTGTGCTCCTCTCTTTTCACTCCTGCTGCCAGATGCCCAGGGAGGAGGGGAGGGCTTACAACATGGCTGGGGACTGGAGTTTCTTCCAGAGAAGGGCATGGCATTTGCTTTCCCTTGACACCAGCCCTTGGGAGAGGGTCTGCACCTCAGGAAAGCTGTTTCCCTGGTAGGCAGGTCCTGCCCAACGGGCCTCAGGGCCGTGGGCCTCGGGGGTTCCTCCGGCTCCCCAGAGCACAGGGACGAAGTGAGGGGCTTAGACCATGCATGGGCCATGTTATTTCTTCCACCTGGGTGTGTGGCATTTTGTTGACCTGGCTACCCCCACTTGGGATAGGATTTCCAAAGCAAGAGTATACTGTTAGTCGGAAGACGTTTTGGCCCCAGGGGGTCTCCGGGCTGTGTTCTTGGGGTTGAACTCCTGCTAGCAAAACCGCCGGGATGAGGGAAGGTCTCAGACTGTGCCTGGGCCCTGTGGTCTCTTCCAGGTCAGTGTATGGCATTTCCTTCACCTTGCCACAGGCACTGGGGAGCATGTCTGCACGTGGAGAAGGACTTACTCGTAGGAGGCCGGTTTCTGTCAAACATGTCCTAGTGCTGTGCAACTCTCTTTTCACTCCTGCTTCCAGAAGCCCAGGGAGGAGGGGAGGGCTTAGAACATGGCTGGGCACTGGGGTATCTTCCAGAGAAGGGCATGGCATTTGCTTTCCCTTGCCACCAGCCCTTGGGAGAGGGTCTGCACCTCAGGAGAGCTGTTTCCGTGGGAGGCCGGCTTCCTGCCCAACGGGCCTCAGGGCCGTGGGCCTCGGGGTTCCTTCCGGCTCCCCAGAGCACAGGGACGAGGTGATGGGCTTAGACCATGCCTGGGCCATGTTGTTTCTTCCACCTGGGTGTGTGGCATTTTGTTGACCTGGTTACCCCCACTTGGGATAGGATTTCCACAGCAAGAGTATATTGTTAGTCGGAAGACGTTTTGGCCACAGGGGGTCTCCGGGCTGTGTTTGTTGGGGTTGAACTCCTGCTAGCAAAACCGCCGGGATGAGGGAAGGGCTCAGACTGTGCCTGGGCCCTGTGGTCTATTCCAGGTCAGTGTATGGCATTTCCTTCACCTTGCCACAGGCAATGGGGAGCATGTCTGCACGTGGAGAAGTACTTCCTCGTGGGAAGCCGGTTTCTGTCAAACGCTCCTAGTGCTGTGCTCCTCTCTTTTCACTCCTGCTGCCATAAGCCCGTGGAGGAGGGGAGGGGTTAAAGCATGCCTGGGCACTGGCGTTTCTTCCAGAGAAGGGGATGGCATTTGCTTTCCCTTGCCACCACTCCTTGGGATAGGTTCTGCACCTCAGGAAATCTGTTTCCGTGGGAAGCCGGCTTTCTGCCCAACGGGACTCAGGGCCGTGGGCCTCGGGGTTCCTTCCGGCTCCCCAGAGCACAGGGACGTGGTGAGGGGCTTAGACCATGCCTGGGCTATGTTGTCTCTTCCACCTGGGTGTGTGGCATTTTGTTGACCTGGCTACCCCCACTTGGGATAGGATTTCCACAGCAAGACCATATTGTTCGTCGGAAGCCGTTTGGGCCCCAGGGGGTCTCCGGTCTGTGTTCGTTGGGGTTGAACTCCTGCTAGCAAAACCTCCGGGATGAGGGTAGGTCTCAGACTGTGCATGGGCCCTGTGGTCTCTTCTAGGTCAGTGTATGGCATTTCCTTCACCTTGCCACAGGCACTGGGGAGCATGTCTGCACGTGGAGAAGGACTTCCTCGTGGGAAGCCGGTTTCCATCAAACGGGTCCCAGTGCTGTGCTCCTCTCTTTTGACTCCTGTTGCCAGAAGCCCAGGGAGGAGGGGAGGGCTTACAACATGGATGGGCACTGGAGTTTTTACCAGAGAAGGGCATGGCATTTGCTTTCCCTTGCCACCAGCCCTTGGGAGAGGGTCTGCACCTCAGGAAAGCTGTTTCCGTGGGAAGCAGACTTCCTGCCCAACGGGGCTCAGGGCCGTGGGCGTCGGCTGTCCCTCCGGCTCCCCAAAGCACAGGGACGAGGTTAGGGGCTTAGACCGTGTCTGGGCAATGTTGTTTCTTACACCTGGGTGTGTCGCATTTTGTTGACCTGGCTACTCCCACTTGGGATAGGTTTTCCACAGCAAGCACCTCTTGTTCGTCGGAAGCCCTTTTTGCCCCAGGGGTCTCCGGGCTGTGTCCGGTGGGGTTGAACTCCTGCTAGCAAAACCGCCGGGATGATTGAAGGGTTCAGACTGTGCCTGGGTCCTGTGGTCTCTTCCAGGTCAGTGTATGGCATTTCGTTCCCCTTGCCATAGGCACCTGGGTGTATGTCTTCACGTGGAGAAAGACTTTCCCGTGGGAAGCCGGTTTTTGTCAAACGGGTCCCAGTGCTCTGCTCCTCTGTTTTCACTCTTGCTGCCAGAAGCCCAGGGAGGATGGGTGGGCTTAGAACATGGCTGGGCACTGTGGTTTCTTCCAGAGAAGTGGAGGGCATTTGCATTACCTTGCCACAACCACTTGGGATAGGGTGTGCACCTCAGGAAAACAGTTTCCGTGAGAAGCCAGCTTTTTGCAAAGGGGTCTCAGGGCCGTGGGCCTCGGCTGTCCCTCCGGCTCCCCAAAGCACAGGGACGAGGTGAGGGGCTTAGACCGTGCCTGGGCAATGTTGTTTCTTACACCTGGGTGTGTGGCATTTCGTTGACCTGGCTACTCCCACTTGGGATAGGTTTTCCACAGCAAGCACCTCTTGTTCGTCGGAAGCCGTTTTTGCCCCAGGGGTCTCCGGGCTGTGTTCATTGGGATTGAACTCCTGCTAGCAAAACCGCTGGGATGAGGGAAGGGTTCAGACTGTGCCTGGGCCCTGTGGTCTCTTCCAGGTCAGTGTATGGCATTTCCTTCCCCTTGCCACAGGCACCTGGGAGCATGTCTGCACGTGGAGAAAGACTTTCCCGTGGGAAGCCGGTTTTTGTCAAACGGGTCCCAGTGCTCTGCTCCTCTCTTTTCACTCCTGCTGCCAGAAGCCCAGGGAGGATGGGAGGGCTTAGAACGTGGCTGGGCACTGTGGTTTTTTCCAGAGAGGTGGAGGGCATTTGCTTTACCTTGCCACAACCACTTGTGAGAGGGTCTGCACCTCAGGAAAACTGTTTCCGTGGGAAGCCGGCTTTTTGCAAAGGGGTCTCAGGACCGTGGGGCTCGGCTCTCCCTCCGGCTCCCCAAAGCACAGGGACGAGGTGAGGGGCTTAGACCGTGCCTGGGCAATGTTGTTTCTTACACCTGGGTGTGTGGCATTTTGTTGACCTGGCTACCCCCACTTGGGATAGGTTTTCCACAGCAAGCACCTCTTGTTCGTCGGAAGCCGTTTTTGCCTCAGGGTCTCCGGGCTGTGTTCGATGGGGTTGAACTCCTGCTAGCAAAACCGCCGGGATGAGGGAAGGGTTCAGACTGTGCCTGGGCCCTGTGGTCTCTTCCATGTCAGTGTATGGCATTTCCTTCCCCTTGCCACAGGCACCTGGGAGCATGTCTGCACGTGGAGAAAGACTTTCCCGTGGGAAGCCGGTTTTTGTCTAACGGGTGCCAGTGCTCTGCTCCTCTCTTTTCACTCCTGCTGCCAGAAGCCCAGGGAGGATGGGAGGGCTTAGAACATGGCTGGGCACTCTGGTTTCTTCCAGAGAAGTGGAGGGCATTTGCATTACCTTGCCACAACCACTTGGGATAGGGTCTGCACCTCTGGAAAACTGTTTCCGTGGGAAGCAGGCTTTTTGCAAAGGGGTCTCAGGGCCATGGACCTCGGGTGTCCCTCCGGCTCCCCAATGCACAGGGACGAGGTGAGGGGCTTAGACCGTGCCTGGGCAATGTTGTTTCTTACATTTGGGTGTGTGGCATTTTGTTGACCTGGCTACACCCACTTGGGATATTTTTTCCACAGCAAGCACCCCTTGTTCGTCGGAAGCCGTTTTTGCCTCAGGGACTCCGGGCTGTGTTCGTTGTGGTTGAACTCCTGCTAGCAAAACCGCCGGATGAGGGAAGGGTTCAGACTGTGCCTGGGCCCTGTGGTCTCTTCCAGGTCAGTGTATGGCATTTCCTTCCCCTTGCCACAGGCACCTGGGAGCATGTCTGCACGTGGAGAAAGACTTTCCCGTGGGAAGCCGGTTTTTGTCAAACGGGTCCCAGTGCTCTGCTCCTCTCTTTCCACTCCTGCTGTCAGAAGCCCAGGGAGGATGGGAGGGCTTAGAACATGGCTGGGCACTGTGGTTTCTTCCAGAGAAGTGGAGGGCATTTGCATTACCTTGCCACAACCACTTGGGATAGGGTCTGCACCTCAGGAAAACTGTTTCCGTGGGAAGCCGGCTTTTTGCAAAGGAGTCTCAGGGTCGTGGGCCTCGGGTGTCCCGCCGGCTCCCCAAAGCACAGGGACTAGGTGAGGGGCTTAGACCGTGCCTGGGCAATGTTGTTTCTTACACCTGGTTGTGTGGCATTTTGTTGACCTGGCTACCCCCACTTGGGATAGGTTTTCCACAGCAAGCACCTCTTTTTCGTCGGAAGCCGTTTTTGCCTCAGGGTCTCCGGGCTGTGTTCGTTGGGGTTGAACTCATGCTAGCAAAACTGCCGGGATGAGGGAAGGGTTCAGACTGTGTCTGGGCCCTGTGGTCTCTTCCTGGTCAGTGTATGGCATTTCCTTCCCCTTGCCACAGGCACCTGGGAGCATGTCTGCACGTGGAGAAAGACTTTCCCGTGGGAAGCCGGTTTTTGTCAAACGGGTCCCAGTGCTCTGCTCCTCTCTTTTCACTCCTGCTGCCAGAAGCCCAGGGAGGATGGGAGGGCTTGGAACATGGCTGGGCACTGTGGTTTCTTCCAGAGAAGTGGAGGGCATTTGCTTTACCTTGCCACAACCACTTGGGATAGGGTGTGCACCTCAGGAAAACTGTTTCCGTGGGAAGCCGGCTTTTTGCAAAGGGGTCTCAGGGCCGTGGGCCTCGGGTGTCCCTCCGGCTCCCCAAAGCACAGGGACGAGTTGTGGGGTTTAGACCGTGCCTGGGCAATGTTGTTTCTTACCCCTGGGTGTGTGGCATTTCGTTGACCTGGCTACTCCCACTTGGGATAGGTTTTCCACAGCAAGCACCTTTTGTTCGTCGGAAACCGTTTTTGCCCCAGGGGTCTCCGGGCTGTGTTCGTTGGGGTTGAACTCCTGCTAGCAAAACCGCCGGGATGAGGGAAGGGTTCAGACTGTACCTGGGCCCTGTGGTCTCTTCCAGGTCAGTGTATGGCATTTACTTCCCCTTGCCACAGGCACCTGGGAGCTAGTCTGCACGTGGAGAAAGACTTTCCCGTGGGAAGCCGGTTTTTGTCAAACGGGTCCCAGTGCCCTGCTCCTCTCTTTTCACTCCTGCTGCCAGAAGCCCAGGGAGGATGGGAGGGCTTAGAACATGGCTGGGCACTGTGGTTTCTTCCAGAGAAGTGGAGGGCATTTGCATTACCTTGCCACAACCACTTGGGATAGGGTCTGCACCTCTGGAAATCTGTTTCCGTGGGAAGCAGGCTTTTTGTAAAGGGGTCTCAGGGCCAAGGACCTCGGGTGTCCCTCCGGCTCCCCAATGCACAGGGACGAGATGAGGGGCTTAGACCGTGCCTGGGCAATGTTGTTTCTTACATCTGGGTGTGTGGCATTTTGTTGACCTGGCTACACCCACTTGGGATAAGTTTTCCACAGCAAGCACCTCTTGTTCGTCGGAAGCCGTTTTTGCCTCAGGGACTCCGGGCTGTGTTCGTTGGGGTTGAACTCATGCTAGCAAAACTGCCGGGATGAGGGAAGGGTTCAGACTGTGCCTGGGCCCTGTGGTCTCTTCCAGTTCAGTGTATGGCATTTCCTTCCCCTTGCCACAGGCACCTGGGAGCATGTCTGCACGTGGAGAAAGACTTTCCCGTGGGAAGCCGGTTTTTCTCAAACGGGTCCCAGTGCCCTGCTCCTCTCTTTCCACTCCTGCTGCCAGAAGCCCAGGGAGGATGGGAGGGCTTAGAACATGACTGGGCACTGTGGTTTCTTCCAGAGAAGAGGAGGGCATTTGCTTTACCTTGCCACAACCACTTGGGATAGGGTCTGCACCTCAGGAAAACTGTTTACGTGGGAAGCCGGCTTTTTGCAAAGGGGTCTCAGGGCCGAGGGGCTTGGCTGTCCCTCCGGCTCCCCAAAGCACAGGGACGAGGAATGGGGCTTAGACCGTGCCTGGGCAATGTTGTTTCTTACACCTGGGTTTGTGGCATTTTGTTGACCTGGCTACCCCCACTTGAGATAGGTTTTCCAGTCAAGCACCTCTTGTTCGTCGGAAGCCGTTTTTGCCTCAGGGTCTCTGGGCTGTGTTCGTTGGGGTTGAACTCCTGCTAGCAAAACCGCCGGGTTGAGGGAAGGGTTCAGACTGTGCCTGGGCCCTGTGGTCTCTTCCAGGTCAGTGTATGGCATTTCCTTCCCCTTGCCACAGGCACCTGGGAGCATGTCTGCACGTGGAGAAAGACTTTCCCGTGGGAAGCGGGTTTTTGTCAAACTGGTCCCAGTGCTCTGCTCCTCTCTTTTCACTCCTGCTGCCAGAAGGCCAGGGAGGATGGGAGGGCTTAGAACATGGCTGGGCACTGTGGTTTCTTCCAGAGAAGTGGAGGGCATTTGCATTACCTTGCCACAACCACTTGGGATAGGGTCTGCACCTCTGGAAAACTGTTTCCGTGGGAAGCAGGCTTTTTGCAAAGGGGTCTCAGGGCCATGGACCTCGGGTGTCCCTCCGGCTCCCCAATGCACAGGGACGAGGTGAGGGGCTTAGACCATGCCTGGGCAATGTTGTTTCTTACATCTGGGTGTGTGGCATTTTGTTGACCTGGCTACACCCACTTGGGATAGGTTTTCCACAGCAAGCACCTCTTGTTCGTCGGAAGCCGTTTTTGCCTCAGGGACTCCGGGCTGTGTTCGTTGGGGTTGAACTCATGCTAGCAAAACTGCCGGGATGAGGGAAGGGTTCAGACTGTGCCTGGGCCCTGTGGTCTCTTCCAGTTCAGTGTCTGGCATTTCCTTCCCCTTGCCACAGGCACCTGGGAGCATGTCTGCACGTGGAGAAAGACTTTCCCGTGGGAAGCCGGTTTTTCTCAAACGGGTCCCAGTGCCCTGCTCCTCTCTTTCCACTCCTGCTGCCAGAAGCCCAGGGAGGATGGGAGGGCTTAGAACATGGCTGGGCACTGTGGTTTCTTCCAGAGAAGTGGAGGGCATTTGCTTTACCTTGCCACAACCACTTGGGATAGGGTCTGCCCCTCAGGAAAACTGTTTCCGTGGGAAGTCGGCTTTTTGCAAAGGGGTCTCAGGGCCGAGGGGCTTGGCTGTCCCTCCGGCTCCCCAAAGCACAGGGATGAGGTATGGGGCTTAGACCGTGCCTGGGCAATGTTGTTTCGTACACCTGGGTTTGTGGCATTTTGTTGACCTGGCTACCCCCACTTGAGATAGGTTTTCCAGTCAAGCACCTCTTGTTCGTCGGAAGCCGTTTTTGCCTCAGGGTCTCTGGGCTGTGTTCGTTTGGGTTGAACTCCTGCTAGCAAAACCGCCGGATGAGGGAAGGGTTCAGACTGTGCCTGGGCCCTGTGGTCTCTTCCAGGTCAGTGTATGGCATTTCCTTCCCCTTGCCACAGGCACCTGGGAGCATGTCTGCACGTGGAGAAAGACTTTCCCGTGGGAAACCGGTTTTTGTCAAACGGGTCCCAGTGCTCTGCTCCTCTCGTTTCACTCCTGCTGCCAGAAGCCCAGGGAGGATGGGAGGGCTTAGAACATGGCTGGGCACTGTGGTTTCTTCCAGAGAAGTGGAGGGCATTTGCATTACCTTGCCACAACCACTTGGGATAGGGTCTGCACCTCAGGAAAACTGTTTCCGTGGGAAGCCGGCTTTTTGCAAAGGGGTCTCAGGGCCGTGGGCCTCGGGTGTCCCTCCGGCTCCCCAAAGCACAGGGACGAGGTGAGGGGCTTAGACCGTGCCTGGGCAATGTTGTTTCTTACACCTGGGTGTGTGGCATTTTGTTGACCTGGCTACACCCACTTTGGATAGGTTTTCCACAGCAAGCACCTCTTGTTCGTCGGAAGCCGTTTTTGCCTCAGGGACTCCGGGCTGTGTTCGTTGGGGTTGAACTCATGCTAGCAAAACTGCCGGGATGAGGGAAGGGTTCAGACTGTGCCTGGGCCCTGTGGTCTCTTCCAGGTCAGTGTTTGGCATTTACTTCCCCTTGCCACAGGCAACTGAGAGCATGTCTGCACGTGGAGAAAGACTTTCCCGTGGGAAGCCGGTTTTTCTCAAACGGGTCCCAGTGCCCTGCTCCTCTCTTTCCACTCCTGCAGCCAGAAGCCCAGGGAGGATGGGAGGGCTTAGAACATGGCTGCGCACTGTGGTTTCTTCCAGAGAAGTGGAGGGCATTTGCATTACCTTGCCACAACCACTTGGGATAGGGTGTGCACCTCAGGAAAACTGTTCCCGTGGGAAGCCGGCTTTTTGCAAAGGAGTCTCAGGGTCGTGGGCCTCGGGTGTCCCGCCGGCTCCCCAAAGCACAGGGACGAGGTGAGGGGCTTAGACCGTGCCTGGGCAATGTTGTTTCTTACACCTCGGTGTGTGGCATTTCGTTGACCTGGCTACTCCCACTTGGGATAGGTTTTCCACAGCAAGCACCTCTTGTTCGTCGGAAGCCGTTTTTGCCCCAGGGGGTCTCCGGGTTGTGTTCGTTGGGGTTGAACTCCTGCTAGCAAAACCGCCGGATGAGGGAAGGGTTCAGTCTGTGCCTGGGCCCTGTGGTCTCTTCCAGGTCAGTGTATGTCATTTCCTTCCCCTTGCCACAGGCACCTGGGAGCATGTCTGCACGTGGAGAAAGACTTTCCCGTGGGAAGCCGGTTTTTGTCAAACGCGTCCCAGTGCTCTGCTCCTCTCTTTTCACTCCTGCTGCCAGAAGCCCAGGGAGGATGGGAGGGCTTAGAACATGGCTGGGCACTGTGGTTTCTTCCAGAGAAGTGGAGGGCATTTGCTTCACCTTTCCACAACCACTTGGGATACGGCCTGCACCTCAGGAAAACTCTTTCCGTGGGAAGCCGGCTTTTTGCAAAGTGTTCTCAGGGCCGTGGGGATCGGCTTTCCCTCCGGCTCCCCAAAGCACAGGGACAGGGTGAGGGGCTTAGACCATGCCTCGGCAATGTTATTTCTTACACCTGGGTGTGTGGCATTTTGTTGACCTGGCTACCCCCACTTGGGATAGGTTTTCCAGTCAAGCACCTCTTGTTCGTCGGAAGCCGTTTTTGCCTCAGGGACTCCGGGCTGTGTTCGTTTGGGTTGAACTCCTGCTAGCAAAACCGCCGGGATGAGGGAAGGGTTCAGACTGTGCCTGGGCCCTGTGGTCTCTTCCAGGTCAGTGTATGGCATTTCCTTCCCCTTGCCACAGGCACCTGGGAGCATGTCTGCACGTGGAGAAAGACTTTCCCGTGGGAAGCCGGTTTTTGTCAAACGGGTCCCAGTGCTCTGCTCCTCTCTTTTCACTCCTGCTGACAGAAGCCCAGGGAGGATGGGAGGGCTTAGAACATGGCTAGGCACTGTGGTTTTTTCCAGAGAAGTGGAGGGCATTTGCTTTACCTTGCCACAACCACTTGGGATAGTGTGTGTACCTAAGGAAAACTGTTTCGGTGGGAAGCCGGCTTTTTGCAAAGGGGTCTCAGGGCCGTGGGCCTCGGGTGTCCCTCCGGCTCCCCAAAGCACAGGGACGAGGTGAGGAGCTTAGACCGTGCCTGGGCAATGTTGTTTCTTACACCTGGGTGTGTGGCATTTTGTTGACCTGGCTCCCCCCTCTTGGGATAGGTTTTCCACAGCAAGAGCATATTATTCGTCGGAAGCCCTTTGGGCCCCAGGGGGTCTCCGGGCTGTGTTCGTTGTGGTGGAACTCCTGCTAGCAAAACCGCCGGGATGAGGGAAGGGCTCAGACTGTGCCTGGGCCCTGTGGTCTCTTCCAGGTCAGTGTATGGTATTTCCTTCATCTTGCCACAGGCACTGGGGAGCATGTCTGCACGTGGAGAAGGACTTCCTCATGGAAGCCGGTTTCTGTCAAAGCGTCCCAGTGCTGTCCTCCTCTGTTTTCACTCCTGTTGCTAGAAGCCCAGGGAGGATGGGAGGGCTTAGAACATGGCTGGGCACTGTGGTTTCTTCCAGAGAAGTGGAGGGCATTTGCTTTACCTTGCCACATCCACTTGGGATAGGGTCTGCACCTCAGGAAAACTGTTTCCGTGGGAAGCCGGCTTTTTGCAAAGGGGTCTCAGAGCCGTGGGGATCGGGTGTCCCTCCGGCTCCTCAAAGCACGGGGATGAGGTGAGGGGCTTAGACCATGCCTGGGCAATGTTGTTTCTTACACCTGGGTGTTTGGCATTTTGTTGACCTGGCTACCCCACTTGGGATAGGTTTTCCACAGCAAGCACGTATTGTTCGTCGGAAGCCGTTTTTGCCCCAGGGGTCTCCGGGCTGTGTTCGTTGGGGTTGACCTCCTGCTAGCAAAACCGCCGGGATGAGAGAAGGGCTCAGACTGTGCCTGGGCCCTGTGGTCTCTTCCATGTCAGTGTAATGCATTTCCTTCCCCTTGCCACAGGCACCTGGGAGCATGTCTGCACGTGGAGAAAGACTTTCCCGTGGGAAGCGGGTTTTTGTCAAACGGGTCCCAGTGCTCTGCTCCTCTCTTTCACTCCTGTTGCTAGAAGCCCAGGGAGGATGGGAGGGCTTAGAACATGGCTGGGCACTGTGGTTTCTTCCAGAGAAGTGGAGGGCATTTGCATTACCTTGCCACAACCACTTGGGATAGGGTGTGCACCTCAGGAAAACTTTTTCCGTGGGAATCCGGCTTTTTGCAAAGGGGTCTCAGGGCCGTGGGCCTCGGGTGTCCCTCCGGCTCCCCAAAGCACAGGGACGAGTTGAGGGGCTTAGACCGTGCCTGGGCAATGATGTTTCTTAAACCTGGGTGTGTGGCATTTTGTTGACCTGGCTACCCCCACTTGGGATAGGTTTTCCACAGCAAGTACCTCTTGTTCGTCGGAAGCCGTTTTTGCCTCAGGCTCTCCGAGCTGTGTTCGTTGGGGTTGAACTCCTGATAGCAAAACTGCCGGGATGAGGGAAGGGTTCAGACTGTGCCTGGGCCCTGTGGTCTCTTCCAGGTCAGTGTATGGCATTTCCTTCACCTTGCCACAGGCACTGGGAAGCATGTCTGCACGTGGAGAAGGACTTCCTCGTGGGAAGCCGGTTTCTGTCAAAGAGTCCCAGTGCTGTTCTCCTCTCTTTTCTCTCCTGCTGCCAGAAGCCCAGTGAGGAGGGGAGGGCTTAGAACATGGCTGGGCACTGGGGTTTCTTCCAGAGAAGGGGATGGCATTTGCTTTCCCTTGCCACCACCCCTTGGGATAGGGTCCGCACCTCAGGAAAGCTGTTTCCTTGGGAAGCCGGCTTTCTGCCCAACGGGCCTCAGGGCCGTGGGCTTCGGGGGTCCCTCCAGATCCCCAAAGCACAGGGACGAGGTGAGGGGCTTAGACCATGCCTGGGCAATGTTGTTTCATCCACCTGGGTGTGTGGCATTTTGTTGACCTGGCTACCCCCACTTGGGATAGGTTTTCCACAGCAAGAGCATATTGTTTGTCGGAAGCCATTTGGGCCCCAGGGGGTCTCCAGGCTCTGTTCGTTGGGGTTGAACTCCTGCTAGCAAAAACTCCGGGATGAGGGAAGGGCTCAGACTGTGCCTGGGCCCTGTGGTCTCTTCCAGGTCAGTGTATGGCATTTCTTTCACCTTGCACAGGCACTGGGGAGAATTTCTGCACGTGGAGGACTTTCCCGTGGGAAGCCGGTTTTTTTCAAACGGGTCCCAGTGCTCTGCTCCTCTGTTTTCACTCCTGCTGCCAGAAGCCCAGGGAGGATGGGTGGGCTTAGAACATGGCTGGGCACTGTGGTTTCTTCCAGAGAAGTGGAGGGCATTTGCATTACCTTGCCACAACCACTTGGGATAGGGTGTGCACCTCAGGAAAACAGTTTCCGTGAGAAGCCAGCTTTTTGCAAAGGGGTCTCAGGGCCGTGGGCCTCGGCTGTCCCTCCGGCTCCCCAAAGCACAGGGACGAGGTGAGGGGCTTAGACCGTGCCTGGGCAATGTTGTTTCTTACACCTGGGTGTGTGGCATTTCGTTGACCTGGCTACTCCCACTTGGGATAGGTTTTCCACAGCAAGCACCTCTTGTTCGTCGGAAGCCGTTTTTGCCCCAGGGGTCTCCGGGCTGTGTTCATTGGGATTGAACTCCTGCTAGCAAAACCGCTGGGATGAGGGAAGGGTTCAGACTGTGCCTGGGCCCTGTGGTCTCTTCCAGGTCAGTGTATGGCATTTCCTTCCCCTTGCCACAGGCACCTGGGAGCATGTCTGCACGTGGAGAAAGACTTTCCCGTGGGAAGCCGGTTTTTGTCAAACGGGTCCCAGTGCTCTGCTCCTCTCTTTTCACTCCTGCTGCCAGAAGCCCAGGGAGGATGGGAGGGCTTAGAACGTGGCTGGGCACTGTGGTTTTTTCCAGAGAGGTGGAGGGCATTTGCTTTACCTTGCCACAACCACTTGTGAGAGGGTCTGCACCTCAGGAAAACTGTTTCCGTGGGAAGCCGGCTTTTTGCAAAGGGGTCTCAGGACCGTGGGGCTCGGCTCTCCCTCCGGCTCCCCAAAGCACAGGGACGAGGTGAGGGGCTTAGACCGTGCCTGGGCAATGTTGTTTCTTACACCTGGGTGTGTGGCATTTTGTTGACCTGGCTACCCCCACTTGGGATAGGTTTTCCACAGCAAGCACCTCTTGTTCGTCGGAAGCCGTTTTTGCCTCAGGGTCTCCGGGCTGTGTTCGATGGGGTTGAACTCCTGCTAGCAAAACCGCCGGGATGAGGGAAGGGTTCAGACTGTGCCTGGGCCCTGTGGTCTCTTCCATGTCAGTGTATGGCATTTCCTTCCCCTTGCCACAGGCACCTGGGAGCATGTCTGCACGTGGAGAAAGACTTTCCCGTGGGAAGCCGGTTTTTGTCTAACGGGTGCCAGTGCTCTGCTCCTCTCTTTTCACTCCTGCTGCCAGAAGCCCAGGGAGGATGGGAGGGCTTAGAACATGGCTGGGCACTCTGGTTTCTTCCAGAGAAGTGGAGGGCATTTGCATTACCTTGCCACAACCACTTGGGATAGGGTCTGCACCTCTGGAAAACTGTTTCCGTGGGAAGCAGGCTTTTTGCAAAGGGGTCTCAGGGCCATGGACCTCGGGTGTCCCTCCGGCTCCCCAATGCACAGGGACGAGGTGAGGGGCTTAGACCGTGCCTGGGCAATGTTGTTTCTTACATTTGGGTGTGTGGCATTTTGTTGACCTGGCTACACCCACTTGGGATATTTTTTCCACAGCAAGCACCCCTTGTTCGTCGGAAGCCGTTTTTGCCTCAGGGACTCCGGGCTGTGTTCGTTGTGGTTGAACTCCTGCTAGCAAAACCGCCGGATGAGGGAAGGGTTCAGACTGTGCCTGGGCCCTGTGGTCTCTTCCAGGTCAGTGTATGGCATTTCCTTCCCCTTGCCACAGGCACCTGGGAGCATGTCTGCACGTGGAGAAAGACTTTCCCGTGGGAAGCCGGTTTTTGTCAAACGGGTCCCAGTGCTCTGCTCCTCTCTTTCCACTCCTGCTGTCAGAAGCCCAGGGAGGATGGGAGGGCTTAGAACATGGCTGGGCACTGTGGTTTCTTCCAGAGAAGTGGAGGGCATTTGCATTACCTTGCCACAACCACTTGGGATAGGGTCTGCACCTCAGGAAAACTGTTTCCGTGGGAAGCCGGCTTTTTGCAAAGGAGTCTCAGGGTCGTGGGCCTCGGGTGTCCCGCCGGCTCCCCAAAGCACAGGGACTAGGTGAGGGGCTTAGACCGTGCCTGGGCAATGTTGTTTCTTACACCTGGTTGTGTGGCATTTTGTTGACCTGGCTACCCCCACTTGGGATAGGTTTTCCACAGCAAGCACCTCTTTTTCGTCGGAAGCCGTTTTTGCCTCAGGGTCTCCGGGCTGTGTTCGTTGGGGTTGAACTCATGCTAGCAAAACTGCCGGGATGAGGGAAGGGTTCAGACTGTGTCTGGGCCCTGTGGTCTCTTCCTGGTCAGTGTATGGCATTTCCTTCCCCTTGCCACAGGCACCTGGGAGCATGTCTGCACGTGGAGAAAGACTTTCCCGTGGGAAGCCGGTTTTTGTCAAACGGGTCCCAGTGCTCTGCTCCTCTCTTTTCACTCCTGCTGCCAGAAGCCCAGGGAGGATGGGAGGGCTTGGAACATGGCTGGGCACTGTGGTTTCTTCCAGAGAAGTGGAGGGCATTTGCTTTACCTTGCCACAACCACTTGGGATAGGGTGTGCACCTCAGGAAAACTGTTTCCGTGGGAAGCCGGCTTTTTGCAAAGGGGTCTCAGGGCCGTGGGCCTCGGGTGTCCCTCCGGCTCCCCAAAGCACAGGGACGAGTTGTGGGGTTTAGACCGTGCCTGGGCAATGTTGTTTCTTACCCCTGGGTGTGTGGCATTTCGTTGACCTGGCTACTCCCACTTGGGATAGGTTTTCCACAGCAAGCACCTTTTGTTCGTCGGAAACCGTTTTTGCCCCAGGGGTCTCCGGGCTGTGTTCGTTGGGGTTGAACTCCTGGTAGCAAAACCGCCGGGATGAGGGAAGGGTTCAGACTGTACCTGGGCCCTGTGGTCTCTTCCAGGTCAGTGTATGGCATTTACTTCCCCTTGCCACAGGCACCTGGGAGCTAGTCTGCACGTGGAGAAAGACTTTCCCGTGGGAAGCCGGTTTTTGTCAAACGGGTCCCAGTGCCCTGCTCCTCTCTTTTCACTCCTGCTGCCAGAAGCCCAGGGAGGATGGGAGGGCTTAGAACATGGCTGGGCACTGTGGTTTCTTCCAGAGAAGTGGAGGGCATTTGCATTACCTTGCCACAACCACTTGGGATAGGGTCTGCACCTCTGGAAATCTGTTTCCGTGGGAAGCAGGCTTTTTGTAAAGGGGTCTCAGGGCCAAGGACCTCGGGTGTCCCTCCGGCTCCCCAATGCACAGGGACGAGATGAGGGGCTTAGACCGTGCCTGGGCAATGTTGTTTCTTACATCTGGGTGTGTGGCATTTTGTTGACCTGGCTACACCCACTTGGGATAAGTTTTCCACAGCAAGCACCTCTTGTTCGTCGGAAGCCGTTTTTGCCTCAGGGACTCCGGGCTGTGTTCGTTGGGGTTGAACTCATGCTAGCAAAACTGCCGGGATGAGGGAAGGGTTCAGACTGTGCCTGGGCCCTGTGGTCTCTTCCAGTTCAGTGTATGGCATTTCCTTCCCCTTGCCACAGGCACCTGGGAGCATGTCTGCACGTGGAGAAAGACTTTCCCGTGGGAAGCCGGTTTTTCTCAAACGGGTCCCAGTGCCCTGCTCCTCTCTTTCCACTCCTGCTGCCAGAAGCCCAGGGAGGATGGGAGGGCTTAGAACATGACTGGGCACTGTGGTTTCTTCCAGAGAAGAGGAGGGCATTTGCTTTACCTTGCCACAACCACTTGGGATAGGGTCTGCACCTCAGGAAAACTGTTTACGTGGGAAGCCGGCTTTTTGCAAAGGGGTCTCAGGGCCGAGGGGCTTGGCTGTCCCTCCGGCTCCCCAAAGCACAGGGACGAGGAATGGGGCTTAGACCGTGCCTGGGCAATGTTGTTTCTTACACCTGGGTTTGTGGCATTTTGTTGACCTGGCTACCCCCACTTGAGATAGGTTTTCCAGTCAAGCACCTCTTGTTCGTCGGAAGCCGTTTTTGCCTCAGGGTCTCTGGGCTGTGTTCGTTGGGGTTGAACTCCTGCTAGCAAAACCGCCGGGTTGAGGGAAGGGTTCAGACTGTGCCTGGGCCCTGTGGTCTCTTCCAGGTCAGTGTATGGCATTTCCTTCCCCTTGCCACAGGCACCTGGGAGCATGTCTGCACGTGGAGAAAGACTTTCCCGTGGGAAGCGGGTTTTTGTCAAACTGGTCCCAGTGCTCTGCTCCTCTCTTTTCACTCCTGCTGCCAGAAGGCCAGGGAGGATGGGAGGGCTTAGAACATGGCTGGGCACTGTGGTTTCTTCCAGAGAAGTGGAGGGCATTTGCATTACCTTGCCACAACCACTTGGGATAGGGTCTGCACCTCTGGAAAACTGTTTCCGTGGGAAGCAGGCTTTTTGCAAAGGGGTCTCAGGGCCATGGACCTCGGGTGTCCCTCCGGCTCCCCAATGCACAGGGACGAGGTGAGGGGCTTAGACCATGCCTGGGCAATGTTGTTTCTTACATCTGGGTGTGTGGCATTTTGTTGACCTGGCTACACCCACTTGGGATAGGTTTTCCACAGCAAGCACCTCTTGTTCGTCGGAAGCCGTTTTTGCCTCAGGGACTCCGGGCTGTGTTCGTTGGGGTTGAACTCATGCTAGCAAAACTGCCGGGATGAGGGAAGGGTTCAGACTGTGCCTGGGCCCTGTGGTCTCTTCCAGTTCAGTGTCTGGCATTTCCTTCCCCTTGCCACAGGCACCTGGGAGCATGTCTGCACGTGGAGAAAGACTTTCCCGTGGGAAGCCGGTTTTTCTCAAACGGGTCCCAGTGCCCTGCTCCTCTCTTTCCACTCCTGCTGCCAGAAGCCCAGGGAGGATGGGAGGGCTTAGAACATGGCTGGGCACTGTGGTTTCTTCCAGAGAAGTGGAGGGCATTTGCTTTACCTTGCCACAACCACTTGGGATAGGGTCTGCCCCTCAGGAAAACTGTTTCCGTGGGAAGTCGGCTTTTTGCAAAGGGGTCTCAGGGCCGAGGGGCTTGGCTGTCCCTCCGGCTCCCCAAAGCACAGGGATGAGGTATGGGGCTTAGACCGTGCCTGGGCAATGTTGTTTCGTACACCTGGGTTTGTGGCATTTTGTTGACCTGGCTACCCCCACTTGAGATAGGTTTTCCAGTCAAGCACCTCTTGTTCGTCGGAAGCCGTTTTTGCCTCAGGGTCTCTGGGCTGTGTTCGTTTGGGTTGAACTCCTGCTAGCAAAACCGCCGGATGAGGGAAGGGTTCAGACTGTGCCTGGGCCCTGTGGTCTCTTCCAGGTCAGTGTATGGCATTTCCTTCCCCTTGCCACAGGCACCTGGGAGCATGTCTGCACGTGGAGAAAGACTTTCCCGTGGGAAACCGGTTTTTGTCAAACGGGTCCCAGTGCTCTGCTCCTCTCGTTTCACTCCTGCTGCCAGAAGCCCAGGGAGGATGGGAGGGCTTAGAACATGGCTGGGCACTGTGGTTTCTTCCAGAGAAGTGGAGGGCATTTGCATTACCTTGCCACAACCACTTGGGATAGGGTCTGCACCTCAGGAAAACTGTTTCCGTGGGAAGCCGGCTTTTTGCAAAGGGGTCTCAGGGCCGTGGGCCTCGGGTGTCCCTCCGGCTCCCCAAAGCACAGGGACGAGGTGAGGGGCTTAGACCGTGCCTGGGCAATGTTGTTTCTTACACCTGGGTGTGTGGCATTTTGTTGACCTGGCTACACCCACTTTGGATAGGTTTTCCACAGCAAGCACCTCTTGTTCGTCGGAAGCCGTTTTTGCCTCAGGGACTCCGGGCTGTGTTCGTTGGGGTTGAACTCATGCTAGCAAAACTGCCGGGATGAGGGAAGGGTTCAGACTGTGCCTGGGCCCTGTGGTCTCTTCCAGGTCAGTGTTTGGCATTTACTTCCCCTTGCCACAGGCAACTGAGAGCATGTCTGCACGTGGAGAAAGACTTTCCCGTGGGAAGCCGGTTTTTCTCAAACGGGTCCCAGTGCCCTGCTCCTCTCTTTCCACTCCTGCAGCCAGAAGCCCAGGGAGGATGGGAGGGCTTAGAACATGGCTGCGCACTGTGGTTTCTTCCAGAGAAGTGGAGGGCATTTGCATTACCTTGCCACAACCACTTGGGATAGGGTGTGCACCTCAGGAAAACTGTTCCCGTGGGAAGCCGGCTTTTTGCAAAGGAGTCTCAGGGTCGTGGGCCTCGGGTGTCCCGCCGGCTCCCCAAAGCACAGGGACGAGGTGAGGGGCTTAGACCGTGCCTGGGCAATGTTGTTTCTTACACCTCGGTGTGTGGCATTTCGTTGACCTGGCTACTCCCACTTGGGATAGGTTTTCCACAGCAAGCACCTCTTGTTCGTCGGAAGCCGTTTTTGCCCCAGGGGGTCTCCGGGTTGTGTTCGTTGGGGTTGAACTCCTGCTAGCAAAACCGCCGGATGAGGGAAGGGTTCAGTCTGTGCCTGGGCCCTGTGGTCTCTTCCAGGTCAGTGTATGTCATTTCCTTCCCCTTGCCACAGGCACCTGGGAGCATGTCTGCACGTGGAGAAAGACTTTCCCGTGGGAAGCCGGTTTTTGTCAAACGCGTCCCAGTGCTCTGCTCCTCTCTTTTCACTCCTGCTGCCAGAAGCCCAGGGAGGATGGGAGGGCTTAGAACATGGCTGGGCACTGTGGTTTCTTCCAGAGAAGTGGAGGGCATTTGCTTCACCTTTCCACAACCACTTGGGATACGGCCTGCACCTCAGGAAAACTCTTTCCGTGGGAAGCCGGCTTTTTACAAAGTGTTCTCAGGGCCGTGGGGATCGGCTTTCCCTCCGGCTCCCCAAAGCACAGGGACAGGGTGAGGGGCTTAGACCATGCCTCGGCAATGTTATTTCTTACACCTGGGTGTGTGGCATTTTGTTGACCTGGCTACCCCCACTTGGGATAGGTTTTCCAGTCAAGCACCTCTTGTTCGTCGGAAGCCGTTTTTGCCTCAGGGACTCCGGGCTGTGTTCGTTTGGGTTGAACTCCTGCTAGCAAAACCGCCGGGATGAGGGAAGGGTTCAGACTGTGCCTGGGCCCTGTGGTCTCTTCCAGGTCAGTGTATGGCATTTCCTTCCCCTTGCCACAGGCACCTGGGAGCATGTCTGCACGTGGAGAAAGACTTTCCCGTGGGAAGCCGGTTTTTGTCAAACGGGTCCCAGTGCTCTGCTCCTCTCTTTTCACTCCTGCTGACAGAAGCCCAGGGAGGATGGGAGGGCTTAGAACATGGCTAGGCACTGTGGTTTTTTCCAGAGAAGTGGAGGGCATTTGCTTTACCTTGCCACAACCACTTGGGATAGTGTGTGTACCTAAGGAAAACTGTTTCGGTGGGAAGCCGGCTTTTTGCAAAGGGGTCTCAGGGCCGTGGGCCTCGGGTGTCCCTCCGGCTCCCCAAAGCACAGGGACGAGGTGAGGAGCTTAGACCGTGCCTGGGCAATGTTGTTTCTTACACCTGGGTGTGTGGCATTTTGTTGACCTGGCTCCCCCCTCTTGGGATAGGTTTTCCACAGCAAGAGCATATTATTCGTCGGAAGCCCTTTGGGCCCCAGGGGGTCTCCGGGCTGTGTTCGTTGTGGTGGAACTCCTGCTAGCAAAACCGCCGGGATGAGGGAAGGGCTCAGACTGTGCCTGGGCCCTGTGGTCTCTTCCAGGTCAGTGTATGGTATTTCCTTCATCTTGCCACAGGCACTGGGGAGCATGTCTGCACGTGGAGAAGGACTTCCTCATGGAAGCCGGTTTCTGTCAAAGCGTCCCAGTGCTGTCCTCCTCTGTTTTCACTCCTGTTGCTAGAAGCCCAGGGAGGATGGGAGGGCTTAGAACATGGCTGGGCACTGTGGTTTCTTCCAGAGAAGTGGAGGGCATTTGCTTTACCTTGCCACATCCACTTGGGATAGGGTCTGCACCTCAGGAAAACTGTTTCCGTGGGAAGCCGGCTTTTTGCAAAGGGGTCTCAGAGCCGTGGGGATCGGGTGTCCCTCCGGCTCCTCAAAGCACGGGGATGAGGTGAGGGGCTTAGACCATGCCTGGGCAATGTTGTTTCTTACACCTGGGTGTTTGGCATTTTGTTGACCTGGCTACCCCACTTGGGATAGGTTTTCCACAGCAAGCACGTATTGTTCGTCGGAAGCCGTTTTTGCCCCAGGGGTCTCCGGGCTGTGTTCGTTGGGGTTGACCTCCTGCTAGCAAAACCGCCGGGATGAGAGAAGGGCTCAGACTGTGCCTGGGCCCTGTGGTCTCTTCCATGTCAGTGTAATGCATTTCCTTCCCCTTGCCACAGGCACCTGGGAGCATGTCTGCACGTGGAGAAAGACTTTCCCGTGGGAAGCGGGTTTTTGTCAAACGGGTCCCAGTGCTCTGCTCCTCTCTTTCACTCCTGTTGCTAGAAGCCCAGGGAGGATGGGAGGGCTTAGAACATGGCTGGGCACTGTGGTTTCTTCCAGAGAAGTGGAGGGCATTTGCATTACCTTGCCACAACCACTTGGGATAGGGTGTGCACCTCAGGAAAACTTTTTCCGTGGGAATCCGGCTTTTTGCAAAGGGGTCTCAGGGCCGTGGGCCTCGGGTGTCCCTCCGGCTCCCCAAAGCACAGGGACGAGTTCAGGGGCTTAGACCGTGCCTGGGCAATGATGTTTCTTAAACCTGGGTGTGTGGCATTTTGTTGACCTGGCTACCCCCACTTGGGATAGGTTTTCCACAGCAAGAGCATATTGTTTGTCGGAAGCCATTTGGGCCCCAGGGGGTCTCCAGGCTCTGTTCGTTGGGGTTGAACTCCTGCTAGCAAAAACTCCGGGATGAGGGAAGGGCTCAGACTGTGCCTGGGCCCTGTGGTCTCTTCCAGGTCAGTGTATGGCATTTCTTTCACCTTGCACAGGCACTGGGGAGAATTTCTGCACGTGGAGGACTTTCCCGTGGGAAGCCGGTTTTTTTCAAACGGGTCCCAGTGCTCTGCTCCTCTCTTTTCACTCCTGCTGCCAGAAGCCCAGGGAGGATGGGAGGGCTTAGAACATGGCTGGGCACTGTGGTTTTTTCCAGAGAGGTGGAGGGCATTTGCTTTACCTTGCCACAACCACTTGGGATAGGGTGTGCACCTCAGGAAAACTGTTTCCGTGGGAAGCCGGCTTTTTGCAAAGGGGTCTCAGGACCGTGGGGCTCGGCTCTCCCTCGGGCTCCCCAAGGCACAGGGACGAGGTGAGGGGCTTAGACCGTGCCTGGGCAATGTTGTTTCTTACACCTGGGTGTGTGGCATTTTGTTGACCTGGCTACCCCCACTTGGGATAGGTTTTCCACAGCAAGCACCTCTTGTTCGTCGGAAGCCGTTTTTGCCTCAGGGTCTCCGGGCTGTGTTCGTTGGGGTTGAACTCCTGCTAGCAAAACCGCCGGGATGAGGGAAGGGTTCAGACTGTGCCTGGGCCCTGTGGTCTCTTCCATGTCAGTGTATGGCATTTCCTTCCCCTTGCCACAGGAACCTGGGAGCATGTCTGCACGTGGAGAAAGACTTTCCCGTGGGAAGCCGGTTTTTGTCAAACGGGTCCCAGTGCTCTGCTCCTCTCTTTTCACTCCTGCTGCCAGAAGGCCAGGGAGGATGGGAGGGCTTAGAACATGGCTGGGCACTGTGGTTTCTTCCAGAGAAGTGGAGGGCATTTGCATTACCTTGCCACAACCACTTGGGATAGGGTCTGCACCTCTGGAAAACTGTTTCCGTGGGAAGCAGGCTTTTTGCAAAGGGGTCTCAGGGCCGAGGGGCTTGGCTGTCCCTCCGGCTCCCCAAAGCACAGGGATGAGGTATGGGGCTTAGACCGTGCCTGGGCAATGTTGTTTCTTACACCTGGGTTTGTGGCATTTTGTTGACCTGGCTACTCCCACTTGGGATAGGTTTTCCAGTCAAGCACCTCTTGTTCGTCGGAAGCCGTTTTTTCCTCAGGGTCTCTGGGCTGTGTTCGTTGGGGTTGAACTCCTGCTAGCAAAACCGCTGGATGAGGGAAGGGTTCAGACTGTGCCTGGGCCCTGTGGTCTCTTCCAAGTCAGTGTATGGCATTTCCTTCCCCTTGCCACAGGCACCTGGGAGCATGTCTGCACGTGGAGAAAGACTTTCCCTTGGGAAGCCGGTTTTTGTCAAACGGGTCCCAGTGCCCTGCTCCTCTCTTTCCACTCCTGCTGCCAGAAGCCCAGGGAGGATGGGAGGGCTTAGAACATGGCTGGGCACTGTGGTTTCTTCCAGAGAAGTGGAGGGCATTTGCTTTACCTTGCCACAACCACTTGGGATAGGGTCTGTACCTCAGGAAAACTGTTTCCGTGGGAAGCCGGCTTTTTGCAAAGGGGTCAGAGGGTCGTGGGCCTCGGATGTCCCTCCGGCTCCCCAAAGCACAGGGACGAGGTGAGGGGCTTAGACCGTGCCTGGGCAATGTTGTTTCTTACACCTGTGTGTGTGGCATTTTGTTGACCTGGCTACCCCCACTTGGGATAGGTTTTCCACAGCAAGCACCTCTTGTTCGTCGGAAGCCGTTTTTGCCTCAGGGTCTCCGAGCTGTGTTCGTTGGGGTTGAACTCCTGCTAGCAAAACTGCCGGGATGAGGGAAGGGTTCAGACTGTGCCTGGGCCCTGTGGTCTCTTCCAGGTCAGTGTATGGCATTTCCTTCCCCTTGCCACAGGCACCTGGGAGCATGTCTGCACGTGGAGAAAGACTTTCCCATGGGAAGCCGGTTTTTGTCAAACGGGTCCCAGTGCTCTGCTCCTCACTTTTCACTCCTGCTGCCAGAACCCCAGGGAGGATGGGAGGGCTTAGAACATGGCTGGGCACTGTGGTTTTTTCCAGAGAGGTGGAGGGCATTTGCTTTACCTTGCCACAACCACTTGGGATAGGGTGTGCACCTCAGGAAAACTGTTTCCGTGGGAAGCCGGCTTTTTGCAAAGGGGTCTCAGGACCGTGGGGCTCGGCTCTCCCTCCGGCTCCCCAAGGCACAGGGACGAGGTGAGGGGCTTAGACCGTGCCTGGGCAATGTTGTTTCTTACACCTGTGTGTGTGGCATTTTGTTGACCTGGCTACCCCCACTTGGGATAGGTTTTCCACAGCAAGCACCTCTTGTTCGTCGGAAGCCGTTTTTGCCTCAGGGTCTCCGGGCTGTGTTCGTTGGGGTTGAACTCCTGCTAGCAAAACCGCCGGGATGAGGGAAGGGTTCAGACTGTGCCTGGGCCCTGTGGTCTCTTCCAATTCAGTGTCTGGCATTTCCTTCCCCTAGCCACAGGCACCTGGGAGCATGTCTGCACGTGGAGAAAGACTTTCCCGTGGGAAGCCGGTTTTTGTCAAACGGGTCCCAGTGCCCTGCTCCTCTCTTTCCACTCCTGCTGCCAGAAGCCCAGGGAGGATGGGAGGGCTTAGAACATGGCTGGGCACTGTGGTTTCTTCCAGAGAAGTGGAGGGCATTTGCATTACCTTGCCACAACCACTTGGGATAGGGTCTGCACCTCAGGAAAACTGTTTCCGTGGGAAGCCGGCTTTTTGCAAAGGGGTCTCAGGGCCGTGGGCCTCGGGTGTCCCTCCGGCTCCCCAAAGCACAGGGACGAGGTGAGGGGCTTAGACCGTGCCTGGGCAATGTTGTTTCTTACACCTGGGTGTGTGGCATTTTATTGACCTGGCTACACCCACTTGGGATAGGTTTTCCACAGCAAGCACCTCTTGTTCGTCGGAAGCCGTTTTTGCCTCAGGGACTCCGGGCTGTGTTCGTTGGGGTTGAACTCATGCTAGCAAAACTGCCGGGATGAGGGAAGGGTTCAGACTGTGCCTGGGCCCTGTGGTCTCTTCCAGGTCAGTGTATGGCATTTCCTTCCCCTTGCCACAGGCACCTGAGAGCATGTCTGCACGTGGAGAAAGACTTTCCCGTGGGAAGCCGGTTTTTCTCAAACGGGTCCCAGTGCCCTGCTCCTCTCTTTCCACTCCTGCTGCCAGAAGCCCAGGGAGGATGGGAGGGCTTAGAACATGGCTGGGCACTGTGGTTTCTTCCAGAGAAGTGGAGGGCATTTGCATTACCTTGCCACAACCACTTGGGATAGGGTGTGCACCTCAGGAAAACTGTTCCCGTGGGAAGCCGGCTTTTTGCAAAGGAGTCTCAGGGTCGTGGGCCTCGGGTGTCCCGCCGGCTCCCCAAAGCACAGGGACGAGGTGAGGGGCTTAGACCGTGCCTGGGCAATGTTGTTTCTTACACCTGGGTGTGTGGCATTTCGTTGACCTGGCTACTCCCACTTGGGATAGGATTTCCAGTCAAGCACCTCTTGTTCGTCGGAAGCCGTTTTTGCCTCAGGGTCTCTGGGCTGTGTTCGTTGGGGTTGAACTCCTGCTAGCAAAACCGCCGGGATGAGGGAAGGGTTCAGACTGTGCCTGGGCCCTGTGGTCTCTTCCAGGTCAGTGTATGGCATTTCCTTCCCCTTGCCACAGGCACCTGGGAGCATGTCTGCACGTGGAGAAAGACTTTCCCGTGGGAAGTCGGTTTTTGTCAAACGCGTCCCAGTGCTCTGCTCCTCTCTTTTCACTCCTGCTGCCAGAAGCCCAGGGAGGATGGGAGGGCTTAGAACATGGCTGGGCACTGTGGTTTCTTCCAGAGAAATGGAGGGCATTTGCTTTACCTTGCCACCACCACTTGGTATACGGTGTGCACCTCAGGAAAACTGTTTCCGTGGGAAGCCGGCTTTTTGCAAAGGGGTCTCAGGGCCGTGGGCCTCGGGTGTCCCTCCGGCTCCCCAAAGCACAGGGACGAGGTGAGGGGCTTAGACCGTGCCTGGGCAATGTTGTTTCTTACACCTGGGTGTGTGGCATTTTGTTCACCTGGCTACCCCCACTTGGGATAGGTTTTCCACAGCAAGCACCTCTTGTTCGTCGGAAGCCGTTTTTGCCTCAGGGTCTCCGAGCTGTGTTCGTTGGGGTTGAACTCCTGCTAGCAAAACTGCCGGGATGAGGGAAGGGTTCAGACTGTGCCTGGGCCCTGTGGTCTCTTCCAGGTCAGTGTATGGCATTTCCTTCCCCTTGCCACAGGCACCTGGGAGCATGTCTGCACGTGGAGAAAGACTTTCCCATGGGAAGCCGGTTTTTGTCAAACGGGTCCCAGTGCTCTGCTCCTCTCTTTTCACTCCTGCTGCCAGAAGCCCAGGGAGGATGGGAGGGCTTTGAACATGGCTGGGCACTGTGGTTTTTTCCAGAGAGGTGGAGGGCATTTGCTTTACCTTGCCACAACCACTTGGGACAGGGTGTGCACCTCAGGAAAACTGTTTCCGTGGGAAGCCGGCTTTTTGCAAAGGGGTCTCAGGACCGTGGGGCTCGGCTCTCCCTCCGGCTCCCCAAGGCACAGGGACGAGGTGAGGGGCTTAGACCGTGCCTGGGCAATGTTGTTTCTTACACCTGGGTGTGTGGCATTTTGTTGACCTGGCTACCCCCACTTGGGATAGGTTTTCCACAGCAAGCACCCCTTGTTCGTCGGAAGCCGTTTTTGCCTCAGGGTCTCTGGGCTGTGTTCGTTGGGGTTGAACTCCTGCTAGCAAAACCGCCGGATGAGGGAAGAGTTCAGACTGTACCTGGGCCCTGTGGTCTCTTCCAGGTCAGTGTATGGCATTTCCTTCCCCTTGCCACAGGCACCTGGGAGCATGTCTGCACGTGGAGAAAGACTTTCCCGGGGGAAGCCGGTTTTTGTCAAACGGGTCCCAGTGCTCTGCTCCTCTCTTTTCACTCCTGCTGCCAGAAGCCCAGGGAGGATGGGAGGGCTTAGAACATGGCTGGGCACTGTGGTTTCTTCCAGAGAAGTGGAGGGCATTTGCTTTACCTTGCCACAACCACTTGGGATAGGGTCTGCACCTCAGGAAAACTGTTTCCGTGGGAAGCCGGCTTTTTGCAAAGGGGTCTCAGGGCCGTGGGCCTCGGGTGTCCCTCCGGCTCCCCAAAGCACAGGGACGAGGTGAGGGGCTTAGACCGTGCCTGGGCAATGTTGTTTCTTACACCTGGGTGTGTGGCATTTTATTGACCTGGCTACACCCACTTGGGATAGGTTTTCCACAGCAAGCACCTCTTGTTCGTCGGAAGCCGTTTTTGCCTCAGGGACTCCGGGCTGTGTTCGTTGGGGTTGAACTCATGCTAGCAAAACTGCCGGGATGAGGGAAGGGTTCAGACTGTGCCTGGGCCCTGTGGTCTCTTCCAGGTCAGTGTATGGCATTTCCTTCCCCTTGCCACAGGCACCTGAGAGCATGTCTGCACGTGGAGAAAGACTTTCCCGTGGGAAGCCGGTTTTTCTCAAACGGGTCCCAGTGCCCTGCTCCTCTCTTTCCACTCCTGCTGCCAGAAGCCCAGGGAGGATGGGAGGGCTTAGAACATGGCTGGGCACTGTGGTTTCTTCCAGAGAAGTGGAGGGCATTTGCATTACCTTGCCACAACCACTTGGGATAGGGTGTGCACCTCAGGAAAACTGTTTCCGTGGGAAGCCGGCTTTTTGCAAAGGAGTCTCAGGGTCGTGGGCCTCGGGTGTCCCGCCGGCTCCCCAAAGCACAGGGACGAGGTGAGGGGCTTAGACCGTGCCTGGGCAATGTTGTTTCTTACACCTGGGTGTGTGGCATTTCGTTGACCTGGCTACCCCCACTTGGGATAGGTTTTCCACAGCAAGCACCTCTTGTTCGTCGGAAGCCGTTTTTGCCCCAGGGGACTCTGGGCTGTGTTCGTTGGCGTTGAACTCCTGCTAGCAAAACCGCCGGATGAGGGAAGGGTTCAGTCTGTGCCTGGGCCCTGTGGTCTCTTCCAGGTCAGTGTATGGCATTTCCTTCCCCTTGCCACAGGCACCTGGGAGCATGTCTGCACGTGGAGAAAGACTTTCCCGTGGGAAGCCGGTTTCTGTCAAAAGCGTCCCAGTGCTCTGCTCCTCTCTTTTCACTCCTGCTGCCAGAAGCCCAGGGAGGATGGGAGGGCTTAGAACATGGCTGGGCACTGTGGTTTCGTCCAGAGAAGTGGAGGGCATTTGCTTTACCTTGCCACAACCACTTGGGATAGGGTCTGCCCCTCAGGAAAACTGTTTCCGTGGGTAGTCGGCTTTTTGCAAAGGGGTCTCAGGGCCGAGGGGCTTGGCTGTCCCTCCGGCTCCCCAAAGCACAGGGATGAGGTATGGGGCTTAGACCGTGCCTGGGCAATGTTGTTTCTTACACCTGGGTTTGTGGCATTTTGTTGACCTGGCTACCCCCACTTGAGATAGGTTTTCCAGTCAAGCACCTCTTGTTCGTCGGAAGCCGTTTTTGCCTCAGGGTCTCTGGGCTGTGTTCGTTGGGGTTGAACTCCTGCTAGCAAAACCGCCGGATGAGGGAAGGGTTCAGACTGTGCCTGGGCCCTGTGGTCTCTTCCAGGTCAGTGTATGGCATTTCCTTCCCCTTGCCACAGGCACCTGGGAGCATGTCTGCACGTGGAGAAAGACTTTCCCGTGGGAAGCCGGTTTTTGTCAAACGGGTCCCAGTGCTCTGCTCCTCTCTTTTCACTCCTGCTGCCAGAAGCCCAGGGAGGATGGGAGGGCTTAGAACCTGGCTGGGCACTGTGGTTTCTTCCAGAGAAGTGGAGGGCATTTGCATTACCTTGCCACAACCACTTGGGATAGGGTCTGCACCTCAGGAAAACTGTTTCCGTGGCAAGCCGGCTTTTTGCAAAGGGGTCTCAGGGCCGTGGGTCTCGGGTGTCCCTCCGGCTCCCCAAAGCACAGGGACGAGGTGAGGGGCTTAGACCGTGCCTGGGCAATGTTGTTTCTTACACCTGGGTGTGTGGCATTTTATTGACCTGGCTACACCCACTTGGGATAGGTTTTCCACAGCAAGCACCTCTTGTTCGTCGGAAGCCGTTTTTGCCTCAGGGACTCCGGGCTGTGTTCGTTGGGGTTGAACTCATGCTAGCAAAACTGCCGGGATGAGGGCAGGGTTCAGACTGTGCCTGGGCCCTGTGGTCTCTTCCAGGTCAGTGTATGGCATTTCCTTCCCCTTGCCACAGGCACCTGAGAGCATGTCTGCACGTGGAGAAAGACTTTCCCGTGGGAAGCCGGTTTTTCTCATACGGGTCCCAGTGCCCTGCTCCTCTCTTCCACTCCTGCTGCCAGAAGCCCAGGGAGGATGGGAGGGCTTAGAACATGGCTGGGCACTGTGGTTTCTTCCAGAGAAGTGGAGGGCATTTGCATTACCTTGCCACAACCACTTGGGATAGGGTGTGCACCTCAGAAAAACTGTTCCCGTGGGAAGCCGGCTTTTTGCAAAGGAGTCTCAGGGTCGTGGGCCTCGGGTGTCCCGCCGGCTCCCCAAAGCACAGGGACGAGGTGAGGGGCTTAGACCGTGCCTGGGCAATGTTGTTTCTTACACCTGGGTGTGTGGCATTTCGTTGACCTGGCTACTCCCACTTGGGATAGGTTTTCCACAGCAAGCACCTCTTGTTCGTCGGAAGCCATTTTTGCCCCAGGGGACTCCGGGCTGTGTTCGTTGGGGTTGAACTCATGCTAGCAAAACCGCCGGATGAGGGAAGGGTTCAGTCTGTGCCTGGGCCCTGTGGTCTCTTCCAGGTCAGTGTATGTCATTTCCTTCCCCTTGCCACAGGCACCTGGGAGCATGTCTGCACGTGGAGAAAGACTTTCCCGTGGGAAGCCGGTTTTTGTCAAAAGCGTCCCAGTGCTCTGCTCCTCTCTTTTCACTCCTGCTGCCAGAAGCCCAGGGAGGATGGGAGGGCTTAGAACATGGCTGGGCACTGTGGTTTCTTCCAGAGAAGTGGAGGGCATTTGCTTTACCTTGCCACAACCACTTGGGATACGGTCTGCACCTCAGGAAAACTCTTTCCGTGGGAAGCCGGCTTTTTGCAAAGTGTTCTCAGGGCTGTGGGGATCGGCTTTCCCTCCGGCTCCCCAAAGCACAGGGACAGGGTGAGGGGCTTAGACCATGCCTGGGCAATGTTATTTCTTACACCTGGGTGTGTGGCATTTTGTTGACCTGGCTACCCCCACTTGGGATAGGTTTTCCAGTCAAGCACCTCTTGTTCGTCGGAAGCCGTTTTTTCCTCAGGGTCTCCGGGCTGTGTTCGTTTGGGTTGAACTCCTGCTAGCAAAACCGCTGGATGAGGGAAGGGTTCAGACTGTGCCTGGGCCCTGTGGTCTCTTCCAAGTCAGTGTATGGCATTTCCTTCCCCTTGCCACAGGCACCTGGGAGCATGTCTGCACGTGGAGAAAGACTTTCCCTTGGGAAGCCGGTTTTTGTCAAACGGGTCCCAGTGCCCTGCTCCTCTCTTTCCACTCCTGCTGCCAGAAGCCCAGGGAGGATGGGAGGGCTTAGAACATGGCTGGGCACTGTGGTTTCTTCCAGAGAAGTGGAGGGCATTTGCTTTACCTTGCCACAACCACTTGGGATAGGGTCTGTACCTCAGGAAAACTGTTTCCGTGGGAAGCCGGCTTTTTGCAAAGGGGTCAGAGGGTCGTGGGCCTCGGATGTCCCTCCGGCTCCCCAAAGCACAGGGACGAGGTGAGGGGCTTAGACCGTGCCTGGGCAATGTTGTTTCTTACACCTGTGTGTGTGGCATTTTGTTGACCTGGCTACCCCCACTTGGGATAGGTTTTCCACAGCAAGCACCTCTTGTTCGTCGGAAGCCGTTTTTGCCTCAGGGTCTCCGAGCTGTGTTCGTTGGGGTTGAACTCCTGCTAGCAAAACTGCCGGGATGAGGGAAGGGTTCAGACTGTGCCTGGGCCCTGTGGTCTCTTCCAGGTCAGTGTATGGCATTTCCTTCCCCTTGCCACAGGCACCTGGGAGCATGTCTGCACGTGGAGAAAGACTTTCCCATGGGAAGCCGGTTTTTGTCAAACGGGTCCCAGTGCTCTGCTCCTCACTTTTCACTCCTGCTGCCAGAACCCCAGGGAGGATGGGAGGGCTTAGAACATGGCTGGGCACTGTGGTTTTTTCCAGAGAGGTGGAGGGCATTTGCTTTACCTTGCCACAACCACTTGGGATAGGGTGTGCACCTCAGGAAAACTGTTTCCGTGGGAAGCCGGCTTTTTGCAAAGGGGTCTCAGGACCGTGGGGCTCGGCTCTCCCTCCGGCTCCCCAAAGCACAGGGACGAGGTGAGGGGCTTAGACCGTGCCTGGGCAATGTTGTTTCTTACACCTGGGTGTGTGGCATTTCGTTGACCTGGCTACTCCCACTTGGGATAGGATTTCCAGTCAAGCACCTCTTGTTCGTCGGAAGCCGTTTTTGCCTCAGGGTCTCTGGGCTGTGTTCGTTGGGGTTGAACTCCTGCTAGCAAAACCGCCGGGATGAGGGAAGGGTTCAGACTGTGCCTGGGCCCTGTGGTCTCTTCCAGGTCAGTGTATGGCATTTCCTTCCCCTTGCCACAGGCACCTGGGAGCATGTCTGCACGTGGAGAAAGACTTTCCCGTGGGAAGTCGGTTTTTGTCAAACGCGTCCCAGTGCTCTGCTCCTCTCTTTTCACTCCTGCTGCCAGAAGCCCAGGGAGGATGGGAGGGCTTAGAACATGGCTGGGCACTGTGGTTTCTTCCAGAGAAATGGAGGGCATTTGCTTTACCTTGCCACCACCACTTGGTATACGGTGTGCACCTCAGGAAAACTGTTTCCGTGGGAAGCCGGCTTTTTGCAAAGGGGTCTCAGGGCCGTGGGCCTCGGGTGTCCCTCCGGCTCCCCAAAGCACAGGGACGAGGTGAGGGGCTTAGACCGTGCCTGGGCAATGTTGTTTCTTACACCTGGGTGTGTGGCATTTTGTTGACCTGGCTACCCCCACTTGGGATAGGTTTTCCACAGCAAGCACCTCTTGTTCGTCGGAAGCCGTTTTTGCCTCAGGGTCTCGGGCTGTGTTCGTTGGGGTTGAACTCCTGCTAGCAAAACCGCCGGATGAGGGAAGAGTTCAGACTGTACCTGGGCCCTGTGGTCTCTTCCAGGTCAGTGTATGGCATTTCCTTCCCCTTGCCACAGGCACCTGGGAGCATGTCTGCACGTGGAGAAAGACTTTCCCGGGGGAAGCCGGTTTTTGTCAAACGGGTCCCAGTGCTCTGCTCCTCTCTTTTCACTCCTGCTGCCAGAAGCCCAGGGAGGATGGGAGGGCTTAGAACATGGCTGGGCACTGTGGTTTCTTCCAGAGAAGTGGAGGGCATTTGCTTTACCTTGCCACAACCACTTGGGATAGGGTCTGCACCTCAGGAAAACTGTTTCCGTGGGAAGCCGGCTTTTTGCAAAGGGGTCTCAGGGCCGTGGGCCTCGGGTGTCCCTCCGGCTCCCCAAAGCACAGGGACGAGGTGAGGGGCTTAGACCGTGCCTGGGCAATGTTGTTTCTTACACCTGGGTGTGTGGCATTTTATTGACCTGGCTACACCCACTTGGGATAGGTTTTCCACAGCAAGCACCTCTTGTTCGTCGGAAGCCGTTTTTGCCTCAGGGACTCCGGGCTGTGTTCGTTGGGGTTGAACTCATGCTAGCAAAACTGCCGGGATGAGGGAAGGGTTCAGACTGTGCCTGGGCCCTGTGGTCTCTTCCAGGTCAGTGTATGGCATTTCCTTCCCCTTGCCACAGGCACCTGAGAGCATGTCTGCACGTGGAGAAAGACTTTCCCGTGGGAAGCCGGTTTTTCTCAAACGGGTCCCAGTGCCCTGCTCCTCTCTTTCCACTCCTGCTGCCAGAAGCCCAGGGAGGATGGGAGGGCTTAGAACATGGCTGGGCACTGTGGTTTCTTCCAGAGAAGTGGAGGGCATTTGCATTACCTTGCCACAACCACTTGGGATAGGGTGTGCACCTCAGGAAAACTGTTTCCGTGGGAAGCCGGCTTTTTGCAAAGGAGTCTCAGGGTCGTGGGCCTCGGGTGTCCCGCCGGCTCCCCAAAGCACAGGGACGAGGTGAGGGGCTTAGACCGTGCCTGGGCAATGTTGTTTCTTACACCTGGGTGTGTGGCATTTCGTTGACCTGGCTACCCCCACTTGGGATAGGTTTTCCACAGCAAGCACCTCTTGTTCGTCGGAAGCCGTTTTTGCCCCAGGGGACTCTGGGCTGTGTTCGTTGGCGTTGAACTCCTGCTAGCAAAACCGCCGGATGAGGGAAGGGTTCAGTCTGTGCCTGGGCCCTGTGGTCTCTTCCAGGTCAGTGTATGGCATTTCCTTCCCCTTGCCACAGGCACCTGGGAGCATGTCTGCACGTGGAGAAAGACTTTCCCGTGGGAAGCCGGTTTCTGTCAAAAGCGTCCCAGTGCTCTGCTCCTCTCTTTTCACTCCTGCTGCCAGAAGCCCAGGGAGGATGGGAGGGCTTAGAACATGGCTGGGCACTGTGGTTTCGTCCAGAGAAGTGGAGGGCATTTGCTTTACCTTGCCACAACCACTTGGGATAGGGTCTGCCCCTCAGGAAAACTGTTTCCGTGGGTAGTCGGCTTTTTGCAAAGGGGTCTCAGGGCCGAGGGGCTTGGCTGTCCCTCCGGCTCCCCAAAGCACAGGGATGAGGTATGGGGCTTAGACCGTGCCTGGGCAATGTTGTTTCTTACACCTGGGTTTGTGGCATTTTGTTGACCTGGCTACCCCCACTTGAGATAGGTTTTCCAGTCAAGCACCTCTTGTTCGTCGGAAGCCGTTTTTGCCTCAGGGTCTCTGGGCTGTGTTCGTTGGGGTTGAACTCCTGCTAGCAAAACCGCCGGATGAGGGAAGGGTTAAGACTGTGCCTGGGCCCTGTGGTCTCTTCCAGGTCAGTGTATGGCATTTCCTTCCCCTTGCCACAGGCACCTGGGAGCATGTCTGCACGTGGAGAAAGACTTTCCCGTGGGAAGCCGGTTTTTGTCAAACGGGTCCCAGTGCTCTGCTCCTCTCTTTTCACTCCTGCTGCCAGAAGCCCAGGGAGGATGGGAGGGCTTAGAACCTGGCTGGGCACTGTGGTTTCTTCCAGAGAAGTGGAGGGCATTTGCATTACCTTGCCACAACCACTTGGGATAGGGTCTGCACCTCAGGAAAACTGTTTCCGTGGGAAGCCGGCTTTTTGCAAAGGGGTCTCAGGGCCGTGGGTCTCGGGTGTCCCTCCGGCTCCCCAAAGCACAGGGACGAGGTGAGGGGCTTAGACCGTGCCTGGGCAATGTTGTTTCTTACACCTGGGTGTGTGGCATTTTATTGACCTGGCTACACCCACTTGGGATAGGTTTTCCACAGCAAGCACCTCTTGTTCGTCGGAAGCCGTTTTTGCCTCAGGGACTCCGGGCTGTGTTCGTTGGGGTTGAACTCATGCTAGCAAAACTGCCGGGATGAGGGCAGGGTTCAGACTGTGCCTGGGCCCTGTGGTCTCTTCCAGGTCAGTGTATGGCATTTCCTTCCCCTTGCCACAGGCACCTGAGAGCATGTCTGCACGTGGAGAAAGACTTTCCCGTGGGAAGCCGGTTTTTCTCATACGGGTCCCAGTGCCCTGCTCCTCTCTTCCACTCCTGCTGCCAGAAGCCCAGGGAGGATGGGAGGGCTTAGAACATGGCTGGGCACTGTGGTTTCTTCCAGAGAAGTGGAGGGCATTTGCATTACCTTGCCACAACCACTTGGGATAGGGTGTGCACCTCAGAAAAACTGTTCCCGTGGGAAGCCGGCTTTTTGCAAAGGAGTCTCAGGGTCGTGGGCCTCGGGGTCCCGCCGGCTCCCCAAAGCACAGGGACGAGGTGAGGGGCTTAGACCGTGCCTGGGCAATGTTGTTTCTTACACCTGGGTGTGTGGCATTTCGTTGACCTGGCTACTCCCACTTGGGATAGGTTTTCCACAGCAAGCACCTCTTGTTCGTCGGAAGCCATTTTTGCCCCAGGGGTCTCCGGGCTGTGTTCGTTGGGGTTGAACTCATGCTAGCAAAACCGCCGGATGAGGGAAGGGTTCAGTCTGTGCCTGGGCCCTGTGGTCTCTTCCAGGTCAGTGTATGTCATTTCCTTCCCCTTGCCACAGGCACCTGGGAGCATGTCTGCACGTGGAGAAAGACTTTCCCGTGGGAAGCCGGTTTTTGTCAAAAGCGTCCCAGTGCTCTGCTCCTCTCTTTTCACTCCTGCTGCCAGAAGCCCAGGGAGGATGGGAGGGCTTAGAACATGGCTGGGCACTGTGGTTTCTTCCAGAGAAGTGGAGGGCATTTGCTTTACCTTGCCACAACCACTTGGGATACGGTCTGCACCTCAGGAAAACTCTTTCCGTGGGAAGCCGGCTTTTTGCAAAGTGTTCTCAGGGCTGTGGGGATCGGCTTTCCCTCCGGCTCCCCAAAGCACAGGGACAGGGTGAGGGGCTTAGACCATGCCTGGGCAATGTTATTTCTTACACCTGGGTGTGTGGCATTTTGTTGACCTGGCTACCCCCACTTGGGATAGGTTTTCCAGTCAAGCACCTCTTGTTCGTCGGAAGCCGTTTTTGCCTCAGGGTCTCCGGGCTGTGTTCGTTTGGGTTGAACTCCTGCTAGCAAAACCGCCGGGATGAGGGAAGGGTTCAGACTGTGCCTGGGCCCTGTGGTCTCTTCCAGGTCAGTGTATGGCATTTCCTTCCCCTTGCCCCAGGCACCTGGGAGCTAGTCTGCAAGTGGAGAAAGACTTTCCCGGGGGAAGCCGGTTTTTGTCAAACGGGTCCCAGTGCTCTGCTCCTCTCTTTTCACTCCTGCTGCCAGAAGCCCAGGGAGGATGGGAGGGCTTAGAACATGGCTAGGCACTGTGGTTTTTTCCAGAGAAGTGGAGGGCATTTGCTTTACCTTGCCACAACCACTTGGGATAGTGTGTGTACCTCAGGAAAACTGTTTCCGTGGGAAGCCGGCTTTTTGCAAAGGGGTCTCAGGGCAGTGGGCCTCGGCTGTCCCTCCGGCTCCCCAAAGCACAGGGACGAGTTGTGGGGTTTAGACCGTGCCTGGGCAATGTTGTTTCTTACACCTGGGTGTGTGGCATTTCGTTGACCTGGCTACACCCACTTGGGATAGGTTTTCCACAGCAAGCACCTCTTGTTCGTCGGAAGCCGTTTTTGCCTCAGGGACTCCGGGCAGTGTTCGTTGGGGTTGAACTCATGCTAGCAAAACTGCCGGGATGAGGGAAGGGTTCATACTGTGCCTGGGCCCTGTGGTCTCTTCCAGGTCAGTGTATGGCATTTCCTTCCCCTTGCCACAGGCACCTAGGAGCATGTCTGCACGTGGAGAAAGACTTTCCCGTCGGAAGCCGGTTTTTGTCAAACGGGTCCCAGTGCCCTGCTCCTCTCTTTTCACTCCTGCTGCCAGAAGCCCAGGGAGGATGGGAGGGCTTAGAACATGGCTGGGCACTGTGGTTTCTTCCAGAGAAGTGGAGGGCATTTGCATTACCTTGGCACAACCACTTGGGATAGGGTGTGCACCTCAGGAAAACTCTTTCCGTGGGAAGCCGGCTTTTTGCAAAGTGTTCTCAGGGCCGAGGGGATCGGCTTTCCCTCCGGCTCCCCAAAGCACAGGGACAGGGTGAGGGGCTTAGACCATGCCTGGGAAATGTTATTTCTTACACCTGGGTGTGTGGCATTTTGTTGACCTGGCTACCCCCACTTGGGATAGGTTTTCCAGTCAAGCACCTCTTGTTCGTCGGAAGCCGTTTTTGCCTCAGGGTCTCCGGGCTGTGTTCGTTTGGGTTGAACTCCTGCTAGCAAAACCACCGGGATGAGGGAAGTGTTCAGACTGTGCCTGGTCCCTGTGGTCTCTTCCAGCTCAGTGTATGGCATTTCCTTCCCCTTGCCACAGGCACCTGGGAGTTGTCTGCACGTGGAGAAAGACTTTCCCGAGGGAAGCCGGTTTTTGTCAAACGGGTCCCAGTGCCCTGCTCCTCTCTTTTCACTCCTGCTGCCAGAAGCCCAGGGAGGATGGGAGGGCTTAGAACATGGCTGGGCACTGTGGTTTCTTCTAGAGAAGTGGAGGGCATTTGCATTACCTTGCCACAACCACTTGGGATAGGGTCTGCACCTCAGGAAAACTGTTTCCGTGGGAAGCCGGCTTTTTGCAAAGGGGTCTCAGGGCCGAGGGTCTTGGCTGTCCCTCAGGCTCCCCAAAGCACAGGGACGAGGTGAGGGGCTTAGACCGTGCCTGGGCAATGTTGTTTCTTACACCTGGGTGTGTGGCATTTTCTTGACCTGGCTACACACACTTGGGATAGGTTTTCCACAGCAAGCACCTCTTGTTCGTCGGAAGCCGTTTTTGCCTCAGGGACTCCGGGCTGTGTTCGTTGGGGTTGAACTCATGCTAGCAAAAGTGCCGGGATGAGGGAAGGGTTCAGACTGTGCCTGGGCCCTGTGGTCTCTTCCAGGTCAGTGTATGGCATTTCCTTCCCCTTGCCACAGGCACCTGAGAGCATGTCTGCACGTGGAGAAAGACTTTCCCGTGGGAAGCCGGTTTTTCTCAAACGGGTCCCAGTGCCCTGCTCCTCTCTTTCCACTCCTGCTGCCAGAAGCCCAGGGAGGATGGGAGGGCTTAGAACATGGCTGGGCACTGTGGTTTCTTCCAGAGAAGTGGAGGGCATTTGCTTTACCTTGCCACAACCACTTGGGATAGGGTCTGCACCTCAGGAAAACTGTTTCCGTGGGAAGCCGGCTTTTTGCAAAGGGGTCTCAGGGCCGAGGGGCTTGGCTGTCCCTCCGGCTCCCCAAAGCACAGGGACGAGGTATGGGGCTTAGACCGTGCCTGGGCAATGTTGTTTCTTACACCTGGGTTTGTGGCATTTTGTTGACCTGGCTACCCCCACTTGAGATAGGTTTTCCAGTCAAGCACCTCTTGTTCGTCGGAAGCCGTTTTTGCCTCAGGGTCTCCGGGCTGTGTTCGTATGGGTTGAACTCCTGCTAGCAAAACCGCCGGGATGAGGGAAGGGTTCAGACTGTGCCTGGGCCCTGTGGTGTCTTCCAGGTCAGTGTATGGCATTTCCTTCCCCTTGCCCCAGGCACCTGGGAGCTAGTCTGCACGTGGAGAAAGACTTTCCCGGGGGAAGCCGGTTTTTGGCAAACGCGTCCCAGTGCCCTGCTCCTCTCTTTCCACTCCTGCTGCCAGAAGCCCAGGGAGGATGGGAGGGCTTAGAACATGGCTGGGCACTGTGGTTTCTTCCAGAGAAGTGGAGGGCATTTGCATTACCTTGCCACAACCACTTGGGATAGGGTGTGCACCTCAGGAAAACTGTTCCCGTGGGAAGCCGGCTTTTTGCAAAGGAGTCTCAGGGTCGTGGGCCTCGGGTGTCCCGCCGGCTCCCCAAAGCACAGGGACGAGGTGAGGGGCTTAGACCGTGCCTGGGCAATGTTGTTTCTTACACCTGGGTGTGTGGCATTTCGTTGACCTGGCTACTCCCACTTGGGATAGGTTTTCCACAGCAAGCACCTTTTGTTCGTCGGAAACCGTTTTTGCCCCAGGGGTCTCCGGGCTGTGTTCGTTGGGGTTGAACTCCTGCTAGCAAAACCGCCGGGATGAGGGAAGGGTTCAGACTGTGCCTGGGCCCTGTGGTCTCTTCCAGGTCAGTGTATGGCATTTCCTTCCCCTTGCCACAGGCACCTGGGAGCATGTCTGCACGTGGAGAAAGACTTTCCCGTGGGAAGCCGGTTTTTGTCAAACGGGTCCCAGTGCCCTGCTCCTCTCTTTTCACTCCTGTTGCCAGAAGCCCTGGGAGGATGGGAGGGCTTAGAACATGGCTGGGCACTGTGGTTTCTTCCAGAAAAGTGGAGGGCATTTGCTTTACCTTGCCACAACCACTTGTGAGAGTGTCTGCACCTCAGGAAAACTGTTTCCGTGGGAAGCCGGCTTTTTGCTAACGGGTCTCAGGGCCGTGGGCCTCGGGTGTCCCTCCGGCTCCCCAAAGCACAGGGACGAGGTGAGGGGCTTGGACGGTGCCTGGGCAATGTTGTTTCTTACACCTGGGTGTGTGGCATTTTGTTGACCTGGCTACCCAACTTGGGATAGGTTTTCCACAGCAAGCACCTCTTGTTCGTCGGAAGCCGTTTTTGCCCCAGGGGTCTCCGGGCTGTGTTCGTTGGGGTTGAACTCCTGCTAGCAAAACCGTCGGGATGAGGGAGGGGTTCAGACTGTGCCTGGGCCCTGTGGTCTCTTCCAGGTCAGTGTATGGCATTTCCTTCCCCTTGCCACAGGCACCTGGGAGCATGTCTGCACGTGGAGAAAGACTTTCCCGAGGGAAGCCGGTTTTTGTCAAACGGGTCCCAGTGCTCTGCTCCTCTCTTTTCACTCCTGCTGCCTGAAGCCCAGGGAGGATGGGAGGGCTTAGAACATGGCTGGGCACTGTGGTTTCTTCCAGAGAAGTGGAGGGCATTTGCTTTACCTTGCCACAACCACTTGGGATAGGGTCTGCACCTCAGGAAAACTGTTTCCGTGGGAAGCCGGCTTTTTGCAAAGGGGTCTCAGGGTCGAGGGGCTTGGCTGTCCCTCCGGCTCCCCAAAGCACAGGGACGAGGTGAGGGGCTTAGACCGTGCCTGGGCAATGTTGTTTCTTACACCTGGGTGTGTGGCATTTTCTTGACCTGGCTACACACACTTGGGATAGGTTTTCCACAGCAAGCACCTCTTGTTCGTCGGAAGCCGTTTTTGCCTCAGGGACTCCGGGCTGTGTTCGTTGGGGTTGAACTCATGCTAGCAAAACTGCCAGGATGAGGGAAGGGTTCAGACTGTGCCTGGGCCCTGTGGTCTCTTCCAGGTCAGTGTATGGCATTTCCTTCCCCTTGCCACAGGCACCTGAGAGCATGTCTGCACGTGGAGAAAGACTTTCCCGTGGGAAGCCGGTTTTTGTCAAACGGGTCCCAGTGCCCTGCTCCTCTCTTTCCACTCCTGCTGCCAGAAGCCCAGGGAGGATGGGAGGGTTTAGAACATGGCTGGGCACTGTGGTTTCTTCCAGAGAAGTGGAGGGCATTTGCATTACCTTGCCACAACCACTTGGGATAGGGTGTGCACCTCAGGAAAACTGTTCCCGTGGGAAGCCGGCTTTTTACAAAGGAGTCTCAGGGTCGTGGGCCTCGGGTGTCCCGCCGGCTCCCCAAAGCACAGGGACGAGGTGAGGGGCTTAGACCGTGCCTGGGCAATGTTGTTTCTTACACCTGGGTGTGTGGCATTTCGTTGACCTGGCTACTCCCACTTGGGATAGGTTTTCCACAGCAAGCACCTCTTGTTCGTCGGAAGCCGTTTTTGCCCCAGGGGACTCCGGGCTGTGTTCGTTGGGGTTGAACTCCTGCTAGCAAAACCGCCGGATGAGGGAAGGGTTCAGTCTGTGCCTGGGCCCTGTGGTCTCTTCCAGGTCAGTGTATGTCATTTCCTTCCCCTCGCCACAGGCACCTGGGAGCATGTCTGCACGTGGAGAAAGACTTTCCCGTGGGAAGCCGGTTTTTGTCAAACGCGTCCCAGTGCTCTGCTCCTCTCTTTTCACTCCTGCTGCCAGAAGCCCAGGGAGGATGGGAGGGCTTAGAACATGGCTGGGCACTGTGGTTTCTTCCAGAGAAGTGGAGGGCATTTGCTTTACCTTGCCACAACCACTTGGGATACGGTCTGCACCTCAGGAAAACTCTTTCCGTGGGAAGCCGGCTTTTTGCAAAGTGTTCTCAGGGCCGAGGGGATCGGCTTTCCCTCCGGCTCCCCAAAGCACAGGGACAGGGTGAGGGGCTTAGACCATGCCTGGGAAATGTTATTTCTAACACCTGGGTGTGTGGCATTTTGTTGACCTGGCTACCCCCACTTGGGATAGGTTTTCCAGTCAAGCACCTCTTGTTCGTCGGAAGCCGTTTTTGCCTCAGGGTCTCCGGGCTGTGTTCGTTTGGGTTGAACTCCTGCTAGCAAAACCACCGGGATGAGGGAAGTGTTCAGACTGTGCCTGGTCCCTGTGGTCTCTTCCAGGTCAGTGTATGGCATTTCCTTCCCCTTGCCACAGGCACCTGGGAGCTAGTCTGCACGTGGAGAAAGACTTTCCCGTGGGAAGCTGGTTTTTGTCAAACGGGTCCCATTGCTCTGCTCCTCTCTTTTCACTCCTGCTGCCAGAAGCCCAGGGAGGATGGGCGGGCTTAGAACATGGCTAGGCAGTGTGGTTTTTTCCAGAGAAGTGGAGGGCATTTGCTTTACCTTGCCACAACCACTTGGGATAGGGTCTGCACCTCAGGAAAACTGTTTCTGTGGGAAGCCGGCTTTTTGCAAAGGGGTCTCAGGGCCGAGGGGCTTGGCTGTCCCTCCGGCTCCCCAAAGCACAGGGACGAGGTATGGGGCTTAGACCGTGCCTGGGCAATGTTGTTTCTTACACCTGGGTGTGTGGCATTTTGTTGACCTGGCTACCCCCACTTGAGATAGGTTTTCCAGTCAAGCACCTCTTGTTCGTCGGAAGCCGTTTTTGCCTCAGGGTCTCTGGGCTGTGTTCGTTGGGGTTGAACTCCTGCTAGCAAAACCGCCGGATGAGGGAAGGGTTCAGACTGTGCCTGGGCCCTGTGGTCTCTTCCAGGTCAGTGTATGGCATTTCCTTCCCCTTGCCACAGGCACCTGGGAGCATGTCTGCACGTGGAGAAAGACTTTCCCGTGGGAAGCCGGTTTTTGTCAAACGGGTCCCAGTGCTCTGCTCCTCTCTTTTCACTCCTGCTGCCAGAAGCCCAGGGAGGATGGGAGGGCTTAGAACATGGCTGGGCAGTGTGGTTTCTTCCAGAGAAGTGGAGGGCATTTGCATTACCTTGCCACAACCACTTGGGATAGGGTCTGCACCTCAGGAAAACTGTTTCCGTGGGAAGCCGGCTTTTTGCAAAGGGGACTCAGGGCCGTGGGCCTCGGGTGTCCCTCCGGCTCCCCAAAGCACAGGGACGAGGTGAGGGGCTTAGACCGTGCCTGGGCAATGTTGTTTCTTACACCTGGGTGTGTGGCATTTTATTGACCTGGCTACACCCACTTGGGATAGGTTTTCCACAGCAAGCACCTCTTGTTCGTCGGAAGCCGTTTTTGCCTCAGGGACTCCGGGCTGTGTTCGTTGGGGTTGAACTCATGCTAGCAACCTGCCGGGATGAGGGAAGGGTTCAGACTGTGCCTGGGCCCTGTGGTCTCTTCCAGGTCAGTGTATGGCATTTCCTTCCCCTTGCCACAGGCACCTGAGAGCATGTCTGCACGTGGAGAAAGACTTTCCCGTGGGAATCCGGTTTTTGTCAAACGGGTCCCAGTGCTCTGCTCCTCTCTTTTCACTCCTGCTGCCTGAAGCCCAGGGAGGATGGGAGGGCTTGGAACATGGCTGGGCACTGTGGTTTCTTCCAGAGAAGTGGAGGGCATTTGCTTTACCTTGCCACAACCACTTGGGATAGTGTGTGCACCTCAGGAAAACTGTTTCCGTGGGAAGCCGGCTTTTTGCAAAGGGGTCTCAGGGCCGTGGGCCTCGGGTGTCCCTCCGGCTCCCCAAAGCACAGGGACGAGTTGTGGGGTTTAGACCGTGCCTGGGCAATGTTGTTTCTTACACCTGGGTGTGTGGCATTTCGTTGACCTGGCTACCCCCACTTGGGATAGGTTTTCCACAGCAAGCACCTCTTGTTCGACTGAAGCCGTTTTTGCCTCAGGGTCTCCGGGCTGTGTTCGTTGGGGTTGAACTCCCGCTAGCAAAACTGCCGGGATGAGGGAAGGGTTCAGACTGTGTCTGGGCCCTGTGGTCTCTTCCAGGTCAGTGTATGGCATTTCCTTCCCCTTGCCACAGGCACCTGGGAGCATGTCTGCACGTGGAGAAAGACTGTCCCGTGGGAAGCCGGTTTTTGTCAAACGGGTCCCAGTGCCCTGCTCCTCTCTTTTCACTCCTGTTGCCAGAAGCCCTGGGAGGATGGGAGGGCTTAGAACATGGCTGGGCACTGTGGTTTCTTCCAGAAAAGTGGAGGGCATTTGCTTTACCTTGCCACAACCACTTGTGAGAGGGTCTGCACCTCAGGAAAACTGTTTCCGTGGGAAGCCGGCTTTTTGCTAAGGGGTCTCAGGGCCGTGGGCCTCGGTTGTCCCTCCGGCTCCCCAAAGCACAGGGACGAGGTGAGGGGCTTGGACGGTGCCTGGGCAATGTTGTTTCTTACACCTGGGTGTGTGGCATTTTGTTGACCTGGCTACCCCACTTGGGATAGGTTTTCCACAGCAAGCACCTCTTGTTCGTCGGAAGCCGTTTTTGCCCCAGTGGTCTCCGGGCTGTGTTCGTTGGGGTTGAACTCCTGCTAGCAAAACCGCCGGATGAGGGAAGGGTTCAGACTGTGCCTGGGCCCTGTGGTCTCTTCCAGGTCAGTGTATGGCATTTCCTTCCCCTTGCCACAGGCACCTGGGAGCATGTCTGCACGTGGAGAAAGACTTTCCCGTGGGAAGCCGGTTTTTGTCAAACGCGTCCCAGTGCTCTGCTCCTCTCTTTTCACTCCTGCTGCCAGAAGCCCAGGGAGGATGGGAGGGCTTAGAACATGGCTGGGCACTGTGGTTTCTCCCAGAGAAGTGGAGGGCATTTGCTTTACCTTGCCACAACCACTTGGGATACGTTCTGCACCTCAGGAAAACTCTTTCCGTGGGAAGCCGGCTTTTTGCAAAGGGGTCTCAGGGCCGTGGGCCTCGGGTGTCCCTCCGGCTCCCCAAAGCACAGGGACGAGGTGAGGGGCTTAGACCGTGCCTGGGCAATGTTGTTTCTTACACCTGGGTGTGTGGCATTTTGTTGACCTGGCTACACCCACTTGGGATAGGTTTTCCACAGCAAGCACCTCTTGTTCGTCGGAAGCCGTTTTTGCCTCAGGGACTCCGGGCTGTGTTCGTTGGGGTTGAACTCATGCTAGCAAAACTGCCGGGATGAGGGAAGGATTCAGACTGTGCCTGGGCCCTGTGGTCTCTTCCAGTTCAGTGTATGGCATTTCCTTCCCCTTGCCACAGGCACCTGGGAGCATGTCTGCACGTGGACAAAGACTTTCCCTTGGGAAGCCGGTTTTTCTCAAACGGGTCCCAGTGCCCTGCTCCTCTCTTTCCACTCCTGCTGCCAGAAGCCCAGGGAGGATGGGAGGGCTTAGAACATGGCTGGGCACTGTGGTTTCTTCCAGAGAAGTGGAGGGCATTTGCTTTACCTTGCCACAACCACTTGGGATAGGGTCTGCACCTCAGGAAAACTGTTTCCGTGGGAAGCCGGCTTTTTGCAAAGGGGTCTCAGGGCCGAGGGGCTTGGCTGTCCCTCCGGCTCCCCAAAGCACAGGGACGAGGTGTGGGGCTTAGACCGTGCCTGGGCAATGTTGTTTCTTACACCTGGGTGTGTGGCATTTTGTTGACCTGGCTACCCCCACTTGAGATAGGTTTTCCAGTCAAGCACCTCTTGTTCGTCGGAAGCCGTTTTTGCCTCAGGGTCTCTGGGCTGTGTTCGTTGGGGTTGAACTCCTGCTAGCAAAACTGCCGGATGAGGGAAGGGTTCAGACTGTGCCTGGGCCCTGTGGTCTCTTCCAGGTCATTGTATGGCATTTCCTTCCCCTTGCCACAGGCACCTGGGAGCATGTCTGCACGTGGAGAAAGACTTTCCCGTGGGAAGCCGGTTTTTGTCAAACGGGTCCCAGTGCTCTGCTCCTCTCTTTTCACTCCTGCTGCCAGAAGCCCAGGGAGGATGGGAGGGCTTAGAACATGGCTGGGCACTGTGGTTTCTTCCAGAGAAGTGGAGGGCATTTGCATTACCTTGCCACAACCACTTGGGATAGGGTCTGCACCTCAGGAAAACTGTTTCTGTGGGAAGCCGGCTTTTTGCAAAGGGGACTCAGGGCCGTGGGCCTCGGGTGTCCCTCCGGCTCCCCAAAGCACAGGGACGAGGTGAGGAGCTTAGACCGTGCCTGGGCAATGTTGTTTCTTACACCTGGGTGTGTGGCATTTTATTGACCTGGCTACACCCACTTGGGATAGGTTTTCCACAGCAAGCACCTCTTGTTCGTCGGAAGCCGTTTTTGCCTCAGGGACTCCGGGCTGTGTTCGTTGGGGTTGAACTCATGCTAGCAAAACTGCCGGGATGAGGGAAGGGTTCAGACTGTGCCTGGGCCCTGTGGTCTCTTCCAGGTCAGTGTATGGCATTTCCTTCCCCTTGCCACAGGCACCTGAGAGCATGTCTGCACGTGGAGAAAGACTTTCCCGTGGGAAGCCGGTTTTTCTCAAACGGGTCCCAGTGCCCTGCTCCTCTCTTTCCACTCCTGCTGCCAGAAGCCCAGGGAGGATGGGAGGGCTTAGAACATGGCTGGGCACTGTGGTTTCTTCCAGAGAAGTGGAGGGCATTTGCATTACCTTGCCACAACCACTTGGGATAGGGTGTGCACCTCAGGAAAACTGTTCCTGTGGGAAGCCGGCTTTTTGCAAAGGAGTCTCAGGGTCGTGGGCCTCGGGTGTCCCGCCGGCTCCCCAAAGCACAGGGACGAGGTGAGGGGCTTAGACCGTGCCTGGGCAATGTTGTTTCTTACACCTGGGTGTGTGGCATTTCGTTGACCTGGCTACTCCCACTTGGGATAGGTTTTCCACAGCAAGCACCTCTTGTTCGTCGGAAGCCGTTTTTGCCCCAGGGGACTCCGGGCTGTGTTCGTTGGGGTTGAACTCCTGCTAGCAAAACCGCCGGATGAGGGAAGGGTTCAGTCTGTGCCTGGGCCCTGTGGTCTCTTCCAGGTCAGTGTATGTCATTTCCTTCCCCTTGCCACAGGCACCTGAGAGCATGTCTGCACGTGGAGAAAGACTTTCCCGTGGGAAGCCGGTTTTTGTCAAACGCGTCCCAGTGCTCTGCTCCTCTCTTTTCACTCCTGCTGCCAGAAGCCCAGGGAGGATGGGAGGGCTTAGAACATGGCTGGGCACTGTGGTTTCTTCCAGAGAAGTGGAGGGCATTTGCTTTACCTTGCCACAACCACTTGGGATACGGTCTGCACCTCAGGAAAACTCTTTCGGTGGGAAGCCGGCTTTTTGCAAAGTGTTCTCAGGGCCGTGGGGATCGGCTTTCCCTCCGGCTCCCCAAAGCACAGGGACAGGGTGAGGGGCTTAGACCATGCCTGGGCAATGTTATTTCTTACACCTGGGTGTGTGGCATTTTGTTGACCTGGCTACCCCCACTTGGGATAGGTTTTCCAGTCAAGCACCTCTTGTTCGTCGGAAGCCGTTTTTGCCTCAGGGTCTCTGGGCTGTGTTCGTTTGGGTTGAACTCCTGCTAGCAAAACCGCCGGAATGAGGGAAGGGTTCAGACTGTGCCTGGGCCCTGTGGTCTCTTCCAGGTCAGTGTATGGCATTTCCTTCCCCTTGCCACAGGCACCTGGGAGCTAGTCTGCACGTGGAGAAAGACTTTCCCGGGGGAAGCCGGTTTTTGTCAAACGGGTCCCAGTGCTCTGCTCCTCTCTTTTCACTCCTGCTGCCAGAAGCCCAGGGAGGATGGGAGGGCTTAGAACATGGCTGGGCACTGTGGTTTCTTCCAGAGAAGTGGAGGCCATTTGCATTACCTTGCCACAACCACTTGGGATAGGGTCTGCACCTCAGCAAAACTGTTTCCGTGGGAAGCCGGCTTTTTGCAAAGGGGTCTCAGGGCCGTGGGCCTCGGGTGTCCCTCCGGCTCCCCAAAGCACAGGGACGAGGTGAGGGGCTTAGACCGTGCCTGGGCAATGTTGTTTCTTACACCTGGGTGTGTGGCATTTTATTGACCTGGCTACACCCACTTGGGATAGGTTTTCCACAGCAAGCACCTCTTGTTCGTCGGAAGCCGTTTTTGCCTCAGGGACTCCGGGCTGTGTTCGTTGGGGTTGAACTCATGCTAGCAAAACTGCCGGGATGAGGGAAGGGTTCAGACTATGCCTGGGTCCTGTGGTCTCTTCCAGGTCAGTGTATGGCATTTCCTTCCCCTTGCCACAGGCACCTGAGAGCATGTCTGCACGTGGAGAAAGACTTTCCCGTGGGAAGCCGGTTTTTCTCAAACGGGTCCCAGTGCCCTGCTCCTCTCTTTCCACTCCTGCTGCCAGAAGCCCAGGGAGGATGGGAGGGCTTAGAACATGGCTTGGCACTATGGTTTCTTCCAGAGAAGTGGAGGGTATTTGCATTACCTTGCCACAACCACTTGGGATAGGGTCTGCACCTCAGGAAAACTGTTTCTGTGGGAAGCCGGCTTTTTACAAAGGGGTCTCAGGGCCGTGGGCCTCGGGTGTCCCGCCGGCTCCCCAAAGCACAGGCACGAGGTGAGGAGCTTAGACCGTGCCTGGGCAATGTTGTTTCTTACACCTGGGTGTGTGGCATTTCGTTGACCTGGCTACTCCCACTTGGGATAGGTTTTCCACAGCAAGCACCTCTTGTTCGTCGGAAGCCGTTTTTGCCCCAGGGGACTCCGGGCTGTGTTCGTTGGGGTTGAACTCCTGCTAGCAAAACCGCCGGATGAGGGAAGGGTTCAGTCTGTGCCTGGGCCCTGTGGTCTCTTCCAGGTCAGTGTATGTCATTTCCTTCCCCTTGCCACAGGCACCTGGGAGCATGTCTGCACGTGGAGAAAGACTTTCCCGTGGGAAGCCGGTTTTTGTCAAACGCGTCCCAGTGCTCTGCTCCTCTCTTTTCACTCCTGCTGCCAGAAGCCCAGGGAGGATGGGAGGGCTTAGAACATGGCTGGGCACTGTGGTTTCTTCCAGAGAAGTGGAGGGCATTTGCTTTACCTTGCCACAACCACTTGGGATAGGGTCTGCACCTCAGGAAAACTCTTTCCGTGGGAAGCCGGCTTTTTGCAAAGTGTTCTCAGGGCCGTGGGGATCAGCTTTCCCTCCGGCTCCCCAAAGCACAGGGACAGGGTGAGGGGCTTAGACCATGCCTGGGCAATGTTATTTCTTACACCTGGGTGTGTGGCATTTTGTTGACCTGGCTACCCCCACTTGGGATAGGTTTTCCAGTCAAGCACCTCTTGTTCGTCGGAAGCCGTTTTTGCCTCAGGGTCTCCGGGCTGTGTTCGTTTGGGTTGAACTCCTGCTAGCAAAACCGCCGGGATGAGGGAAGGGTTCAGACTGTGCCTGGGCCCTGTGGTCTCTTCCAGGTCAGTGTATGGCATTTCCTTCCCCTTGCCCCAGGCACCTGGGAGCTAGTCTGCACGTGGAGAAAGACTTTCCCGGGGGAAGCCGGTTTTTGTCAAACGGGTCCCAGTGCTCTGCTCCTCTCTTTTCACTCCTGCTGCCAGAAGCCCAGGGAGGATGGGAGGGCTTAGAACATGGCTGGGCACTGTGGTTTCTTCCAGAGAAGTGGAGGGCATTTGCATTACCTTGCCGCAACCACTTGGGATAGGGTCTGCACCTCAGGAAAACTGTTTCCGTGGGAAGCCGGCTTTTTGCAAAGGGGTCTCAGGGCCGTGGGCCTCGGGTGTCCCTCCGGCTCCCCAAAGCACAGGGACGAGGTGAGGGGCTTAGACCATGCCTGGGCAATGTTGTTTCTTACACCTGGGTGTGTGGCATTTTATTGACCTGGCTACACCCACTTGGGATAGGTTTTCCACAGCAAGCACCTCTTGTTCGTCGGAAGCCGTTTTTGCCTCAGGGTCTCCGGGCTGTGTTCGTTGGGGTTGAACTCATGCTAGCAAAACTGCCGAGATGAGGGAAGGGTTCAGACTATGCCTGGGTCCTGTGGTCTCTTCCAGGTCAGTGTATGGCATTTCCTTCCCCTTGCCACAGGCACCTGAGAGCATGTCTGCACGTGGAGAAAGACTTTCCCGTGGGAAGCCTGTTTTTCTCAAACGGGTCCCAGTGCCCTGCTCCTCTCTTTCCACTCCTGCTGCCAGAAGCCCAGGGAGGATGGGAGGGCTTAGAACATGGCTTGGCACTGTGGTTTCTTCCAGAGAAGTGGAGGGCATTTGCATTACCTTGCCACAACCACTTGGGATAGGGTCTGCACCTCAGGAAAACTGTTTCTGTGGGAAGCCGGCTTTTTACAAAGGGGTCTCAGGGCCGTGGGCCTCGGGTGTCCCGCCGGCTCCCCAAAGCACAGGCACGAGGTGAGGAGCTTAGACCGTGCCTGGGCAATGTTGTTTCTTACACCTGGGTGTGTGGCATTTCGTTGACCTGGCTACTCCCACTTGGGATAGGTTTTCCACAGCAAGCACCTCTTGTTCGTCGGAAGCCGTTTTTGCCCCAGGGGACTCCGGCCTGTGTTCGTTGGGGTTGAACTCCTGCTAGCAAAACCGCCGGATGAGGGAAGGGTTCAGTCTGTGCCTGGGCCCTGTGGTCTCTTCCAGGTCAGTGTATGTCATTTCCTTCCCCTTGCCACAGGCACCTGGGAGCATGTCTGCACGTGGAGAAAGACTTTCCCGTGGGAAGCCGGTTTTTGTCAAACGCGTCCCAGTGCTCTGCTCCTCTCTTTTCACTCCTGCTGCCAGAACCCCAGGGAGGATGGGAGGGCTTAGAACATGGCTGGGCACTGTGGTTTCTTCCAGAGAAGTGGAGGGCATTTGCTTTACCTTGCCACAACCACTTGGGATACGGTCTGCACCTCAGGAAAACTCTTTCGGTGGGAAGCCGGCTTTTTGCAAAGTGTTCTCAGGGCCGTGGGGATCGGCTTTCCCTCCGGCTCCCCAAAGCACAGGGACAGGGTGAGGGGCTTAGACCATGCCTGGGCAATGTTATTTCTTACACCTGGGTGTGTGGCATTTTGTTGACCTGGCTACCCCCACTTGGGATAGGTTTTCCAGTCAAGCACCTCTTGTTCGTCGGAAGCCGTTTTTGCCTCAGGGTCTCCGGGCTGTGTTCGTTTGGGTTGAACTCCTGCTAGCAAAACCGCCGGGATGAGGGAAGGGTTCAGACTGTGCCTGGGCCCTGTGGTCTCTTCCAGGTCAGTGTATGGCATTTCCTTCCCCTTGCCCCAGGCACCTGGGAGCTAGTCTGCACGTGGAGAAAGACTTTTCCGGGGGAAGCCGGTTTTTGTCAAACGGGTCCCAGTGCTCTGCTCCTCTCTTTTCACTCCTGCTGCCAGAAGCCCAGGGAGGATGGGAGGGCTTAGAACATGGCTGGGCACTGTGGTTTCTTCCAGAGAAGTGGAGGGCATTTGCATTACCTTGCCACAACCACTTGGGATAGGGTCTGCACCTCAGGAAAACTGTTTCAGTGGGAAGCCGGCTTTTTGCAAAGGGGTCTCAGGGCCGTGGGCCTCGGGTGTCCCTCCGGCTCCCCAAAGCACAGGGACGAGGTGAGGAGCTTAGACCGTGCCTGGGCAATGTTGTTTCTTACACCTGGGTGTGTGGCATTTTATTGACCTGGCTACACCCACTTGGGATAGGTTTTCCACAGCAAGCACCTCTTGTTCGTCGGAAGCCGTTTTTGCCTCAGGGACTCCGGGCTGTGTTCGTTGGGGTTGAACTCATGCTAGCAAAACTGCCGGGATGAGGGAAGGGTTCAGACTGTGCCTGGGCCCTGTGGTCTCTTCCAGGTCAGTGTATGGCATTTCCTTCCCCTTGCCACAGGCACCTGAGAGCATGTCTGCACGTGGAGAAAGACTTTCCCGTGGGAAGCCGGTTTTTCTCAAACGGGTCCCAGTGCCCTGCTCCTCTCTTTCCACTCCTGCTGCCAGAAGCCCAGGGAGGATGGGAGGACTTAGAACATGGCTGGGCACTGTGGTTTCTTCCAGAGAAGTGGAGGGCATTTGCATTACCTTGCCACAACCACTTGGGATAGCGTGTGCACCTCAGGAAAACTGTTCCCGTGGGGCCGGCTTTTTGCAAAGGAGTCTCAGGGTCGTGGGCCTCGGGTGTCCCGCCGGCTCCCCAAAGCACAGGGACGAGGTGAGGGGCTTAGACCGTGCCTGGGCAATGTTGTTTCTTACACCTGGGTGTGTGGCATTTTGTTGACCTGGCTACTCCCACTTGGGATAGGTTTTCCACAGCAAGCACCTCTTGTTCGTCGGAAGCCGTTTTTGCCTCAGGGTCTCCGGGCTGTGTTCGTTGGGGTTGAACTCCTGCTAGCAAAACCGCCGGGATGAGGGAAGGGTTCAGACTGTGCCTGGGCCCTGTGGTCTCTTCCAGGTCAGTGTATGGCATTTCCTTCCCCTTGCCCCAGGCACCTGGGAGCTAGTCTGCACGTGGAGAAAGACTTTCCCGGGGGAAGCCGGTTTTTGTCAAACGGGTCCCAGTGCTCTGCTCCTCTCTTTTCACTCCTGCTGCCAGAAGCCCAGGGAGGATGGGAGGGCTTAGAACATGGCTGGGCACTGTGGTTTCTTCCAGAGAAGTGGAGGGCATTTGCATTACCTTGCCACAACCACTTGGGATAGGGTCTGCACCTCAGGAAAACTGTTTCCGTGGGAAGCCGGCTTTTTGCAAAGGGGTCTCAGGGCCGTGGGCCTCGGGTGTCCCTCCGGCTCCCCAAAGCACAGGGACGAGGTGAGGGGCTTAGACCGTGCCTGGGCAATGTTGTTTCTTACACCTGGGTGTGTGGCATTTTATTGACCTGGCTACACCCACTTGGGATAGGTTTTCCACAGCAAGCACCTCTTGTTCGTCGGAAGCCGTTTTTGCCTCAGGGACTCCGGGCTGTGTTCGTTGGGGTTGAACTCATGCTAGCAAAACTGCTGGGATGAGGGAAGGGTTCAGACTATGCCTGGGTCCTGTGGTCTCTTCCAGGTCAGTGTATGGCATTTCCTTCCCCTTGCCACAGGCACCTGAGAGCATGTCTGCACGTGGAGAAAGACTTTCCCGTGGGAAGCCGGTTTTTCTCAAACGGGTCCCAGTGCCCTGCTCCTCTCTTTCCACTCCTGCTGCCAGAAGCCCAGGGAGGATGGGAGGGCTTAGAACATGGCTTGGCACTGTGGTTTCTTCCAGAGAAGTGGAGGGCATTTGCATTACCTTGCCACAACCACTTGGGATAGGGTCTGCACCTCAGGAAAACTGTTTCTGTGGGAAGCCGGCTTTTTACAAAGGGGTCTCAGGGCCGTGGGCCTCGGGTGTCCCGCCGGCTCCCCAAAGCACAGGCACGAGGTGAGGAGCTTAGACCGTGCCTGGGCAATGTTGTTTCTTACACCTGGGTGTGTGGCATTTCGTTGACCTGGCTACTCCCACTTGGGATAGGTTTTCCACAGCAAGCACCTCTTGTTCGTCGGAAGCCGTTTTTGCCCCAGGGGACTCCGGGCTGTGTTCGTTGGGGTTGAACTCCTGCTAGCAAAACCGCCGGATGAGGGAAGGGTTCAGTCTGTGCCTGGGCCCTGTGGTCTCTTCCAGGTCAGTGTATGTCATTTCCTTCCCCTTGCCACAGGCACCTGGGAGCATGTCTGCACGTGGAGAAAGACTTTCCCGTGGGAAGCCGGTTTTTGTCAAACGCGTCCCAGTGCTCTGCTCCTCTCTTTTCACTCCTGCTGCCAGAAGCCCAGGGAGGATGGGAGGGCTTAGAACATGGCTGGGCACTGTGGTTTCTTCCAGAGAAGTGGAGGGCATTTGCTTTACCTTGCCACAACCACTTGGGATAGGGTCTGCACCTCAGGAAAACTCTTTCCGTGGGAAGCCGGCTTTTTGCAAAGTGTTCTCAGGGCCGTGGGGATCGGCTTTCCCTCCGGCTCCCCAAAGCACAGGGACAGGGTGAGGGGCTTAGACCATGCCTGGGCAATGTTATTTCTTACACCTGGGTGTGTGGCATTTTGTTGACCTGGCTACCCCCACTTGGGATAGGTTTTCCAGTCAAGCACCTCTTGTTCGTCGGAAGCCGTTTTTGCCTCAGGGACTCCGGGCTGTGTTCGTTGGGGTTGAACTCATGCTAGCAAAACTGCCGGGATGAGGGAAGGGTTCAGACTATGCCTGGGTCCTGTGGTCTCTTCCAGGTCAGTGTATGGCATTTCCTTCCCCTTGCCACAGGCACCTGAGAGCATGTCTGCACGTGGAGAAAGACTTTCCCGTGGGAAGCCGGTTTTTCTCAAACGGGTCCCAGTGCCCTGCTCCTCTCTTTTCACTCCTGCTGCCAGAAGCCCAGGGAGGATGGGAGGGCTTAGAACATGGCTTGGCACTGTGGTTTCTTCCAGAGAAGTGGAGGGCATTTGCATTACCTTGCCACAACCACTTGGGATAGGGTCTGCACCTCAGGAAAACTGTTTCTGTGGGAAGCCGGCTTTTTACAAAGGGGTCTCAGGGCCGTGGGCCTCGGGTGTCCCGCCGGCTCCCCAAAGCACAGGCACGAGGTGAGGAGCTTAGACCGTGCCTGGGCAATGTTGTTTCTTACACCTGGGTGTGTGGCATTTCGTTGACCTGGCTACTCCCACTTGGGATAGGTTTTCCACAGCAAGCACCTCTTGTTCGTCGGAAGCCGTTTTTGCCCCAGGGGACTCCGGGCTGTGTTCGTTGGGGTTGAACTCCTGCTAGCAAAACCGCCGGATGAGGGAAGGGTTCAGTCTGTGCCTGGGCCCTGTGGTCTCTTCCAGGTCAGTGTATGTCATTTCCTTCCCCTTGCCACAGGCACCTGGGAGCATGTCTGCACGTGGAGAAAGACTTTCCCGTGGGAAGCCGGTTTTTGTCAAACGCGTCCCAGTGCTCTGCTCCTCTCTTTTCACTCCTGCTGCCAGAAGCCCAGGGAGGATGGGAGGGCTTAGAACATGGCTGGGCACTGTGGTTTCTTCCAGAGAAGTGGAGGGCATTTGCTTTACCTTGCCACAACCACTTGGGATACGGTCTGCACCTCAGGAAAACTCTTTCCGTGGGAAGCCGGCTTTTTGCAAAGTGTTCTCAGGGCCGTGGGGATCGGCTTTCCCTCCGGCTCCCCAAAGCACAGGGACAGGGTGAGGGGCTTAGACCATGCCTGGGCAATGTTATTTCTTACACCTGGGTGTGTGGCATTTTGTTGACCTGGCTACCCCCACTTGGGATAGGTTTTCCAGTCAAGCACCTCTTGTTCGTCGGAAGCCGTTTTTGCCTCAGGGTCTCCGGGCTGTGTTCGTTTGGGTTGAACTCCTGCTAGCAAAACCGCCGGGATGAGGGAAGGGTTCAGACTGTGCCTGGGCCCTGTGTTCTCTTCCAGGTCAGTGTATGGCATTTCCTTCTCCTTGCCCCAGGCACCTGGGAGCTAGTCTGCACGTGGAGAAAGACTTTCCCGGGGGAAGCCGGTTTTTGTCAAACGGGTCCCAGTGCTCTGCTCCTCTCTTTTCACTCCTGCTGCCAGAAGCCCAGGGAGGATGGGAGGGCTTAGAACATGGCTGGGCACTGTGGTTTCTTCCAGAGAAGTGGAGGGCATTTGCATTACCTTGCCACAACCACTTGGGATAGGGTCTGCACCTCAGGAAAACTGTTTCAGTGGGAAGCCGGCTTTTTGCAAAGGGGTCTCAGGGCCGTGGGCCTCGGGTGTCCCTCCGGCTCCCCAAAGCACAGGGACGAGGTGAGGAGCTTAGACCGTGCCTGGGCAATGTTGTTTCTTACACCTGGGTGTGTGGCATTTTATTGACCTGGCTACACCCACTTGGGATAGGTTTTCCACAGCAAGCACCTCTTGTTCGTCGGAAGCCGTTTTTGCCTCAGGGACTCCGGGCTGTGTTCGTTGGGGTTGAACTCATGCTAGCAAAACTGCCGGGATGAGGGAAGGGTTCAGACTGTGCCTGGGCCCTGTGGTCTCTTCCAGGTCAGTGTATGGCATTTCCTTCCCCTTGCCACAGGCACCTGAGAGCATGTCTGCACGTGGAGAAAGACTTTCCCGTGGGAAGCCGGTTTTTGTCAAACGGGTCCCAGTGCTCTGCTCCTCTCTTTTCACTCCTGCTGCCAGAAGCCCAGGGAGGATGGGAGGGCTTAGAACATGGCTGGGCACTGTGGTTTCTTCCAGAGAAGTGGAGGGCATTTGCATTACCTTGCCACAACCACTTGGGATAGGGTCTGCACCTCAGGAAAACTGTTTCCGTGGGAAGCCGGCTTTTTGCAAAGGGGTCTCAGGGCCGTGGGCCTCGGGTGTCCCTCCGGCTCCCCAAAGCACAGGGACGAGGTGAGGGGCTTAGACCGTGCCTGGGCAATGTTGTTTCTTACACCTGGGTGTGTGGCATTTTATTGACCTGGCTACACCCACTTGGGATAGGTTTTCCACAGCAAGCACCTCTTGTTCGTCGGAAGCCGTTTTTGCCTCAGGGACTCCGGGCTGTGTTCGTTGGGGTTGAACTCATGCTAGCAAAACTGCCGGGATGAGGGAAGGGTTCAGACTATGCCTGGGTCCTGTGGTCTCTTCCAGGTCAGTGTATGGCATTTCCTTCCCCTTGCCACAGGCACCTGAGAGCATGTCTGCACGTGGAGAAAGACTTTCCCGTGGGAAGCCGGTTTTTCTCAAACGGGTCCCAGTGCCCTGCTCCTCTCTTTCCACTCCTGCTGCCAGAAGCCCAGGGAGGATGGGAGGGCTTAGAACATGGCTTGGCACTGTGGTTTCTTCCAGAGAAGTGGAGGGCATTTGCATTACCTTGCCACAACCACTTGGGATAGGGTCTGCACCTCAGGAAAACTGTTTCTGTGGGAAGCCGGCTTTTTACAAAGGGGTCTCAGGGCCGTGGGCCTCGGGTGTCCCGCCGGCTCCCCAAAGCACAGGCACGAGGTGAGGAGCTTAGACCGTGCCTGGGCAATGTTGTTTCTTACACCTGGGTGTGTGGCATTTCGTTGACCTGGCTACTCCCACTTGGGATAGGTTTTCCACAGCAAGCACCTCTTGTTCGTCGGAAGCCGTTTTTGCCCCAGGGGACTCCGGGCTGTGTTCGTTGGGGTTGAACTCCTGCTAGCAAAACCGCCGGATGAGGGAAGGGTTCAGTCTGTGCCTGGGCCCTGTGGTCTCTTCCAGGTCAGTGTATGTCATTTCCTTCCCCTTGCCACAGGCACCTGGGAGCATGTCTGCACGTGGAGAAAGACTTTCCCGTGGGAAGCCGGTTTTTGTCAAACGCGTCCCAGTGCTCTGCTCCTCTCTTTTCACTCCTGCTGCCAGAAGCCCAGGGAGGATGGGAGGGCTTAGAACATGGCTGGGCACTGTGGTTTCTTCCAGAGAAGTGGAGGGCATTTGCTTTACCTTGCCACAACCACTTGGGATACGGTCTGCACCTCAGGAAAACTCTTTCCGTGGGAAGCCGGGTTTTTGCAAAGTGTTCTCAGGGCCGTGGGGATCGGCTTTCCCTCCGGCTCCCCAAAGCACAGGGACAGGGTGAGGGGCTTAGACCATGCCTGGGCAATGTTATTTCTTACACCTGGGTGTGTGGCATTTTGTTGACCTGGCTACCCCCACTTGGGATAGGTTTTCCAGTCAAGCACCTCTTGTTCGTCGGAAGCCGTTTTTGCCTCAGGGACTCCGGGCTGTGTTCGTTGGGGTTGAACTCATGCTAGCAAAACTGCCGGGATGAGGGAAGGGTTCAGATTATGCCTGGGTCCTGTAGTCTCTTCCAGGTCAGTGCATGGCATTTCCTTCCCCTTGCCACAGGCACCTGAGAGCATGTCTGCACGTGGAGAAAGACTTTCCCGTGGGAAGCCGGTTTTTCTCAAACGGGTCCCAGTGCCCTGCTCCTCTCTTTCCACTTCTGCTGCCAGAAGCCCAGGGAGGATGGGAGGGCTTAGAACATGGCTGGGCACTGTGGTTTCTTCCAGAGAAGTGGAGGGCATTTGCATTACCTTGCCACAACCACTTGGGATAGGGTCTGCACCTCAGGAAAACTGTTTCTGTGGGAAGCCGGCTTTTTACAAAGGGGTCTCAGGGCCGTGGGCCTCGGGTGTCCCGCCGGCTCCCCAAAGCACAGGCACGAGGTGAGGAGCTTAGACCGTGCCTGGGCAATGTTGTTTCTTACACCTGGGTGTGTGGCATTTCGTTGACCTGGCTACTCCCACTTGGGATAGGTTTTCCACAGCAAGCACCTCTTGTTCGTCGGAAGCCGTTTTTGCCCCAGGGGACTCCGGGCTGTGTTCGTTGGGGTTGAACTCCTGCTAGCAAAACCGCCGGATGAGGGAAGGGTTCAGTCTGTGCCTGGGCCCTGTGGTCTCTTCCAGGTCAGTGTATGTCATTTCCTTCCCCTTGCCACAGGCACCTGGGAGCATGTCTGCACGTGGAGAAAGACTTTCCCGTGGGAAGCCGGTTTTTGTCAAACGCGTCCCAGTGCTCTGCTCCTCTCTTTTCACTCCTGCTGCCAGAAGCCCAGGGAGGATGGGAGGGCTTAGAACATGGCTGGGCACTGTGGTTTCTTCCAGAGAAGTGGAGGGCATTTGCTTTACCTTGCCACAACCACTTGGGATACGGTCTGCACCTCAGGAAAACTCTTTCGGTGGGAAGCCGGCTTTTTGCAAAGTGTTCTCAGGGCCGTGGGGATCGGCTTTCCCTCCGGCTCCCCAAAGCACAGGGACAGGGTGAGGGGCTTAGACCATGCCTGGGCAATGTTATTTCTTACACCTGGGTGTGTGGCATTTTGTTGACCTGGCTACCCCCACTTGGGATAGGTTTTCCAGTCAAGCACCTCTTGTTCGTCGGAAGCCGTTTTTGCCTCAGGGTCTCCGGGCTGTGTTCGTTTGGGTTGAACTCCTGCTAGCAAAACCGCCGGGATGAGGGAAGGGTTCAGACTGTGCCTGGGCCCTGTGGTCTCTTCCAGGTCAGTGTATGGCATTTCCTTCCCCTTGCCACAGGCACCTGAGAGCATGTCTGCACGTGGAGAAAGACTTTCCCGTGGGAAGCCGGTTTTTGTCAAACGGGTCCCAGTGCCCTGCTCCTCTCTTTCCACTCCTGCTGCCAGAAGCCCAGGGAGGATGGGAGGACTTAGAACATGGCTGGGCACTGTGGTTTCTTCCAGAGAAGTGGAGGGCATTTGCATTACCTTGCCACAACCACTTGGGATAGCGTGTGCACCTCAGGAAAACTGTTCCCGTGGGGCCGGCTTTTTGCAAAGGAGTCTCAGGGTCGTGGGCCTCGGGTGTCCCGCCGGCTCCCCAAAGCACAGGGACGAGGTGAGGGGCTTAGACCGTGCCTGGGCAATGTTGTTTCTTACACCTGGGTGTGTGGCATTTCGTTGACCTGGCTACTCCCACTTGGGATAGGTTTTCCACAGCAAGCACCTCTTGTTCGTCGGAAGCCGTTTTTGCCCCAGGGGACTCCGGGCTGTGTTCGTTGGGGTTGAACTCCTGCTAGCAAAACCGCCGGATGAGGGAAGGGTTCATTCTGTGCCTGGGCCCTGTGGTCTCTTCCAGGTCAGTGTATGTCATTTCCTTCCCCTTGCCACAGGCACCTGGGAGCATGTCTGCACGTGGAGAAAGACTTTCCCGTGGGAAGCCGGTTTTTGTCAAACGCGTCCCAGTGCTCTGCTCCTCTCTTTTCACTCCTGCTGCCAGAACCCCAGGGAGGATGGGAGGGCTTAGAACATGGCTGGGCACTGTGGTTTCTTCCAGAGAAGTGGAGGGCATTTGCTTTACCTTGCCACAACCACTTGGGATACGGTCTGCACCTCAGGAAAACTCTTTCGGTGGGAAGCCGGCTTTTTGCAAAGTGTTCTCAGGGCCGTGGGGATCGGCTTTCCCTCCGGCTCCCCAAAGCACAGGGACAGGGTGAGGGGCTTAGACCATGCCTGGGCAATGTTATTTCTTACACCTGGGTGTGTGGCATTTTGTTGACCTGGCTACCCCCACTTGGGATAGGTTTTCCAGTCAAGCACCTCTTGTTCGTCGGAAGCCGTTTTTGCCTCAGGGTCTCCGGGCTGTGTTCGTTTGGGTTGAACTCCTGCTAGCAAAACCGCCGGGATGAGGGAAGGGTTCAGACTGTGCCTGGGCCCTGTGGTCTCTTCCAGGTCAGTGTATGGCATTTCCTTCCCCTTGCCCCAGGCACCTGGGAGCTAGTCTGCACGTGGAGAAAGACTTTCCCGGGGGAAGCCGGTTTTTGTCAAACGGGTCCCAGTGCTCTGCTCCTCTCTTTTCACTCCTGCTGCCAGAAGCCCAGGGAGGATGGGAGGGCTTAGAACATGGCTGGGCACTGTGGTTTCTTCCAGAGAAGTGGAGGGCATTTGCATTACCTTGCCACAACCACTTGGGATAGGGTCTGCACCTCAGGAAAACTGTTTCCGTGGGAAGCCGGCTTTTTGCAAAGGGGTCTCAGGGCCGTGGGCCTCGGGTGTCCCTCCGGCTCCCCAAAGCACAGGGACGAGGTGAGGGGCTTAGACCGTGCCTGGGCAATGTTGTTTCTTACACCTGGGTGTGTGGCATTTTATTGACCTGGCTACACCCACTTGGGATAGGTTTTCCACAGCAAGCACCTCTTGTTCGTCGGAAGCCGTTTTTGCCTCAGGGACTCCGGGCTGTGTTCGTTGGGGTTGAACTCATGCTAGCAAAACTGCCGGGATGAGGGAAGGGTTCAGACTATGCCTGGGTCCTGTGGTCTCTTCCAGGTCAGTGTATGGCATTTCCTTCCCCTTGCCACAGGCACCTGAGAGCATGTCTGCACGTGGAGAAAGACTTTCCCGTGGGAAGCCGGTTTTTCTCAAACGGGTCCCAGTGCCCTGCTCCTCTCTTTCCACTCCTGCTGCCAGAAGCCCAGGGAGGATGGGAGGGCTTAGAACATGGCTTGGCACTGTGGTTTCTTCCAGAGAAGTGGAGGGCATTTGCATTACCTTGCCACAACCACTTGGGATAGGGTCTGCACCTCAGGAAAACTGTTTCTGTGGGAAGCCGGCTTTTTACAAAGGGGTCTCAGGGCCGTGGGCCTCGGGTGTCCCGCCGGCTCCCCAAAGCACAGGCACGAGGTGAGGAGCTTAGACCGTGCCTGGGCAATGTTGTTTCTTACACCTGGGTGTGTGGCATTTCGTTGACCTGGCTACTCCCACTTGGGATAGGTTTTCCACAGCAAGCACCTCTTGTTCGTCGGAAGCCGTTTTTGCCCCAGGGGACTCCGGGCTGTGTTCGTTGGGGTTGAACTCCTGCTAGCAAAACCGCCGGATGAGGGAAGGGTTCAGTCTGTGCCTGGGCCCTGTGGTCTCTTCCAGGTCAGTGTATGTCATTTCCTTCCCCTTGCCACAGGCACCTGGGAGCATGTCTGCACGTGGAGAAAGACTTTCCCGTGGGAAGCCGGTTTTTGTCAAACGCGTCCCAGTGCTCTGCTCCTCTCTTTTCACTCCTGCTGCCAGAAGCCCAGGGAGGATGGGAGGGCTTAGAACATGGCTGGGCACTGTGGTTTCTTCCAGAGAAGTGGAGGGCATTTGCTTTACCTTGCCACAACCACTTGGGATACGGTCTGCACCTCAGGAAAACTCTTTCCTTGGGAAGCCGGCTTTTTGCAAAGTGTTCTCAGGGCCGTGGGGATCGGCTTTCCCTCCGGCTCCCCAAAGCACAGGGACAGGGTGAGGGGCTTAGACCATGCCTGGGCAATGTTATTTCTTACACCTGGGTGTGTGGCATTTTGTTGACCTGGCTACCCCCACTTGGGATAGGTTTTCCAGTCAAGCACCTCTTGTTCGTCGGAAGCCGTTTTTGCCTCAGGGACTCCGGGCTGTGTTCGTTGGGGTTGAACTCATGCTAGCAAAACTGCCGGGATGAGGGAAGGGTTCAGACTATGCCTGGGTCCTGTGGTCTCTTCCAGGTCAGTGTATGGCATTTCCTTCCCCTTGCCACAGGCACCTGAGAGCATGTCTGCACGTGGAGAAAGACTTTCCCGTGGGAAGCCGGTTTTTCTCAAACGGGTCCCAGTGCCCTGCTCCTCTCTTTCCACTCCTGCTGCCAGAAGCCCAGGGAGGATGGGAGGGCTTAGAACATGGCTTGGCACTGTGGTTTCTTCCAGAGAAGTGGAGGGCATTTGCATTACCTTGCCACAACCACTTGGGATAGGGTCTGCACCTCAGGAAAACTGTTTCTGTGGGAAGCCGGCTTTTTACAAAGGGGTCTCAGGGCCGTGGGCCTCGGGTGTCCCGCCGGCTCCCCAAAGCACAGGCACGAGGTGAGGAGCTTAGACCGTGCCTGGGCAATGTTGTTTCTTACACCTGGGTGTGTGGCATTTCGTTGACCTGGCTACTCCCACTTGGGATAGGTTTTCCACAGCAAGCACCTCTTGTTCGTCGGAAGCCGTTTTTGCCCCAGGGGACTCCGGGCTGTGTTCGTTGGGGTTGAACTCCTGCTAGCAAAACCGCCGGATGAGGGAAGGGTTCAGTCTGTGCCTGGGCCCTGTGGTCTCTTCCAGGTCAGTGTATGTCATTTCCTTCCCCTTGCCACAGGCACCTGGGAGCATGTCTGCACGTGGAGAAAGACTTTCCCGTGGGAAGCCGGTTTTTGTCAAACGCGTCCCAGTGCTCTGCTCCTCTCTTTTCACTCCTGCTGCCAGAAGCCCAGGGAGGATGGGAGGGCTTAGAACATGGCTGGGCACTGTGGTTTCTTCCAGAGAAGTGGAGGGCATTTGCTTTACCTTGCCACAACCACTTGGGATACGGTCTGCACCTCAGGAAAACTCTTTCCGTGGGAAGCCGGCTTTTTGCAAAGTGTTCTCAGGGCCGTGGGGATCGGCTTTCCCTCCGGCTCCCCAAAGCACAGGGACAGGGTGAGGGGCTTAGACCATGCCTGGGCAATGTTATTTCTTACACCTGGGTGTGTGGCATTTTGTTGACCTGGCTACCCCCACTTGGGATAGGTTTTCCAGTCAAGCACCTCTTGTTCGTCGGAAGCCGTTTTTGCCTCAGGGTCTCCGGGCTGTGTTCGTTTGGGTTGAACTCCTGCTAGCAAAACCGCCGGGATGAGGGAAGGGTTCAGACTGTGCCTGGGCCCTGTGGTCTCTTCCAGGTCAGTGTATGGCATTTCCTTCTCCTTGCCCCAGGCACCTGGGAGCTAGTCTGCACGTGGAGAAAGACTTTCCCGGGGGAAGCCGGTTTTTGTCAAACGGGTCCCAGTGCTCTGCTCCTCTCTTTTCACTCCTGCTGCCAGAAGCCCAGGGAGGATGGGAGGGCTTAGAACATGGCTGGGCACTGTGGTTTCTTCCAGAGAAGTGGAGGGCATTTGCATTACCTTGCCACAACCACTTGGGATAGGGTCTGCACCTCAGGAAAACTGTTTCAGTGGGAAGCCGGCTTTTTGCAAAGGGGTCTCAGGGCCGTGGGCCTCGGGTGTCCCTCCGGCTCCCCAAAGCACAGGGACGAGGTGAGGAGCTTAGACCGTGCCTGGGCAATGTTGTTTCTTACACCTGGGTGTGTGGCATTTTATTGACCTGGCTACACCCACTTGGGATAGGTTTTCCACAGCAAGCACCTCTTGTTCGTCGGAAGCCGTTTTTGCCTCAGGGACTCCGGGCTGTGTTCGTTGGGGTTGAACTCATGCTAGCAAAACTGCCGGGATGAGGGAAGGGTTCAGACTGTGCCTGGGCCCTGTGGTCTCTTCCAGGTCAGTGTATGGCATTTCCTTCCCCTTGCCACAGGCACCTGAGAGCATGTCTGCACGTGGAGAAAGACTTTCCCGTGGGAAGCCGGTTTTTCTCAAACGGGTCCCAGTGCCCTGCTCCTCTCTTTCCACTCCTGCTGCCAGAAGCCCAGGGAGGATGGGAGGACTTAGAACATGGCTGGGCACTGTGGTTTCTTCCAGAGAAGTGGAGGGCATTTGCATTACCTTGCCACAACCACTTGGGATAGCGTGTGCACCTCAGGAAAACTGTTCCCGTGGGGCCGGCTTTTTGCAAAGGAGTCTCAGGGTCGTGGGCCTCGGGTGTCCCGCCGGCTCCCCAAAGCACAGGGACGAGGTGAGGGGCTTAGACCGTGCCTGGGCAATGTTGTTTCTTACACCTGGGTGTGTGGCATTTCGTTGACCTGGCTACTCCCACTTGGGATAGGTTTTCCACAGCAAGCACCTCTTGTTCGTCGGAAGCCGTTTTTGCCCCAGGGGACTCCGGGCTGTGTTCGTTGGGGTTGAACTCCTGCTAGCAAAACCGCCGGATGAGGGAAGGGTTCATTCTGTGCCTGGGCCCTGTGGTCTCTTCCAGGTCAGTGTATGTCATTTCCTTCCCCTTGCCACAGGCACCTGGGAGCATGTCTGCACGTGGAGAAAGACTTTCCCGTGGGAAGCCGGTTTTTGTCAAACGCGTCCCAGTGCTCTGCTCCTCTCTTTTCACTCCTGCTGCCAGAACCCCAGGGAGGATGGGAGGGCTTAGAACATGGCTGGGCACTGTGGTTTCTTCCAGAGAAGTGGAGGGCATTTGCTTTACCTTGCCACAACCACTTGGGATACGGTCTGCACCTCAGGAAAACTCTTTCGGTGGGAAGCCGGCTTTTTGCAAAGTGTTCTCAGGGCCGTGGGGATCGGCTTTCCCTCCGGCTCCCCAAAGCACAGGGACAGGGTGAGGGGCTTAGACCATGCCTGGGCAATGTTATTTCTTACACCTGGGTGTGTGGCATTTTGTTGACCTGGCTACCCCCACTTGGGATAGGTTTTCCAGTCAAGCACCTCTTGTTCGTCGGAAGCCGTTTTTGCCTCAGGGTCTCCGGGCTGTGTTCGTTTGGGTTGAACTCCTGCTAGCAAAACCGCCGGGATGAGGGAAGGGTTCAGACTGTGCCTGGGCCCTGTGGTCTCTTCCAGGTCAGTGTATGGCATTTCCTTCCCCTTGCCCCAGGCACCTGGGAGCTAGTCTGCACGTGGAGAAAGACTTTCCCGGGGGAAGCCGGTTTTTGTCAAACGGGTCCCAGTGCTCTGCTCCTCTCTTTTCACTCCTGCTGCCAGAAGCCCAGGGAGGATGGGAGGGCTTAGAACATGGCTGGGCACTGTGGTTTCTTCCAGAGAAGTGGAGGGCATTTGCATTACCTTGCCACAACCACTTGGGATAGGGTCTGCACCTCAGGAAAACTGTTTCCGTGGGAAGCCGGCTTTTTGCAAAGGGGTCTCAGGGCCGTGGGCCTCGGGTGTCCCTCCGGCTCCCCAAAGCACAGGGACGAGGTGAGGGGCTTAGACCGTGCCTGGGCAATGTTGTTTCTTACACCTGGGTGTGTGGCATTTTATTGACCTGGCTACACCCACTTGGGATAGGTTTTCCACAGCAAGCACCTCTTGTTCGTCGGAAGCCGTTTTTGCCTCAGGGACTCCGGGCTGTGTTCGTTGGGGTTGAACTCATGCTAGCAAAACTGCCGGGATGAGGGAAGGGTTCAGACTATGCCTGGGTCCTGTGGTCTCTTCCAGGTCAGTGTATGGCATTTCCTTCCCCTTGCCACAGGCACCTGAGAGCATGTCTGCACGTGGAGAAAGACTTTCCCGTGGGAAGCCGGTTTTTCTCAAACGGGTCCCAGTGCCCTGCTCCTCTCTTTCCACTCCTGCTGCCAGAAGCCCAGGGAGGATGGGAGGGCTTAGAACATGGCTTGGCACTGTGGTTTCTTCCAGAGAAGTGGAGGGCATTTGCATTACCTTGCCACAACCACTTGGGATAGGGTCTGCACCTCAGGAAAACTGTTTCTGTGGGAAGCCGGCTTTTTACAAAGGGGTCTCAGGGCCGTGGGCCTCGGGTGTCCCGCCGGCTCCCCAAAGCACAGGCACGAGGTGAGGAGCTTAGACCGTGCCTGGGCAATGTTGTTTCTTACACCTGGGTGTGTGGCATTTCGTTGACCTGGCTACTCCCACTTGGGATAGGTTTTCCACAGCAAGCACCTCTTGTTCGTCGGAAGCCGTTTTTGCCCCAGGGGACTCCGGGCTGTGTTCGTTGGGGTTGAACTCCTGCTAGCAAAACCGCCGGATGAGGGAAGGGTTCAGTCTGTGCCTGGGCCCTGTGGTCTCTTCCAGGTCAGTGTATGTCATTTCCTTCCCCTTGCCACAGGCACCTGGGAGCATGTCTGCACGTGGAGAAAGACTTTCCCGTGGGAAGCCGGTTTTTGTCAAACGCGTCCCAGTGCTCTGCTCCTCTCTTTTCACTCCTGCTGCCAGAAGCCCAGGGAGGATGGGAGGGCTTAGAACATGGCTGGGCACTGTGGTTTCTTCCAGAGAAGTGGAGGGCATTTGCTTTACCTTGCCACAACCACTTGGGATACGGTCTGCACCTCAGGAAAACTCTTTCGGTGGGAAGCCGGCTTTTTGCAAAGTGTTCTCAGGGCCGTGGGGATCGGCTTTCCCTCCGGCTCCCCAAAGCACAGGGACAGGGTGAGGGGCTTAGACCATGCCTGGGCAATGTTATTTCTTACACCTGGGTGTGTGGCATTTTGTTGACCTGGCTACCCCCACTTGGGATAGGTTTTCCAGTCAAGCACCTCTTGTTCGTCGGAAGCCGTTTTTGCCTCAGGGTCTCCGGGCTGTGTTCGTTTGGGTTGAACTCCTGCTAGCAAAACCGCCGGGATGAGGGAAGGGTTCAGACTGTGCCTGGGCCCTGTGGTCTCTTCCAGGTCAGTGTATGGCATTTCCTTCCCCTTGCCCCAGGCACCTGGGAGCTAGTCTGCACGTGGAGAAAGACTTTCCCGGGGGAAGCCGGTTTTTGTCAAACGGGTCCCAGTGCTCTGCTCCTCTCTTTTCACTCCTGCTGCCAGAAGCCCAGGGAGGATGGGAGGGCTTAGAACATGGCTGGGCACTGTGGTTTCTTCCAGAGAAGTGGAGGGCATTTGCATTACCTTGCCACAACCACTTGGGATAGGGTCTGCACCTCAGGAAAACTGTTTCCGTGGGAAGCCGGCTTTTTGCAAAGGGGTCTCAGGGCCGTGGGCCTCGGGTGTCCCTCCGGCTCCCCAAAGCACAGGGACGAGGTGAGGGGCTTAGACCGTGCCTGGGCAATGTTGTTTCTTACACCTGGGTGTGTGGCATTTTATTGACCTGGCTACACCCACTTGGGATAGGTTTTCCACAGCAAGCACCTCTTGTTCGTCGGAAGCCGTTTTTGCCTCAGGGACTCCGGGCTGTGTTCGTTGGGGTTGAACTCATGCTAGCAAAACTGCCGGGATGAGGGAAGGGTTCAGACTATGCCTGGGTCCTGTGGTCTCTTCCAGGTCAGTGTATGGCATTTCCTTCCCCTTGCCACAGGCACCTGAGAGCATGTCTGCACGTGGAGAAAGACTTTCCCGTGGGAAGCCGGTTTTTCTCAAACGGGTCCCAGTGCTAGGCTCCTCTCTTTCCACTCCTGCTGCCAGAAGCCCAGGGAGGATGGGAGGGCTTAGAACATGGCTTGGCACTGTGGTTTCTTCCAGAGAAGTGGAGGGCATTTGCATTACCTTGCCACAACCACTTGGGATAGGGTCTGCACCTCAGGAAAACTGTTTCTGTGGGAAGCCGGCTTTTTACAAAGGGGTCTCAGGGCCGTGGGCCTCGGGTGTCCCGCCGGCTCCCCAAAGCACAGGCACGAGGTGAGGAGCTTAGACCGTGCCTGGGCAATGTTGTTTCTTACACCTGGGTGTGTGGCATTTCGTTGACCTGGCTACTCCCACTTGGGATAGGTTTTCCACAGCAAGCACCTCTTGTTCGTCGGAAGCCGTTTTTGCCCCAGGGGACTCCGGGCTGTGTTCGTTGGGGTTGAACTCCTGCTAGCAAAACCGCCGGATGAGGGAAGGGTTCAGTCTGTGCCTGGGCCCTGTGGTCTCTTCCAGGTCAGTGTATGTCATTTCCTTCCCCTTGCCACAGGCACCTGGGAGCATGTCTGCACGTGGAGAAAGACTTTCCCGTGGGAAGCCGGTTTTTGTCAAACGCGTCCCAGTGCTCTGCTCCTCTCTTTTCACTCCTGCTGCCAGAAGCCCAGGGAGGATGGGAGGGCTTAGAACATGGCTGGGCACTGTGGTTTCTTCCAGAGAAGTGGAGGGCATTTGCTTTACCTTGCCACAACCACTTGGGATACGGTCTGCACCTCAGGAAAACTCTTTCCGTGGGAAGCCGGCTTTTTGCAAAGTGTTCTCAGGGCCGTGGGGATCGGCTTTCCCTCCGGCTCCCCAAAGCACAGGGACAGGGTGAGGGGCTTAGACCATGCCTGGGCAATGTTATTTCTTACACCTGGGTGTGTGGCATTTTGTTGACCTGGCTACCCCCACTTGGGATAGGTTTTCCAGTCAAGCACCTCTTGTTCGTCGGAAGCCGTTTTTGCCTCAGGGACTCCGGGCTGTGTTCGTTGGGGTTGAACTCATGCTAGCAAAACTGCCGGGATGAGGGAAGGGTTCAGATTATGCCTGGGTCCTGTAGTCTCTTCCAGGTCAGTGCATGGCATTTCCTTCCCCTTGCCACAGGCACCTGAGAGCATGTCTGCACGTGGAGAAAGACTTTCCCGTGGGAAGCCGGTTTTTCTCAAACGGGTCCCAGTGCCCTGCTCCTCTCTTTCCACTTCTGCTGCCAGAAGCCCAGGGAGGATGGGAGGGCTTAGAACATGGCTGGGCACTGTGGTTTCTTCCAGAGAAGTGGAGGGCATTTGCATTACCTTGCCACAACCACTTGGGATAGGGTCTGCACCTCAGGAAAACTGTTTCTGTGGGAAGCCGGCTTTTTACAAAGGGGTCTCAGGGCCGTGGGCCTCGGGTGTCCCGCCGGCTCCCCAAAGCACAGGCACGAGGTGAGGAGCTTAGACCGTGCCTGGGCAATGTTGTTTCTTACACCTGGGTGTGTGGCATTTCGTTGACCTGGCTACTCCCACTTGGGATAGGTTTTCCACAGCAAGCACCTCTTGTTCGTCGGAAGCCGTTTTTGCCCCAGGGGACTCCGGGCTGTGTTCGTTGGGGTTGAACTCCTGCTAGCAAAACCGCCGGATGAGGGAAGGTTTCAGTCTGTGCCTGGGCCCTGTGGTCTCTTCCAGGTCAGTGTATGTCATTTCCTTCCCCTTGCCACAGGCACCTGGGAGCATGTCTGCACGTGGAGAAAGACTTTCCCGTGGGAAGCCGGTTTTTGTCAAACGCGTCCCAGTGCTCTGCTCCTCTCTTTTCACTCCTGCTGCCAGAAGCCCAGGGAGGATGGGAGGGCTTAGAACATGGCTGGGCACTGTGGTTTCTTCCAGAGAAGTGGAGGGCATTTGCTTTACCTTGCCACAACCACTTGGGATACGGTCTGCACCTCAGGAAAACTCTTTCCGTGGGAAGCCGGCTTTTTGCAAAGTGTTCTCAGGGCCGTGGGGATCGGCTTTCCCTCCGGCTCCCCAAAGCACAGGGACAGGGTGAGGGGCTTAGACCATGCCTGGGCAATGTTATTTCTTACACCTGGGTGTGTGGCATTTTGTTGACCTGGCTACCCCCACTTGGGATAGGTTTTCCAGTCAAGCACCTCTTGTTCGTCGGAAGCCGTTTTTGCCTCAGGGTCTCCGGGCTGTGTTCATTTGGGTTGAACTCCTGCTAGCAAAACCGCCGGGATGAGGGAAGGGTTCAGACTGTGCCTGGGCCCTGTGGTCTCTTCCAGGTCAGTGTATGGCATTTCCTTCCCCTTGCCCCAGGCACCTGGGAGCTAGTCTGCACGTGGAGAAAGACTTTCCCGGGGGAAGCCGGTTTTTGTCAAACGGGTCCCAGTGCTCTGCTCCTCTCTTTTCACTCCTGCTGCCAGAAGCCCAGGGAGGATGGGAGGGCTTAGAACATGGCTGGGCACTGTGGTTTCTTCCAGAGAAGTGGAGGGCATTTGCATTACCTTGCCACAACCACTTGGGATAGGGTCTGCACCTCAGGAAAACTGTTTCAGTGGGAAGCCGGCTTTTTGCAAAGGGGTCTCAGGGCCGTGGGCCTCGGGTGTCCCTCCGGCTCCCCAAAGCACAGGGACGAGGTGAGGGGCTTAGACCGTGCCTGGGCAATGTTGTTTCTTACACCTGGGTGTGTGGCATTTTATTGACCTGGCTACACCCACTTGGGATAGGTTTTCCACAGCAAGCACCTCTTGTTCGTCGGAAGCCGTTTTTGCCTCAGGGACTCCGGGCTGTGTTCGTTGGGGTTGAACTCATGCTAGCAAAACTGCCGGGATGAGGGAAGGGTTCAGACTATGCCTGGGTCCTGTGGTCTCTTCCAGGTCAGTGTATGGCATTTCCTTCCCCTTGCCACAGGCACCTGAGAGCTATGTCTGCACGTGGAGAAAGACTTTCCCGTGGGAAGCCGGTTTTTCTCAAACGGGTCCCAGTGCCCTGCTCCTCTCTTTCCACTCCTGCTGCCAGAAGCCCAGGGAGGATGGGAGGGCTTAGAACATGGCTGGACACTGTGGTTTCTTCCAGAGAAGTGGAGGGCATTTGTATTACCTTGCCACAACCACTTGGGATAGCGTGTGCACCTCAGGAAAACTGTTCCCGTGGGAAGCCGGCTTTTTGCAAAGGAGTCTCAGGGTCGTGGGCCTCGGGTGTCCCGCCGGCTCCCCAAAGCACAGGGACGAGGTGAGGGGCTTAGACCGTGCCTGGGCAATGTTGTTTCTTACACCTGGGTGTGTGGCATTTTGTTGACCTGGCTACCCCCACTTGGGATAGGTTTTCCACAGCAAGCACCTCTTGTTCGTCGGAAGCCGTTTTTGCCTCAGGGACTCCGGGCTGTGTTCGTTGGGGTTGAACTCATGCTAGCAAAACTGCCGGGATGAGGGAAGGGTTCAGACTGTGCCTGGGCCCTGTGGTCTCTTCCAGTTCAGTGTATGGCATTTCCTTCCCCTTGCCACAGGCACCTGGGAGCATGTCTGCACGTGGAGAAAGACTTTCCCGTGGGAAGCCGGTTTTTCTCAAACGGGTCCCAGTGCCCTGCTCCTCTCTTTCCACTCCTGCTGCCAGAAGCCCAGGGAGGATGGGAGGGCTTAGAACATGGCTGGGCACTGTGGTTTCTTCCAGAGAAGTGGAGGGCATTTGCTTTACCTTGCCACAACCACTTGGGATAGGGTCTGCACGTCAGGAAAACTGTTTCCGTGGGAAGCCGGCTTTTTGCAAAGGGGTCTCAGGGCCGAGGGGCTTGGCTGTCCCTCCGGCTCCTCAAAGCACAGGGACGAGGTGTGGGGCTTAGACCGTGCCTGGGCAATGTTGTTTCTTACACCTGGGTTTGTGGCATTTTGTTGACCTGGCTACCCCACTTGAGATAGGTTTTCCAGTGAAGCACCTCTTGTTCGTCGGAAGCCGTTTTTGCCTCAGGGTCTCTGGGCTGTGTTCGTTGGGGTTGAACTCCTGCTAGCAAAACTGCCGGATGAGGGAAGGGTTCAGACTGTGCCTGGGCCCTGTGGTCTCTTCCAGGTCATTGTATGGCATTTCCTTCCCCTTGCCACAGGCACCTGGGAGCATGTCTGCACGTGGAGAAAGACTTTCCCGTGGGAAGCCGGTTTTTGTCAAACGGGTCCCAGTGCTCTGCTCCTCTCTTTTCACTCCTGCTGCCAGAAGCCCAGGGAGGATGGGAGGGCTTAGAACATGGCTGGGCACTGTGGTTTCTTCCAGAGAAGTGGAGGGCATTTGCATTACCTTGCCACAACCACTTGGGATAGGGTCTGCACCTCAGGAAAACTGTTTCAGTGGGAAGCCGGCTTTTTGCAAAGGGGTCTCAGGGCCGTGGGCCTCGGGTGTCCCTCCGGCTCCCCAAAGCACAGGGACGAGGTGAGGAGCTTAGACCGTGCCTGGGCAATGTTGTTTCTTACACCTGGGTGTGTGGCATTTTATTGACCTGGCTACACCCACTTGGGATAGGTTTTCCACAGCAAGCACCTCTTGTTCGTCGGAAGCCGTTTTTGCCTCAGGGACTCCGGGCTGTGTTCGTTGGGGTTGAACTCATGCTAGCAAAACTGCCGGGATGAGGGAAGGGTTCAGACTGTGCCTGGGCCCTGTGGTCTCTTCCAGGTCAGTGTATGGCATTTCCTTCCCCTTGCCACAGGCACCTGAGAGCATGTCTGCACGTGGAGAAAGACTTTCCCGTGGGAAGCCGGTTTTTCTCAAACGGGTCCCAGTGCCCTGCTCCTCTCTTTCCACTCCTGCTGCCAGAAGCCCAGGGAGGATGGGAGGACTTAGAACATGGCTGGGCACTGTGGTTTCTTCCAGAGAAGTGGAGGGCATTTGCATTACCTTGCCACAACCACTTGGGATAGGGTCTGCACCTCAGGAAAACTGTTTCTGTGGGAAGCCGGCTTTTTACAAAGGGGTCTCAGGGCCGTGGGCCTCGGGTGTCCCGCCGGCTCCCCAAAGCACAGGCACGAGGTGAGGAGCTTAGACCGTGCCTGGGCAATGTTGTTTCTTACACCTGGGTGTGTGGCATTTCGTTGACCTGGCTACTCCCACTTGGGATAGGTTTTCCACAGCAAGCACCTCTTGTTCGTCGGAAGCCGTTTTTGCCCCAGGGGACTCCGGGCTGTGTTCGTTGGGGTTGAACTCCTGCTAGCAAAACCGCCGGATGAGGGAAGGGTTCAGTCTGTGCCTGGGCCCTGTGGTCTCTTCCAGGTCAGTGTATGTCATTTCCTTCCCCTTGCCACAGGCACCTGGGAGCATGTCTGCACGTGGAGAAAGACTTTCCCGTGGGAAGCCGGTTTTTGTCAAACGCGTCCCAGTGCTCTGCTCCTCTCTTTTCACTCCTGCTGCCAGAAGCCCAGGGAGGATGGGAGGGCTTAGAACATGGCTGGGCACTGTGGTTTCTTCCAGAGAAGTGGAGGGCATTTGCTTTACCTTGCCACAACCACTTGGGATACGGTCTGCACCTCAGGAAAACTGTTCCCGTGGGAAGCCGGCTTTTTGCAAAGGAGTCTCAGGGTCGTGGGCCTCGGGTGTCCCGCCGGCTCCCCAAAGCACAGGGACGAGGTGAGGGGCTTAGACCGTGCCTGGGCAATGTTGTTTCTTACACCTGGGTGTGTGGCATTTCGTTGACCTGGCTACCCCCACCTTAGATAGGTTTTCCAGTCAAGCACCTCTTGTTCGTCGGAAGCCGTTTTTGCCTCAGGGTCTCTGGGCTGTGTTCGTTGGGTTTGAACTCCTGCTAGCAAAACTGCCGGATGAGGGAAGGGTTCAGACTGTGCCTGGGCCCTGTGGTCTCTTCCAGGTCATTGTATGGCATTTCCTTCCCCTTGCCACAGGCACCTGGGAGCATGTCTGCACGTGGAGAAAGACTTTCCCGTGGGAAGCCGGTTTTTGTCAAACGGGTCCCAGTGCTCTGCTCCTCTCTTTTCACTCCTGCTGCCAGAAGCCCAGGGAGGATGGGAGGGCTTAGAACATGGCTGGGCACTGTGGTTTCTTCCAGAGAAGTGGAGGGGATTTGCATTACCTTGCCACAACCACTTGGGATAGGGTCTGCACCTCAGGAAAACTGTTTCTGTGGGAAGCCGGCTTTTTACAAAGGGGTCTCAGGGCCGTGGGCCTCGGGTGTCCCGCCGGCTCCCCAAAGCACAGGCACGAGGTGAGGAGCTTAGACCGTGCCTGGGCAATGTTGTTTCTTACACCTGGGTGTGTGGCATTTCGTTGACCTGGCTACTCCCACTTGGGATAGGTTTTCCACAGCAAGCACCTCTTGTTCGTCGGAAGCCGTTTTTGCCCCAGGGGACTCCGGGCTGTGTTCGTTGGGGTTGAACTCCTGCTAGCAAAACCGCCGGATGAGGGAAGGGTTCAGTCTGTGCCTGGGCCCTGTGGTCTCTTCCAGGTCAGTGTATGTCATTTCCTTCCCCTTGCCACAGGCACCTGGGAGCATGTCTGCACGTGGAGAAAGACTTTCCCGTGGGAAGCCGGTTTTTGTCAAACGCGTCCCAGTGCTCTGCTCCTCTCTTTTCACTCCTGCTGCCAGAAGCCCAGGGAGGATGGGAGGGCTTAGAACATGGCTGGGCACTGTGGTTTCTTCCAGAGAAGTGGAGGGCATTTGCTTTACCTTGCCACAACCACTTGGGATACGGTCTGCACCTCAGGAAAACTCTTTCCGTGGCAAGCCGGCTTTTTGCAAAGTGTTCTCAGGGCCGTGGGGATCGGCTTTCCCTCCGGCTCCCCAAAGCCAGGGACAGGGTGAGGGGCTTAGACCATGCCTGGGCAATGTTATTTCTTACACCTGGGTGTGTGGCATTTTGTTGACCTGGCTACCCCCACTTGGGATAGGTTTTCCAGTCAAGCACCTCTTGTTCGTCGGAAGCCGTTTTTGCCTCAGGGTCTCCGGGCTGTGTTCGTTTGGGTTGAACTCCTGCTAGCAAAACCGCCGGGATGAGGGAAGGGTTCAGACTGTGCCTGGGCCCTGTGGTCTCTTCCAGGTCAGTGTATGGCATTTCCTTCCCCTTGCCCCAGGCACCTGGGAGCTAGTCTGCACGTGGAGAAAGACTTTCCCGGGGGAAGCCGGTTTTTGTCAAACGGGTCCCAGTGCTCTGCTCCTCTCTTTTCACTCCTGCTGCCAGAAGCCCAGGGAGGATGGGAGGGCTTAGAACATGGCTGGGCACTGTGGTTTCTTCCAGAGAAGTGGAGGGCATTTGCATTACCTTACCACAACCACTTGGGATAGGGTCTGCACCTCAGGAAAACTGTTTCAGTGGGAAGCCGGCTTTTTGCAAAGGGGTCTCAGGGCCGTGGGCCTCGGGTGTCCCTCCGGCTCCCCAAAGCACAGGGACGAGGTGAGGAGCTTAGACCGTGCCTGGGCAATGTTGTTTCTTACACCTGGGTGTGTGGCATTTTATTGACCTGGCTACACCCACTTGGGATAGGTTTTCCACAGCAAGCACCTCTTGTTCGTCGGAAGCCGTTTTTGCCTCAGGGACTCCGGGCTGTGTTCGTTGGGGTTGAACTCATGCTAGCAAAACTGCCGGGATGAGGGAAGGGTTCAGACTGTGCCTGGGCCCTGTGGTCTCTTCCAGGTCAGTGTATGGCATTTCCTTCCCCTTGCCACAGGCACCTGAGAGCATGTCTGCACGTGGAGAAAGACTTTCCCGTGGGAAGCCGGTTTTTCTCAAACGGGTCCCAGTGCCCTGCTCCTCTCTTTCCACTCCTGCTGCCAGAAGCCCAGGGAGGATGGGAGGACTTAGAACATGGCTGGGCACTGTGGTTTCTTCCAGAGAAGTGGAGGGCATTTGCATTACCTTGCCACAACCACTTGGGATAGGGTCTGCACCTCAGGAAAACTGTTTCTGTGGGAAGCCGGCTTTTTACAAAGGGGTCTCAGGGCCGTGGGCCTCGGGTGTCCCGCCGGCTCCCCAAAGCACAGGCACGAGGTGAGGAGCTTAGACCGTGCCTGGGCAATGTTGTTTCTTACACCTGGGTGTGTGGCATTTCGTTGACCTGGCTACTCCCACTTGGGATAGGTTTTCCACAGCAAGCACCTCTTGTTCGTCGGAAGCCGTTTTTGCCCCAGGGGACTCCGGGCTGTGTTCGTTGGGGTTGAACTCCTGCTAGCAAAACCGCCGGATGAGGGAAGGGTTCAGTCTGTGCCTGGGCCCTGTGGTCTCTTCCAGGTCAGTGTATGTCATTTCCTTCCCCTTGCCACAGGCACCTGGGAGCATGTCTGCACGTGGAGAAAGACTTTCCCGTGGGAAGCCGGTTTTTGTCAAACGCGTCCCAGTGCTCTGCTCCTCTCTTTTCACTCCTGCTGCCAGAAGCCCAGGGAGGATGGGAGGGCTTAGAACATGGCTGGGCACTGTGGTTTCTTCCAGAGAAGTGGAGGGCATTTGCTTTACCTTGCCACAACCACTTGGGATACGGTCTGCACCTCAGGAAAACTCTTCCCGTGGGAAGCCGGCTTTTTGCAAAGGAGTCTCAGGGTCGTGGGCCTCGGGTGTCCCGCCGGCTCCCCAAAGCACAGGGACGAGGTGAGGGGCTTAGACCGTGCCTGGGCAATGTTGTTTCTTACACCTGGGTGTGTGGCATTTCGTTGACCTGGCTACCCCCACCTTAGATAGGTTTTCCAGTCAAGCACCTCTTGTTCGTCGGAAGCCGTTTTTGCCTCAGGGTCTCTGGGCTGTGTTCGTTGGGTTTGAACTCCTGCTAGCAAAACTGCCGGATGAGGGAAGGGTTCAGACTGTGCCTGGGCCCTGTGGTCTCTTCCAGGTCATTGTATGGCATTTCCTTCCCCTTGCCACAGGCACCTGGGAGCATGTCTGCACGTGGAGAAAGACTTTCCCGTGGGAAGCCGGTTTTTGTCAAACGGGTCCCAGTGCTCTGCTCCTCTCTTTTCACTCCTGCTGCCAGAAGCCCAGGGAGGATGGGAGGGCTTAGAACATGGCTGGGCACTGTGGTTTCTTCCAGAGAAGTGGAGGGCATTTGCATTACCTTGCCACAACCACTTGGGATAGGGTCTGCACCTCAGGAAAACTGTTTCAGTGGGAAGCCGGCTTTTTGCAAAGGGGTCTCAGGGCCGTGGGCCTCGGGTGTCCCTCCGGCTCCCCAAAGCACAGGGACGAGGTGAGGAGCTTAGACCGTGCCTGGGCAATGTTGTTTCTTACACCTGGGTGTGTGGCATTTTATTGACCTGGCTACACCCACTTGGGATAGGTTTTCCACAGCAAGCACCTCTTGTTCGTCGGAAGCCGTTTTTGCCTCAGGGACTCCGGGCTGTGTTCGTTGGGGTTGAACTCATGCTAGCAAAACTGCCGGGATGAGGGAAGGGTTCAGACTGTGCCTGGGCCCTGTGGTCTCTTCCAGGTCAGTGTATGGCATTTCCTTCCCCTTGCCACAGGCACCTGAGAGCATGTCTGCACGTGGAGAAAGACTTTCCCGTGGGAAGCCGGTTTTTCTCAAACGGGTCCCAGTGCCCTGCTCCTCTCTTTCCACTCCTGCTGCCAGAAGCCCAGGGAGGATGGGAGGACTTAGAACATGGCTGGGCACTGTGGTTTCTTCCAGAGAAGTGGAGGGCATTTGCATTACCTTGCCACAACCACTTGGGATAGGGTCTGCACCTCAGGAAAACTGTTTCTGTGGGAAGCCGGCTTTTTACAAAGGGGTCTCAGGGCCGTGGGCCTCGGGTGTCCCGCCGGCTCCCCAAAGCACAGGCACGAGGTGAGGAGCTTAGACCGTGCCTGGGCAATGTTGTTTCTTACACCTGGGTGTGTGGCATTTCGTTGACCTGGCTACTCCCACTTGGGATAGGTTTTCCACAGCAAGCACCTCTTGTTCGTCGGAAGCCGTTTTTGCCCCAGGGGACTCCGGGCTGTGTTCGTTGGGGTTGAACTCCTGCTAGCAAAACCGCCGGATGAGGGAAGGGTTCAGTCTGTGCCTGGGCCCTGTGGTCTCTTCCAGGTCAGTGTATGTCATTTCCTTCCCCTTGCCACAGGCACCTGGGAGCATGTCTGCACGTGGAGAAAGACTTTCCCGTGGGAAGCCGGTTTTTGTCAAACGCGTCCCAGTGCTCTGCTCCTCTCTTTTCACTCCTGCTGCCAGAACCCCAGGGAGGATGGGAGGGCTTAGAACATGGCTGGGCACTGTGGTTTCTTCCAGAGAAGTGGAGGGCATTTGCTTTACCTTGCCACAACCACTTGGGATACGGTCTGCACCTCAGGAAAACTGTTCCCGTGGGAAGCCGGCTTTTTGCAAAGGAGTCTCAGGGTCGTGGGCCTCGGGTGTCCCGCCGGCTCCCCAAAGCACAGGGACGAGGTGAGGGGCTTAGACCGTGCCTGGGCAATGTTGTTTCTTACACCTGGGTGTGTGGCATTTCGTTGACCTGGCTACCCCCACCTTAGATAGGTTTTCCAGTCAAGCACCTCTTGTTCGTCGGAAGCCGTTTTTGCCTCAGGGTCTCTGGGCTGTGTTCGTTGGGTTTGAACTCCTGCTAGCAAAACTGCCGGATGAGGGAAGGGTTCAGACTGTGCCTGGGCCCTGTGGTCTCTTCCAGGTCATTGTATGGCATTTCCTTCCCCTTGCCACAGGCACCTGGGAGCATGTCTGCACGTGGAGAAAGACTTTCCCGTGGGAAGCCGGTTTTTGTCAAACGGGTCCCAGTGCTCTGCTCCTCTCTTTTCACTCCTGCTGCCAGAAGCCCAGGGAGGATGGGAGGGCTTAGAACATGGCTGGGCACTGTGGTTTCTTCCAGAGAAGTGGAGGGGATTTGCATTACCTTGCCACAACCACTTGGGATAGGGTCTGCACCTCAGGAAAACTGTTTCTGTGGGAAGCCGGCTTTTTACAAAGGGGTCTCAGGGCCGTGGGCCTCGGGTGTCCCGCCGGCTCCCCAAAGCACAGGCACGAGGTGAGGAGCTTAGACCGTGCCTGGGCAATGTTGTTTCTTACACCTGGGTGTGTGGCATTTCGTTGACCTGGCTACTCCCACTTGGGATAGGTTTTCCACAGCAAGCACCTCTTGTTCGTCGGAAGCCGTTTTTGCCCCAGGGGACTCCGGGCTGTGTTCGTTGGGGTTGAACTCCTGCTAGCAAAACCGCCGGATGAGGGAAGGGTTCAGTCTGTGCCTGGGCCCTGTGGTCTCTTCCAGGTCAGTGTATGTCATTTCCTTCCCCTTGCCACAGGCACCTGGGAGCATGTCTGCACGTGGAGAAAGACTTTCCCGTGGGAAGCCGGTTTTTGTCAAACGCGTCCCAGTGCTCTGCTCCTCTCTTTTCACTCCTGCTGCCAGAAGCCCAGGGAGGATGGGAGGGCTTAGAACATGGCTGGGCACTGTGGTTTCTTCCAGAGAAGTGGAGGGCATTTGCTTTACCTTGCCACAACCACTTGGGATACGGTCTGCACCTCAGGAAAACTCTTTCCGTGGCAAGCCGGCTTTTTGCAAAGTGTTCTCAGGGCCGTGGGGATCGGCTTTCCCTCCGGCTCCCCAAAGCCAGGGACAGGGTGAGGGGCTTAGACCATGCCTGGGCAATGTTATTTCTTACACCTGGGTGTGTGGCATTTTGTTGACCTGGCTACCCCCACTTGGGATAGGTTTTCCAGTCAAGCACCTCTTGTTCGTCGGAAGCCGTTTTTGCCTCAGGGTCTCCGGGCTGTGTTCGTTTGGGTTGAACTCCTGCTAGCAAAACCGCCGGGATGAGGGAAGGGTTCAGACTGTGCCTGGGCCCTGTGGTCTCTTCCAGGTCAGTGTATGGCATTTCCTTCCCCTTGCCCCAGGCACCTGGGAGCTAGTCTGCACGTGGAGAAAGACTTTCCCGGGGGAAGCCGGTTTTTGTCAAACGGGTCCCAGTGCTCTGCTCCTCACTTTTCACTCCTGCTGCCAGAAGCCCAGGGAGGATGGGAGGGCTTAGAACATGGCTGGGCACTGTGGTTTCTTCCAGAGAAGTGGAGGGCATTTGCATTACCTTGCCACAACCACTTGGGATAGGGTCTGCACCTCAGGAAAACTGTTTCAGTGGGAAGCCGGCTTTTTGCAAAGGGGTCTCAGGGCCGTGGGCCTCGGGTGTCCCTCCGGCTCCCCAAAGCACAGGGACGAGGTGAGGAGCTTAGACCGTGCCTGGGCAATGTTGTTTCTTACACCTGGGTGTGTGGCATTTTATTGACCTGGCTACACCCACTTGGGATAGGTTTTCCACAGCAAGCACCTCTTGTTCGTCGGAAGCCGTTTTTGCCTCAGGGACTCCGGGCTGTGTTCGTTGGGGTTGAACTCATGCTAGCAAAACTGCCGGGATGAGGGAAGGGTTCAGACTGTGCCTGGGCCCTGTGGTCTCTTCCAGGTCAGTGTATGGCATTTCCTTCCCCTTGCCACAGGCACCTGAGAGCATGTCTGCACGTGGAGAAAGACTTTCCCGTGGGAAGCCGGTTTTTCTCAAACGGGTCCCAGTGCCCTGCTCCTCTCTTTCCACTCCTGCTGCCAGAAGCCCAGGGAGGATGGGAGGACTTAGAACATGGCTGGGCACTGTGGTTTCTTCCAGAGAAGTGGAGGGCATTTGCATTACCTTGCCACAACCACTTGGGATAGGGTCTGCACCTCAGGAAAACTGTTTCTGTGGGAAGCCGGCTTTTTACAAAGGGGTCTCAGGGCCGTGGGCCTCGGGTGTCCCGCCGGCTCCCCAAAGCACAGGCACGAGGTGAGGAGCTTAGACCGTGCCTGGGCAATGTTGTTTCTTACACCTGGGTGTGTGGCATTTCGTTGACCTGGCTACTCCCACTTGGGATAGGTTTTCCACAGCAAGCACCTCTTGTTCGTCGGAAGCCGTTTTTGCCCCAGGGGACTCCGGGCTGTGTTCGTTGGGGTTGAACTCCTGCTAGCAAAACCGCCGGATGAGGGAAGGGTTCAGTCTGTGCCTGGGCCCTGTGGTCTCTTCCAGGTCAGTGTATGTCATTTCCTTCCCCTTGCCACAGGCACCTGGGAGCATGTCTGCACGTGGAGAAAGACTTTCCCGTGGGAAGCCGGTTTTTGTCAAACGCGTCCCAGTGCTCTGCTCCTCTCTTTTCACTCCTGCTGCCAGAAGCCCAGGGAGGATGGGAGGGCTTAGAACATGGCTGGGCACTGTGGTTTCTTCCAGAGAAGTGGAGGGCATTTGCTTTACCTTGCCACAACCACTTGGGATACGGTCTGCACCTCAGGAAAACTGTTCCCGTGGGAAGCCGGCTTTTTGCAAAGGAGTCTCAGGGTCGTGGGCCTCGGGTGTCCCGCCGGCTCCCCAAAGCACAGGGACGAGGTGAGGGGCTTAGACCGTGCCTGGGCAATGTTGTTTCTTACACCTGGGTGTGTGGCATTTCGTTGACCTGGCTACCCCCACCTTAGATAGGTTTTCCAGTCAAGCACCTCTTGTTCGTCGGAAGCCGTTTTTGCCTCAGGGTCTCTGGGCTGTGTTCGTTGGGTTTGAACTCCTGCTAGCAAAACTGCCGGATGAGGGAAGGGTTCAGACTGTGCCTGGGCCCTGTGGTCTCTTCCAGGTCATTGTATGGCATTTCCTTCCCCTTGCCACAGGCACCTGGGAGCATGTCTGCACGTGGAGAAAGACTTTCCCGTGGGAAGCCGGTTTTTGTCAAACGGGTCCCAGTGCTCTGCTCCTCTCTTTTCACTCCTGCTGCCAGAAGCCCAGGGAGGATGGGAGGGCTTAGAACATGGCTGGGCACTGTGGTTTCTTCCAGAGAAGTGGAGGGCATTTGCATTACCTTGCCACAACCACTTGGGATAGGGTCTGCACCTCAGGAAAACTGTTTCAGTGGGAAGCCGGCTTTTTGCAAAGGGGTCTCAGGGCCGTGGGCCTCGGGTGTCCCTCCGGCTCCCCAAAGCACAGGGACGAGGTGAGGAGCTTAGACCGTGCCTGGGCAATGTTGTTTCTTACACCTGGGTGTGTGGCATTTTATTGACCTGGCTACACCCACTTGGGATAGGTTTTCCACAGCAAGCACCTCTTGTTCGTCGGAAGCCGTTTTTGCCTCAGGGACTCCGGGCTGTGTTCGTTGGGGTTGAACTCATGCTAGCAAAACTGCCGGGATGAGGGAAGGGTTCAGACTGTGCCTGGGCCCTGTGGTCTCTTCCAGGTCAGTGTATGGCATTTCCTTCCCCTTGCCACAGGCACCTGAGACCAGTCTGCACGTGGAGAAAGACTTTCCCGTGGGAAGCCGGTTTTTCTCAAACGGGTCCCAGTGCCCTGCTCCTCTCTTTCCACTCCTGCTGCCAGAAGCCCAGGGAGGATGGGAGGACTTAGAACATGGCTGGGCACTGTGGTTTCTTCCAGAGAAGTGGAGGGCATTTGCATTACCTTGCCACAACCACTTGGGATAGGGTGTGCACCTCAGGAAAACTGTTCCCGTGGGAAGCCGGCTTTTTGCAAAGGAGTCTCAGGGTCGTGGGCCTCGGGTGTCCCGCCGGCTCCCCAAAGCACAGGGACGAGGTGAGGGGCTTAGACCGTGCCTGGGCAATGTTGTTTCTTACACCTGGGTGTGTGGCATTTCGTTGACCTGGCTACTCCCACTTGGGATAGGTTTTCCACAGCAAGCACCTCTTGTTCGTCGGAAGCCGTTTTTGCCCCAGGGGACTCCGGGCTGTGTTCGTTGGGGTTGAACTCCTGCTAGCAAAACCGCCGGATGAGGGAAGGGTTCATTCTGTGCCTGGGCCCTGTGGTCTCTTCCAGGTCAGTGTATGTCATTTCCTTCCCCTTGCCACAGGCACCTGGGAGCATGTCTGCACGTGGAGAAAGACTTTCCCGTGGGAAGCCGGTTTTTGTCAAACGCGTCCCAGTGCTCTGCTCCTCTCTTTTCACTCCTGCTGCCAGAAGCCCAGGGAGGATGGGAGGGCTTAGAACATGGCTGGGCACTGTGGTTTCTTCCAGAGAAGTGGAGGGCATTTGCTTTACCTTGCCACAACCACTTGGGATAGGGTCTGCACCTCAGGAAAACTGTTTCCGTGGGAAGCCGGCTTTTTGCAAAGGGGTCTCAGGGCCGAGGGGCTTGGCTGTCCCTCCGGCTCCTCAAAGCACAGGGACGAGGTGAGGGGCTTAGACCGTGCCTGGGCAATGTTGTTTCTTACACCTGGGTGTGTGGCATTTTGTTGACCTGGCTACCCCCACTTGGGATAGGTTTTCCAGTCAAGCACCTCTTGTTCGTCGGAAGCCGTTTTTGCCTCAGGGTCTCCGGGCTGTGTTCGTTTGGGTCGAACTCCTGCTAGCAAAACCGCCGGGATGAGGGAAGGGTTCAGACTGTGCCTGGGCCCTGTGGTCTCTTCCAGGTCAGTGTATGGCATTTCCTTCCCCTTGCCCCAGGCACCTGGGAGCTAGTCTGCACGTGGAGAAAGACTTTCCCGGGGGAAGCCGGTTTTTGTCAAACGGGTCCCAGTGCTCTGCTCCTCTCTTTTCACTCCTGCTGCCAGAAGCCCAGAGAGGATGGGAGGGCTTAGAACATGGCTAGGCACTGTGGTTTTTTCCAGAGAAGTGGAGGGCATTTGCTTTACCTTGCCACAACCACTTGGGATAGTGTGTGTACCTAAGGAAAACTGTTTCGGTGGGAAGCCGGCTTTTTGCAAAGGGGTCTCAGGGCCGTGGGCCTCGGGTGTCCCTCCGGCTCCCCAAAGCACAGGGACGAGGTGAGGGGCTTAGACCGTGCCTGGGCAATGTTGTTTCTTACACCTGGGTGTGTGGCATTTTATTGACCTGGCTACACCCACTTGGGATAGGTTTTCCACAGCAAGCACCTCTTGTTCGTCGGAAGCCGTTTTTGCCTCAGGGACTCCGGGCTGTGTTCGTTGGGGTTGAACTCATGCTAGCAAAACTGCCGGGATGAGGGAAGGGTTCAGACTATGCCTGGGTCCTGTGGTCTCTTCCAGGTCAGTGTATGGCATTTCCTTCCCCTTGCCACAGGCACCTGAGAGCATGTCTGCACGTGGAGAAAGACTTTCCCGTGGGAAGCCGGTTTTTCTCAAACGGGTCCCAGTGCCCTGCTCCTCTCTTTCCACTCCTGCTGCCAGAAGCCCAGGGAGGATGGGAGGGCTTAGAACATGGCTGGGCACTGTGGTTTCTTCCAGAGAAGTGGAGGGCATTTGTATTACCTTGCCACAACCACTTGGGATAGCGTGTGCACCTCAGGAAAACTGTTCCCGTGGGAAGCCGGCGTTTTGCAAAGGAGTCTCAGGGTCGTGGGCCTCGGGTGTCCCGCCGGCTCCCCAAAGCACAGGGACGAGGTGAGGGGCTTAGACCGTGCCTGGGCAATGTTGTTTCTTACACCTGGGTGTGTGGCATTTTGTTGACCTGGCTACACCCACTTGGGATAGGTTTTCCACAGCAAGCACCTCTTGTTCGTCGGAAGCCGTTTTTGCCTCAGGGACTCCGGGCTGTGTTCGTTGGGGTTGAACTCATGCTAGCAAAACTGCCGGGATGAGGGAAGGGTTCAGACTGTGCCTGGGCCCTGTGGTCTCTTCCAGTTCAGTGTATGGCATTTCCTTCCCCTTGCCACAGGCACCTGGGAGCATGTCTGCACGTGGAGAAAGACTTTCCCTTGGGAAGCCGGTTTTTCTCAAACGGGTCCCAGTGCCCTGCTCCTCTCTTTCCACTCCTGCTGCCAGAAGCCCAGGGAGGATCGGAGGGATTAGAACATGGCTGGGCACTGTGGTTTCTTCCAGAGAAGTGGAGGGCATTTGCTTTACCTTGCCACAACCACTTGGGATAGGGTCTGCACCTCAGGAAAACTGTTTCCGTGGGAAGCCGGCTTTTTGCAAAGAGGTCTCAGGGCCGAGGGGCTTGGCTGTCCCTCCGGCTCCCCAAAGCACAGGGACGAGGTGTGGGGCTTAGACCGTGCCTGGGCAATGTTGTTTCTTACACCTGGGTTTGTGGCATTTTGTTGACCTGGCTACCCCCACTTGAGATAGGTTTTCCAGTCAAGCACCTCTTGTTCGTCGGAAGCCGTTTTTGCCTCAGGGTCTCTGGGCTGTGTTCGTTGGGGTTGAACTCCTGCTAGCAAAACTGCCGGATGAGGGAAGGGTTCAGACTGTGCCTGGGCCCTGTGGTCTCTTCCAGGTCATTGTATGGCATTTCCTTCCCCTTGCCACAGGCACCTGGGAGCATGTCTGCACGTGGAGAAAGACTTTCCCGTGGGAAGCCGGTTTTTGTCAAACGGGTCCCAGTGCTCTGCTCCTCTCTTTTCACTCCTGCTGCCAGAAGCCCAGGGAGGATGGGAGGGCTTAGAACATGGCTGGGCACTATGGTTTCTTCCAGAGAAGTGGAGGGCATTTGCATTACCTTGCCACAACCACTTGGGATAGGGTCTGCACCTCAGGAAAACTGTTTCTGTGGGAAGCCGGCTTTTTGCAAAGGGGTCTCAGGGCCGTGGGCCTCGGGTGTCCCTCCGGCTCCCCAAAGCACAGGGACGAGGTGAGGAGCTTAGACCGTGCCTGGGCAATGTTTTTTCTTACACCTGGGTGTGTGGCATTTTATTGACCTGGCTACACCCACTTGGGATAGGTTTTCCACAGCAAGCACCTCTTGTTCGTCGGAAGCCGTTTTTGCCTCAGGGTCTCCGGGCTGTGTTCGTTTGGGTTGAACTCCTGCTAGCAAAACCGCCGGGATGAGGGAAGGGTTCAGACTGTGCCTGGGCCCTGTGGTCTCTTCCAGGTCAGTGTATGGCATTTCCTTCCCCTTGCCACAGGCACCTGGGAGCTAGTCTGCACGTGGAGAAAGACTTTCCCGGGGGAAGCCGGTTTTTGTCAAACGGGTCCCAGTGCTCTGCTCCTCTCTTTTCACTCCTGCTGCCAGAAGCCCAGGGAGGATGGGAGGGCTTAGAACATGGCTGGGCACTGTGGTTTCTTCCAGAGAAGTGGAGGGCATTTGCATTACCTTGCCACAACCACTTGGGATAGGGTCTGCACCTCAGGAAAACTGTTTCCGTGGGAAGCCGGCTTTTTGCAAAGGAGTCTCAGGGCCGTGGGCCTCGGGTGTCCCTCCGGCTCCCCAAAGCACAGGGACGAGGTGAGGGGCTTAGACCGTGCCTGGGCAATGTTGTTTCTTACACCTGGGTGTGTGGCATTTCGTTGACCTGGCTACTCCCACTTGGGATAGGTTTTCCACAGCAAGCACCTCTTGTTCGTCGGAAGCCGTTTTTGCCCCAGGGGACTCCGGGCTGTGTTCGTTGGGGTTGAACTCCTGCTAGCAAAACCGCCAGATGAGGGAAGGGTTCAGTCTGTGTCTGGGCCCTGTGGTCTCTTCCAGGTCAGTGTATGGCATTTCCTTCCCCTTGCCACAGGCACCTGGGAGCATGTCTGCACGTGGAGAAAGACTTTCCCGTGGGAAGCCGGTTTTTGTCAAACGCGTCCCAGTGCTCTGCTCCTCTCTTGTCACTCCTGCTGCCAGAAGCCCAGGGAGGATGGGAGGGCTTAGAACATGGCTGGGCACTGTGGTTTCTTCCAGAGAAGTGGAGGGCATTTGCTTTACCTTGCCACAACCACTTGGGATACGGTCTGCACCTCAGGAAAACTCTTTCCGTGGGAAGCCGGCTTTTTGCAAAGTGTTCTCAGGGCCGTGGGGATCGGCTTTCCCTCCGGCTCCCCAAAGCACAGGGACAGGGTGAGGGGCTTAGACCATGCCTGGGCAATGTTATTTCTTACACCTGGGTGTGTGGCATTTTGTTGACCTGGCTACCCCCACTTGGGATAGGTTTTCCAGTCAAGCACCTCTTGTTCGTCGGAAGCCGTTTTTGCCTCAGGGTCTCCGGGCTGTGTTCGTTTGGGTTGAACTCCTGCTAGCAAAACCGCCGGGATGAGGGAAAGGTTCAGACTGTGCCTGGGCCCTGTGGTCTCTTCCAGGTCAGTGTATGGCATTTCCTTCCCCTTGCCACAGGCACCTGGGAGCTAGTCTGCACGTGGAGAAAGACTTTCCCGGGGGAAGCCGGTTTTTGTCAAACGGGTCCCAGTGCTCTGCTCCTCTCTTTTCACTCCTGCTGCCAGAAGCCCAGGGAGGATGGGAGGGCTTAGAACATGGCTGGGCACTGTGGTTTCTTCCAGAGAAGTGGAGGGCATTTGCATTACCTTGCCACAACCACTTGGGATAGGGTCTGCACCTCAGGAAAACTGTTTCCGTGGGAAGCCGGCTTTTTGCAAAGGGGTCTCAGGGCCGTGGGCCTCGGGTGTCCCTCCGGCTCCCCAAAGCACAGGGACGAGGTGAGGGGCTTAGACCGTGCCTGGGCAATGTTGTTTCTTACACCTGGGTGTGTGGCATTTTATTGACCTGGCTACACCCACTTGGGATAGGTTTTCCACAGCAAGCACCTCTTGTTCGTCGGAAGCCGTTTTTGCCTCAGGGACTCCGGGCTGTGTTCGTTGGGGTTGAACTCATGCTAGCAAAACTGCCGGGATGAGGGAAGGGTTCAGACTATGCCTGGGTCCTGTGGTCTCTTCCAGGTCAGTGTATGGCATTTCCTTCCCCTTGCCACAGGCACCTGAGAGCCTGTCTGCACGTGGAGAAAGACTTTCCCGTGGGAAGCCGGTTTTTCTCAAACGGGTCCCAGTGCCCTGCTCCTCTCTTTCCACTCCTGCTGCCAGAAGCCCAGGGAGGATGGGAGGGCTTAGAACATGGCTGGGCACTGTGGTTTCTCCAGAGAAGTGGAGGGCATTTGTATTACCTTGCCACAACCACTTGGGATAGCGTGTGCACCTCAGGAAAACTGTTCCCGTGGGAAGCCGGCTTTTTGCAAAGGAGTCTCAGGGTCGTGGGCCTCGGGTGTCCCGCCGGCTCCCCAAAGCACAGGGACGAGGTGAGGGGCTTAGACCGTGCCTGGGCAATGTTGTTTCTTACACCTGGGTGTGTGGCATTTTGTTGACCTGGCTACACCCACTTGGGATAGGTTTTCCAGTGAAGCACCTCTTGTTCGTCGGAAGCCGTTTTTGCCTCAGGGTCTCTGGGCTGTGTTCGTTGGGATTGAACTCATGCTAGCAAAACTGCCGGGATGAGGGAAGGGTTCAGACTGTGCCTGGGCCCTGTGGTCTCTTCCAGGTCATTGTATGGCATTTCCTTCCCCTTGCCACAGGCACCTGGGAGCATGTCTGCACGTGGAGAAAGACTTTCCCGTGGGAAGCCGGTTTTTGTCAAACGGGTCCCAGTGCTCTGCTCCTCTCTTTTCACTCCTGCTGCCAGGAGCCCAGGGAGGATGGGAGGGCTTAGAACATGGCTGGACACTGTGGTTTCTTCCAGAGAAGTGGAGGGCATTTGCATTACCTTGCCACAACCACTTGGGATAGGGTCTGCACCTCAGGAAAACTGTTTCAGTGGGAAGCCGGCTTTTTGCAAAGGGGTCTCAGGGCCGTGGGCCTCGGGTGTCCCTCCGGCTCCCCAAAGCACAGGGACGAGGTGAGGAGCTTAGACCGTGCCTGGGAAATGTTGTTTCTTACACCTGGGTGTGTGGCATTTTATTGACCTGGCTACACCCACTTCGGATAGGTTTTCCACAGCAAGCACCTCTTGTTCGTCGGAAGCCGTTTTTGCCTCAGGGACTCCGGGCTGTGTTCGTTGGGGTTGAACTCATGCTAGCAAAACTGCCGGGATGAGGGAAGGGTTCAGACTGTGCCTGGGCCCTGTGGTCTCTTCCAGGTCAGTGTATGGCATTTCCTTCCCCTTGCCACAGGCACCTGAGAGCATGTCTGCACGTGGAGAAAGACTTTCCCGTGGGAAGCCGGTTTTTCTCAAACGGGTCCCAGTGCCCTGCTCCTCTCTTTCCACTCCTGCTGCCAGAAGCCCAGGGAGGATGGGAGGACTTAGAACATGGCTGGGCACTGTGGTTTCTTCCAGAGAAGTGGAGGGCATTTGCATTACCTTGCCACAACCACTTGGGATAGGGTGTGCACCTCAGGAAAACTGTTCCCGTGGGAAGCCGGCTTTTTGCAAAGGAGTCTCAGGGTCGTGGGCCTCGGGTGTCCCGCCGGCTCCCCAAAGCACAGGGACGAGGTGAGGGGCTTAGACCGTGCCTGGGCAATGTTGTTTCTTACACCTGGGTGTGTGGCATTTCGTTGACCTGGCTACTCCCACTTGGGATAGGTTTTCCACAGCAAGCACCTCTTGTTCGTCGGAAGCCGTTTTTGCCCCAGGGGACTCCGGGCTGTGTTCGTTGGGGTTGAACTCCTGCTAGCAAAACCGCCGGATGAGGGAAGGGTTCATTCTGTGCCTGGGCCCTGTGGTCTCTTCCAGGTCAGTGTATGTCATTTCCTTCCCCTTGCCACAGGCACCTGGGAGCATGTCTGCACGTGGAGAAAGACTTTCCCGTGGGAAGCCGGTTTTTGTCAAACGCGTCCCAGTGCTCTGCTCCTCTCTTTTCACTCCTGCTGCCAGAAGCCCAGGGAGGATGGGAGGGCTTAGAACATGGCTGGGCACTGTGGTTTCTTCCAGAGAAGTGGAGGGCATTTGCTTTACCTTGCCACAACCACTTGGGATAGGGTCTGCACCTCAGGAAAACTCTTTCGGTGGGAAGCCGGCTTTTTGCAAAGTGTTCTCAGGGCCGTGGGGATCGGCTTTCCCTCCGGCTCCCCAAAGCACAGGGACAGGGTGAGGGGCTTAGACCATGCCTGGGCAATGTTGTTTCTTACACCTGGGTGTGTGGCATTTTGTTGACCTGGCTACCCCCACTTGGGATAGGTTTTCCAGTCAAGCACCTCTTGTTCGTCGGAAGCCGTTTTTGCCTCAGGGTCTCCGGGCTGTGTTCGTTTGGGTCGAACTCCTGCTAGCAAAACCGCCGGGATGAGGGAAGGGTTCAGACTGTGCCTGGGCCCTGTGGTCTCTTCCAGGTCAGTGTATGGCATTTCCTTCCCCTTGCCCCAGGCACCTGGGAGCTAGTCTGCACGTGGAGAAAGACTTTCCCGGGGGAAGCCGGTTTTTGTCAAACGGGTCCCAGTGCTCTGCTCCTCTCTTTTCACTCCTGCTGCCAGAAGCCCAGAGAGGATGGGAGGGCTTAGAACATGGCTAGGCACTGTGGTTTTTTCCAGAGAAGTGGAGGGCATTTGCTTTACCTTGCCACAACCACTTGGGATAGTGTGTGTACCTAAGGAAAACTGTTTCGGTGGGAAGCCGGCTTTTTGCAAAGGGGTCTCAGGGCCGTGGGCCTCGGGTGTCCCTCCGGCTCCCCAAAGCACAGGGACGAGGTGAGGAGCTTAGACCGTGCCTGGGCAATGTTGTTTCTTACACCTGGGTGTGTGGCATTTCGTTGACCTGGCTACTCCCACTTGGGATAGGTTTTCCACAGCAAGCACCTCTTGTTCGTCGGAAGCCGTTTTTGCCCCAGGGGACTCCGGGCTGTGTTCGTTGGGGTTGAACTCCTGCTAGCAAAACCGCCGGGATGAGGGAAGGGTTCAGTCTGTGTCTGGGCCCTGTGGTCTCTTCCAGGTCAGTGTATGTCATTTCCTTCCCCTTGCCACAGGCACCTGGGAGCATGTCTGCACGTGGAGAAAGACTTTCCCGTGGGAAGCCGGTTTTTGTCAAACGCGTCCCAGTGCTCTGCTCCTCTCTTTTCACTCCTGCTGCCAGAAGCCCAGGGAGGATGGGAGGGCTTAGAACATGGCTGGGCACTGTGGTTTCTTCCAGAGAAGTGGAGGGCATTTGCATTACCTTGCCACAACCACTTGGGATAGGGTCTGCACCTCAGGAAAACTGTTTCCGTGGGAAGCCGGCTTTTTGCAAAGGGGTCTCAGGGCCGTGGGCCTCGGGTGTCCCTCCGGCTCCCCAAAGCACAGGGACGAGGTGAGGGGCTTAGACCGTGCCTGGGCAATGTTGTTTCTTACACCTGGGTGTGTGGCATTTTATTGACCTGGCTACACCCACTTGGGATAGGTTTTCCACAGCAAGCACCTCTTGTTCGTCGGAAGCCGTTTTTGCCTCAGGGACTCCGGGCTGTGTTCGTTGGGGTTGAACTCATGCTAGCAAAACTGCCGGGATGAGGGAAGGGTTCAGACTGTGCCTGGGCCCTGTGGTCTCTTCCAGGTCAGTGTATGGCATTTCCTTCCCCTTGCCACAGGCACCTGAGAGCATGTCTGCACGTGGAGAAAGACTTTCCCGTGGGAAGCCGGTTTTATCTCAAACGGGTCCCAGTGCCCTGCTCCTCTCTTTCCACTCCTGCTGCCAGAAGCCCAGGGAGGATGGGAGGGCTTAGAACATGGCTGGGCACTGTGGTTTCTTCCAGAGAAGTGGAGGGCATTTGCATTACCTTGCCACAACCACTTGGGATAGGGTGTGCACCTCAGGAAAACTCTTCCCGTGGGAAGCCGGCTTTTTGCAAAGGAGTCTCAGGGTCGTGGGCCTCGGGTGTCCCGCCGGCTCCCCAAAGCACAAGGACGAGGTGAGGGGCTTAGACCGTGCCTGGGCAATGTTGTTTCTTACACCTGGGTGTGTGGCATTTCGTTGACCTGGCTACTCCCACTTGGGATAGGTTTTCCACAGCAAGCACCTCTTGTTCGTCGGAAGCCGTTTTTGCCCCAGGGGACTCGGGGCTGTGTTCGTTGGGGTTGAACTCCTGCTAGCAAAACCGCCGGATGAGGGAAGGGTTCAGTCTGTGCCTGGGCCCTGTGGTCTCTTCCAGGTCAGTGTATGTCATTTCCTTCCCCTTGCCACAGGCACCTGGGAGCATGTCTGCACGTGGAGAAAGACTTTCCCGTGGGAAGCCGGTTTTTGTCAAACGCGTCCCAGTGCTCTGCTCCTCTCTTTTCACTCCTGCTGCCAGAAGCCCAGGGAGGATGGGAGGGCTTAGAACATGGCTGGGCACTGTGGTTTCTTCCAGAGAAGTGGAGGGCATTTGCTTTACCTTGCCACAACCACTTGGGATACGGTCTGCACCTCAGGAAAACTCTTTCGGTGGGAAGCCGGCTTTTTGCAAAGTGTTCTCAGGGCCGTGGGGATCGGCTTTCCCTCCGGCTCCCCAAAGCACAGGGACAGGGTGAGGGGCTTAGACCATGCCTGGGCAATGTTATTTCTTACACCTGGGTGTGTGGCATTTTGTTGACCTGGCTACCCCCACTTGGGATAGGTTTTCCAGTCAAGCACCTCTTGTTCGTCGGAAGCCGTTTTTGCCTCAGGGTCTCCGGGCTGTGTTCGTTTGGGTTGAACTCCTGCTAGCAAAACCGCCGGGATGAGGGAAGGGTTCAGACTGTGCCTGGGCCCTGTGGTCTCTTCCAGGTCAGTGTATGGCATTTCCTTCCCCTTGCCACAGGCACCTGGCAGCTAGTCTGCAAGTGGAGAAAGACTTTCCCGGGGGAAGCCGGTTTTTGTCAAACGGGTCCCAGTGCTCTGCTCCTCTCTTTTCACTCCTGCTGCCAGAAGCCCAGGGAGGATGGGAGGGCTTAGAACATGGCTAGGCACTGTGGTTTTTTCCAGAGAAGTGGAGGGCATTTGCTTTACCTTGCCACAACCACTTGGGATAGTGTGTGTACCTAAGGAAAACTGTTTCGGTGGGAAGCCGGCTTTTTGCAAAGGGGTCTCAGGGCCGTGGGCCTCGGGTGTCCCTCCGGCTCCCCAAAGCACAGGGACGAGGTGAGGAGCTTAGACCGTGCCTGGGCAATGTTGTTTCTTACACCTGGGTGTGTGGCATTTTGTTGACCTGGCTACCCCCACTTGGGATAGGTTTTCCACAGCAAGCACCTCTTTTTCGTCGGAAGCCGTTTTTGCCTCAAGGTCTCCGGGCTGTGTTCGTTGGGGTTGAACTCATGCTAGCAAAACTGCCGGGATGAGGGAAGTGTTCAGACTGTGCCTGGGCCCTGTGGTCTCTTCCAGGTCAGTGTATGGCATTTCCTTCCCCTTGCCACAGGCACCTGGGAGCATGTCTGCACGTGGAGAAAGACTTTCCCGTGGGAAGCCGGTTTTTGTCAAACGGGCCCCAGTGCTCTGCTCCTCTCTTTTCACTCCTGCTGCCAGAAGCCCAGGGAGGATGGGAGGGCTTGGAACATGGCTGGGCACTGTGGTTTCTTCCAGAGAAGTGGAGGGCATTTGCTTTACCTTGCCACAACCACTTGGGATAGGGTGTGCACCTCAGGAAAACTGTTTCCGTGGGAAGCCGGCTTTTTGCAAAGGGGTCTCAGGGCAGTGGGCCTCGGCTGTGCCTCCGGCTCCCCAAAGCACAGGGACGAGTTGTGGGGTTTAGACCGTGCCTGGGCAATGTTGTTTCTTACACCTGGGTGTGTGGCATTTCGTTGACCTGGCTACTCCCACTTGGGATAGGTTTTCCACAGCAAGCACCTTTTGTTCGTCGGAAACCGTTTTTGCCCCAGGGGTCTCCGGGCTGTGTTCGTTGGGGTTGAACTCCTGCTAGCAAAACCGCCGGGATGAGGGAAGGGTTCAGACTGTGCCAGGGCCCTGTGGTCTCTTCCAGGTCAGTGTATGGCATTTCCTTCCCTTTGCCACAGGCACCTGGGAGCTAGTCTGCACGTGGAGAAAGACTTTCCCGTGGGAAGCCGGTTTTTCTCAAACGGGTCCCAGTGCCCTGCTCCTCTCTTTTCACTCCTGCTGCCAGAAGCCCAGGGAAGATGGGAGGGCTTAGAACATGGCTGGGCACTGTAGTTTCTTCCAGAGAAGTGGAGGGCATTTGCATTACCTTGCCACAACCACTTGGGATAGGTTCTGCATCTCTGGAAAACTGTTTCCGTGGGAAGCCGGCTTCTTGCAAAGGGGTCTCAGGGCCATGGACCTCGGGTGTCCCTCCGGCTCCCCAGTGCACAGGGACGAGGTGAGGGGCTTAGACCGTGCCTGGGCAATGTTGTTTCTTAAATCTGGGTGTGTGGCATTTTGTTGACCTGGCTACACCCACTTGGGATAGGTTTTCCACAGCAAGCACCTCTTGTTCGTCGGAAGCCGTTTTTGCCTCAGGGACTCCGGGCAGTGTTCGTTGGGGTTGAACTCATGCTAGCAAAACTGCCGGGATGAGGGAAGGGTTCAGACTGTGCCTGGGCCCTGTGGTCTCTTCCAGGTCAGTGTATGGCATTTCCTTCCCCTTGCCACAGGCACCTAGGAGCATGTCTGCACGTGGAGAAAGACTTTCCCGTCGGAAGCCGGTTTTTGTCAAACGGGTCCCAGTGCCCTGCTCCTCTCTTTTCACTCCTGCTGCCAGAAGCCCAGGGAGGATGGGAGGGCTTAGAACATGGCTGGGCACTGTGGTTTCTTCCAGAGAAGTGGAGGGCATTTGCATTATCTTGCCACAAACACTTGGGATATGGTCTGCACCTCAGGAAAACTTTTTCCGTGGGAAGCCGGCTTTTTTCAAAGGGGTCTCAGGGCCTTGGGCCTCGGGTGTCCCTCCGGCTCCCCAAAGCACAGGGACGAGGTGAGGGGCTTAGACCGTGCCTGGGCAATGTTGTTTCTTACACCTGGGTGTGTGGCATTTTCTTGACCTGGCTACACACACTTGGGATAGGTTTTCCACAGCAAGCACCTCTTGTTCGTCGGAAGCCGTTTTTGCCTCAGGGACTCCGGGCTGTGTTCGTTGGGGTTGAACTCATGCTAGCAAAACTGCCGGGATGAGGGAAGGGTTCAGACTGTGCCTGGGCCCTGTGGTCTCTTCCAGGTCAGTGTATGGCATTTCCTTCCCCTTGCCACAGGCACCTGAGAGCATGTCTGCACGTGGAGAAAGACTTTCCCGTGGGAAGCCGGTTTTTCTCAAACGGGTCCCAGTGCCCTGCTCCTCTCTTTCCACTCCTGCTGCCAGAAGCCCAGGGAGGATGGGAGGGCTTAGAACATGGCTGGGCACTGTGGTTTCTTCCAGAGAAGTGGAGGGCATTTGCTTTACCTTGCCACAACCACTTGGGATACGGTCTGCACCTCAGGAAAACTCTTTCCGTGGGAAGCCGGCTTTTTGCAAAGTGTTCTCAGGGCCGAGGGGATCGGCTTTCCCTCCGGCTCCCCAAAGCACAGGGACAGGGTGAGGGGCTTAGACCATGCCTGGGAAATGTTATTTCTTACACCTGGGTGTGTGGCATTTTGTTGACCTGGCTACCCCCACTTGGGATAGGTTTTCCAGTCAAGCACCTCTTGTTCGTCGGAAGCCGTTTTTGCCTCAGGGTCTCCGGGCTGTGTTCGTTTGGGTTGAACTCCTGCTAGCAAAACCACCGGGATGAGGGAAGTGTTCAGACTGTGCCTGGTCCCTGTGGTCTCTTCCAGGTCAGTGTATGGCATTTCCTTCCCCTTGCCACAGGCACCTGGGAGCTAGTCTGCACGTGGAGAAAGACTTTCCCGGGGGAAGCCGGTTTTTGTCAAACGGGTCCCAGTGCTCTGCTCCTCTCTTTTCACTCCTGCTGCCAGAAGCCCAGGGAGGATGGGCGGGCTTAGAACATGGCTAGGCAGTGTGGTTTTTTCCAGAGAAGTGGAGGGCATTTGATTTACCTTGCCACAACCACTTGGGATAGTGTGTGCACCTAAGGAAAACTGTTTCGGTGGGAAGCAGGCTTTTTGCAAAGGGGTCTCAGGGCCGTGGGCCTCGGCTGTCCCTCCGGCTCCCCAAAGCACAGGGACGAGGTGAGGAGCTTAGACCGTGCCTGGGCAATGTTGTTTCTTACACCTGGGTGTGTGGCATTTTGTTGACCTGGCTACCCCACTTGGGATAGGTTTTCCACAGCAAGCACCTCTTGTTCGTCGGAAGCCGTTTTTGCCCCAGGGGTCTCCGGGCTGTGTTCGTTGTGGTTGAACTCCTGCTAGCAAAACCGTCGGGATGAGGGAGGGGTTCAGACTGTGCCTGGGCCCTGTGGTCTCTTCCAGGTCAGTGTATGGCATTTCCTTCCCCTTGCCACAGGCACCTGAGAGCATGTCTGCACGTGGAGAAAGACTTTCCCGTGGGAAGCCGGTTTTTCTCAAACGGGTCCCAGTGCCCTGCTCCTCTCTTTCCACTCCTTCTGCCAGAAGCCCAGGGAGGATGGGAGGGCTTAGAACATGGCTGGGCACTGTGGTTTCTTCCAGAGAAGTGGAGGGCATTTGCATTACCTTGCCACAACCACTTGGGATAGGGTGTGCACCTCAGGAAAACTGTTCCCGTGGGAAGCCGGCTTTTTGCAAAGGAGTCTCAGGGTCGTGGGCCTCGGGTGTCCCGCCGGCTCCCCAAAGCACAGGGACGAGGTGAGGGGCTTAGACCGTGCCTGGGCAATGTTGTTTCTTACACCTGGGTGTGTGGCATTTCGTTGACCTGGCTACTCCCACTTGGGATAGGTTTTCCACAGCAAGCACCTTTTGTTCGTCGGAAACCGTTTTTGCCCCAGGGGTCTCCGGGCTGTGTTCGTTGGGGTTGAACTCCTGCTAGCAAAACCGCCGGGATGAGGGAAGGGTTCAGACTGTGCCTGGGCCCTGTGGTCTCTTCCAGGTCAGTGTATGGCATTTCCTTCCCCTTGCCACAGGCACCTGGGAGCATGTCTGCACGTGGAGAAAGACTTTCCCGTGGGAAGCCGGTTTTTGTCAAACGGGTCCCAGTGCCCTGCTCCTCTCTTTTCACTCCTGCTGCCAGAAGCCCAGGGAGGATGGGAGGGCTTAGAACATGGCTGGGCACTGTGGTTTCTTCCAGAGAAGTGGAGGGCATTTGCTTTACCTTGCCACAACCACTTGGGATAGGGTCTGCACCTCAGGAAAACTGTTTCCGTGGGAAGCCGGCTTTTTGCAAAGGGGTCTCAGGCCCGAGGGGCTTGGCTGTCCCTCCGGCTCCCCAAAGCACAGGGACGAGGTATGGGGCTTAGACCGTGCCTGGGCAATGTTGTTTCTTACACCTGGGTGTGTGGCATTTCGTTGACCTGGCTACCCCCACTTGAGATAGGTTTTCCAGTCAAGCACCTCTTGTTCGTCGGAAGCCGTTTTTGCCTCAGGGTCTCTGGGCTGTGTTCGTTGGGGTTGAACTCCTGCTAGCAAAACCGCCGGGATGAGGGAAGGGTTCAGACTGTGCCTGGGCCCTGTGGTCTCTTCCAGGTCAGTGTATGGCATTTCCTTCCCTTTGCCACAGGCACCTGGGAGCATGTCTGCACGTGGAGAAAGACTTTCCGGGGGAAGCCGGTTTTTGTCAAACGGGTCCCAGTGCTCTGCTCCTCTCTTTTCACTCCTGCTGCCAGAAGCCCAGGGAGGATGGGAGGGCTTAGAACATGGCTGGGCACTGTGGTTTCTTCCAGAGAAGTGGAGGGCATTTGCATTACCTTGCCACTACCACTTGGGATAGGGTCTGCACCTCAGGAAAACTGTTTCAGTGGGAAGCCGGCTTTTTGCAAAGGGGTCTCAGGGCCGTGGGGCTCGGCTGTCCCTCCGGATCCCCAAAGCACAGGGATGAGGTGAGTCGCTTTTACCGTGCCCTGGCAATGTTGTTTCTTACACCTGGGTGTGTGGCATTTTGTTGACCTGGCTACCCCCACTTGGGATAGGTTTTCCACAGCAAGCACCTCTTGTTCAACTGAAGCCGTTTTTGCCTCAGGGTCTCCGGGCTGTGTTCGTTGGGGTTGAACTCCTGCTAGCAAAACTGCCGGGATGAGGGAAGGGTTCAGACTGTGTCAGGGCCCTGTGGTCTCTTCCAGGTCAGTGTATGGCATTTCCTTCCCCTTGCCACAGGCACCTGGGAGCATGTCTGCACGTGGAGAAAGACTGTCCCGTGGGATGCCGGTTTTTGTCAAAAGGGTCCCAGTGCCCTGCTCCTCTCTTTTCACTCCTGTTGCCAGAAGCCCTGGGAGGATGGGAGGGCTTAGAACATGGCTGGGCACTGTGGTTTCTTCCAGAGAAGTGGAGGGCATTTGCTTTACCTTGCCACAACCACTTGTGAGAGGGTCTGCACCTCAGGAAAACTGTTTCCGTGGGAAGCCGGCTTTTTGCTGAGGGGTCTCAGGGCCGTGGGCCTCGGGTGTCCCTCCGGCTCCCCAAAGCACAGGGACGAGGTGAGGGGCTTAGACCGTGCCTGGGCAATGTTGTTTCTTACACCTGGGTGTGTGGTATTTTGTTGACCTGGCTACTCCCACTTGGGATAGGTTTTCCACAGCAAGCACCTCTTGTTCGTCGGAAGCCCTTTTTGCCCCAGGGGTCTCCGGGCTGTGTTCGTTGGGGTTGAACTCCTGCTAGCAAAACCGCCGGGATGAGGGAAGGGTTCAGACTGTGCCTGGGCCCTGTGGTCTCTTCCAGGTCAGTGTATGGCATTTCCTTCCCCTTGCCACAGGCGCCTGGGAGCGTGTCTGCACGTGGAGAAAGACTGTCCCGTGGGAAGCCGGTTTTTGTCAAACGGGTCCCAGTGCCCTGCTCCTCTCTTTTCACTCCTGCTGCCAGAAGCCCAGGGAGGATGGGAGGGCTTAGAACATGGCTGGGCACCGTGGATTCTTCCAGAGAAGTGGAGGGCATTTGCTTTACCTTGCCACAAGCACTTGTGAGAGGGTCTGCACTCAGGAAAACTGTTTCGGTGGAAAGCCGGCTTTTTGCAAATGGGTCTCAGGGCTGTGGGCCTCGGGTGTCCCTCCGGCTCCCCAAAGCACAGGGACGAGGTGTGGGGCTTGGACGGTGCCTGGGCAATGTTGTTTCTTACACCTGGGTGTGTGGCATTTTCTTGACCTGGCTACACACACTTGGGATAGGTTTTCCACAGCAAGCACCTCTTGTTCGTCGGAAGCCGTTTTTGCCTCAGGGACTCCGGGCTGTGTTCGTTGGGGTTGAACTCATGCTAGCAAAACTGCCGGGATGAGGGAAGGGTTCAGACTGTGCCTGGGCCCTGTGGTCTCTTCCAGGTCAGTGTATGGCATTTCCTTCCCCTTGCCACAGGCACCTGAGAGCATGTCTGCACGTGGAGAAAGACTTTCCCGTGGGAAGCCGGTTTTTCTCAAACGGTTCCCAGTGCCCTGCTCCTCTCTTTCCACTCCTGCTGCCAGAAGCCCAGGGAGGATGGGAGGGCTTAGAACATGGCTGGGCACTGTGGTTTCTTCCAGAGAAGTGGAGGGCATTTGCTTTACCTTGCCACAACCACTTGGGATACGGTCTGCACCTCAGGAAAACTCTTTCCGTGGGAAGCCGGCTTTTTGCAAAGTGTTCTCAGGGCCGAGGGGATCGGCTTTCCCTCCGGCTCCCCAAAGCACAGGGACAGGGTGAGGGGCTTAGACCATGCCTGGGAAATGTTATTTCTTACACCTGGGTGTGTGGCATTTTGTTGACCTGGCTACCCCCACTTGGGATAGGTTTTCCAGTCAAGCACCTCTTGTTCGTCGGAAGCCGTTTTTGCCTCAGGGTCTCCGGGCTGTGTTCGTTTGGGTTGAACTCCTGCTAGCAAAACCACCGGGATGAGGGAAGTGTTCAGACTGTGCCTGGTCCCTGTGGTCTCTTCCAGGTCAGTGTATGGCATTTCCTTCCCCTTGCCACAGGCACCTGGGAGCTAGTCTGCACGTGGAGAAAGACTTTCCCGTGGGAAGCCGGTTTTTGTCAAACGGGTCCCAGTGCTCTGCTCCTATCTTTTCACTCCTGCTGCCAGAAGCCCAGGGAGGATGGGCGGGCTTAGAACATGGCTAGGCAGTGTGGTTTTTTCCAGAGAAGTGGAGGGCATTTGCTTTACCTTGCCACAACCACTTGGGATAGTGTGTGCACCTAAGGAAAACTGTTTCGGTGGGAAGCCGGCTTTTTGCAAAGGGGTCTCACGGCCGTGGGCCTCGGGTGTCCCTCCGGCTCCCCAAAGCACAGGGACGAGGTGAGGAGCTTAGACCGTGCCTGGGTAATGTTGTTTCTTACACCTGGGTGTGTGGCATTTTGTTGACCTGGCTACACCCACTTGGGATAGGTTTTCCACAGCAAGCACCTCTTGTTCGTCGGAAGCCGTTTTTGCCTCAGGGTCTCCGGGCTGTGTTCGTTGGGGTTGAACTCCTGCTAGCAAAACCGCCGGGATGAGGGAAGGGTTCAGACTGTGCCTGGGCCCTGTGGTCTCTTCCAGGTCAGTGTATGGCATTTCCTTCCCCTTGCCACAGGCACCTGGGAGCATGTCTGCACGTGGAGAAAGACTTTCCCGTGGGAAGCCGGTTTTTGTCAAACGGGTCCCAGTGCTCTGCTCCTCTCTTTTCACTCCTGCTGCCTGAAGCCCAGGGAGGATGGGAGGGCTTAGAACATGGCTGGGCACTGTGGTTTCTTCCAGAGAAGTGGAGGGCATTTGCTTTACCTTGCCACAACCACTTGGGATAGGGTCTGCACCTCAGGAAAACTGTTTCTGTGGGAAGCCGGCTTTTTGCAAAGGGGTCTCAGGGCCGAGGGGCTTGGCTGTCCCTCCGGCTCCCCAAAGCACAGGGACGAGGTATGGGGCTTAGACCGTGCCTGGGCAATGTTGTTTCTTACACCTGGGTGTGTGGCATTTTGTTGACCTGGCTACCCCCACTTGAGATAGGTTTTCCAGTCAAGCACCTCTTGTTCGTCGGAAGCCGTTTTTGCCTCAGGGTCTCTGGGCTGTGTTCGTTGGGGTTGAACTCCTGCTAGCAAAACCGCCGGGATGAGGGAAGGGTTCAGACTGTGCCTGGGCCCTGTGGTCTCTTCCAGGTCAGTGTATGGCATTTCCTTCCCCTTGCCACAGGCACCTGGGAGCATGTCTGCACGTGGAGAAAGACTTTCCCGTGGGAAGCCGGTTTTTGTCAAACGGGTCCCAGTGCTCTGCTCCTCTCTTTTCACTCCTGCTGCCAGAAGCCCAGGGAGGATGGGAGGGCTTAGAACATGGCTGGGCACTGTGGTTTCTTCCAGAGAAGTGGAGGGCATTTGCATTACCTTGCCACAACCACTTGGGATAGGGTCTGCACCTCAGGAAAACTGTTTCCGTGGGAAGCCGGCTTTTTGCAAAGGGGTCTCAGGGCCGTGGGCCTCGGGTGTCCCTCCGGCTCCCCAAAGCACAGGGACGAGGTGAGGGGCTTAGACCGTGCCTGGGCAATGTTGTTTCTTACACCTGGGTGTGTGGCATTTTATTGACCTGGCTACACCCACTTGGGATAGGTTTTCCACAGCAAGCACCTCTTGTTCGTCGGAAGCCGTTTTTGCCTCAGGGACTCCGGGCTGTGTTCGTTGGGGTTGAACTCATGCTAGCAAAACTGCCGGGATGAGGGAAGGGTTCAGACTGTGCCTGGGCCCTGTGGTCTCTTCCAGGTCAGTGTATGGCATTTCCTTCCCCTTGCCACAGGCACCTGAGAGCATGTCTGCACGTGGAGAAAGACTTTCCCGTGGGAAGCCGGTTTTTCTCAAACGGGTCCCAGTGCTCTGCTCCTCTCTTTTCACTCCTGCTGCCAGAAGCCCAGGGAGGATGGGAGGGCTTAGAACATGGCTAGGCACTGTGGTTTTTTCCAGAGAAGTGGAGGGCATTTGCTTTACCTTGCCACAACCACTTGGGATAGTGTGTGCACCTCAGGAAAACTGTTTCCGTGGGAAGCCGGCTTTTTGCAAAGGGGTCTCAGGGCCGTGGGCCTCGGGTGTCCCTCCGGCTCCCCAAAGCACAGGGACGAGTTGTGGGGTTTAGACCGTGCCTGGGCAATGTTGTTTCTTACACCTGGGTGTGTGGCATTTCGTTGACCTGGCTACTACCACTTGGGATAGGTTTTGCACAGCAAGCACCTTTTGTTCGTCGGAAACCGTTTTTGCCCCAGGGGTCTCCGGGCTGTGTTCGTTGGGGTTGAACTCCTGCTAGCAAAACCGCCGGGATGAGGGAAGGGTTCAGACTGTGCCTGGGCCCTGTGGTCTCTTCCAGGTCAGTGTATGGCATTTCCTTCCCCTTGCCACAGGCACCTGGGAGCTAGTCTGCACGTGGAGAAAGACTTTCCCGTGGGAAGCCGGTTTTTGTCAAACGGGTCCCAATGCCCTGCTCCTCTCTTTTCACTCCTGCTGCCAGAAGCCCAGGGAGGATGGGAGGGCTTAGAACATGGCAGGGCACTGTGGTTTCTTCCAGAGAAGTGGAGGGCATTTGCATTACCTTGCCACTACCACTTGGGATAGGGTCTGCATTCAGGAAAACTGTTTCAGTGGGAAGCCGGCTTTTTGCAAAGGGGTCTCAGGGCCGTGGGGCTTGGCTGTCCCTCCGGATCCCCAAAGCACAGGGACGAGGTGAGTCGCTTTTACCGTGCCTGGGCAATGTTGTTTCTTACACCTGGGTGTGTGGCATTTTGTTGACCTGGCTACCCCCACTTGGGATAGGTTTTCCACAGCAAGCACCTCTTGTTCGACTGAAGCCGTTTTTGCCTCAGGGTCTCCGGGCTCTGTTCGTTGGGGTTGAACTCCTGCTAGCAAAACTGCCGGGATGAGGGAAGGGTTCAGACTGTGTCTGGGCCCTGTGGTCTCTTCCAGGTCAGTGTATGGCATTTCCTTCCCCGTGCCACAGGCACCTGGGAGCATGTCTGCACGTGGAGAAAGACTTACCCGTGGGAAGCCGGTTTTTGTCAAACGGGTCCCAGTGCTCTGCTCCTCTCTTTTCACTCCTGCTGCCAGAAGCCCAGGGAGGATGGGAGGGCTTAGAACATGGCTGGGCACTGTGGTTTCTTCCAGAGAAGTGGAGGGCATTTGCATTACCTTGCCACAACCACTTGGGATAGGGTCTGCACCTCAGGAAAACTGTTTCCGTGGGAAGCCGGCTTTTTGCAAAGGGGTCTCAGGGCCGTGGGCCTCGGGTGTCCCTCCGGCTCCCCAAATTACTGGGACGAGGTGAGGGGCTTAGACCGTGCCTGGGCAATGTTGTTTCTTACACCTGGGTGTGTGGCATTTTGTTGACCTGGCTACACCCACTTGGGATAGGTTTTCCACAGCAAGCACCTCTTGTTCGTCGGAAGCCGTTTTTGCCTCAGGGACTCCGGGCTGTGTTCGTTGGGGTTGAACTCATGCTAGCAAAACTGCCGGGTTGAGGGAAGGGTTCAGACTGTGCCTGGGCCCTGTGGTCTCTTCCAGGTCAGTGTATGGCATTTCCTTCCCCTTGCCACAGGCACCTGGGAGCATGTCTGCACGTGGAGAAAGACTTTCCCGTGGGAAGCCGGTTTTTCTCAAACGGGTCCCAGTGCCCTGCTCCTCTCTTTCCACTCCTGCTGCCAGAAGCCCAGGGAGGATGGGAGGGCTTAGAACATGGCTGGGCAATGTGGTTTCTTCCAGAGAAGTGGAGGGCATTTGCATTACCTTGCCACAACCACTTGTGAGAGGGTCTGCACCTCAGGAAAACTGTTCCCGTGGGAAGCCGGCTTTTTGCAAAGGAGTCTCAGGGTCGTGGGCCTCGGGTGTCCCGCCGGCTCCCCAAAGCACAGGGACGAGGTGAGGGGCTTAGACCGTGCCTGGGCAATGTTGTTTCTTACACCTGGGTGTGTGGCATTTCGTTGACCTGGCTACTCCCACTTGGGATAGGTTTTCCACAGCAAGCACCTCTTGTTCGTCGGAAGCCGTTTTTGCCTCAGGGGTCTCCGGGCTGTGTTCGTTGGGGTTCAACTCCTGCTAGCAAAACCGCCGGATGAGGGAAGGGTTCAGACTGTGCCTGGGCCCTGTGGTCTCTTCCAGGTCAGTGTATGTCATTTCCTTCCCCTTGCCACAGGCACCTGGGAGCATGTCTGCACGTGGAGAAAGACTTTCCCGTGGGAAGCCGGTTTTTGTCAAACGCGTCCCAGTGCTCTGCTCCTCTCTTTTCACTCCTGCTGCCAGAACCCCAGGGAGGATGGGAGGGCTTAGAACATGGCTGGGCACTGTGGTTTCTTCCAGAGAAGTGGAGGGCATTTGCTTTACCTTGCCACAACCACTTGGGATACGGTCTGCACCTCAGGAAAACTCTTTCCGTGGGAAGCCGGCTTTTGGCAAAGTGTTCTCAGGGCCGTGGGGATCGGCTTTCCCTCCGGTCCCCAAAGCACAGGGACAGGGTGAGGGGCTTAGACCATGCCTGGGCAATGTTATTTCTTACACCTGGGTGTGTGGCATTTTGTTGACCTGGCTACCCCCACTTGGGATAGGTTTTCCAGTCAAGCACTTCTTGTTCGTCGTAAGCCGTTTTTGCCTCAGGGTCTCCGGGCTGTGTTCGTTTGGGTTGAACTCCTGCTAGCAAAACCGCCGGGATGAGGGAAGGGTTCAGACTGTGCCTGGGCCCTGTGGTCTCTTCCAGGTCAGTGTATGGCATTTCCTTCCCCTTGCCACAGGCACCTGGGAGCTAGTCTGCACGTGGAGAAAGACTTTCCCGGGGGAAGCCGGTTTTTGTCAAATGGGTCCCAGTGCTCTGCTCCTCTCTTTTCACTCCTGCTGCCAGAAGCCCAGGGATGATGGGAGGGCTTAGAACATGGCTAGGCACTGTGGTTTTTTCCAGAGAAGTGGAGGGCATTTGCTTTACCTTGCCACAACCACTTGGGATACTGTGTGTACCTAAGGAAAACTGTTTGGGTGGGAAGCCGGCTTTTTGCAAAGGGGTCTCAGGGCCGTGGGCCTCGGGTGTCCCTCCGGCTCCCCAAAGCACAGGGACGAGGTGAGGAGCTTAGACCGTGCCTGGGCAATGTTGTTTCTTACACCTGGGTGTGTGGCATTTTGTTGACCTGGCTACCCCCACTTGGGATAGGTTTTCCACAGCAAGCACCTCTTTTTCGTCGGAAGCCGTTTTTGCCTCAGGGTCTCCGGGCTGTGTTCGTTGGGGTTGAACTCATGCTAGCAAAACTGCCAGGATGAGGGAAGGGTTCAGACTGTGCCTGGGCCCTGTGGTCTCTTCCAGGTCAGTGTATGGCATTTCCTTCCCCTTGCCACAGGCACCTGGGAGCATGTCTGCACGTGGAGAAAGACTTTCCCGTGGGAAGCCGGTTTTTGTCAAACAGGTCCCAGTGCTCTGCTCCTCTCTTTTCACTCCTGCTGCCAGAAGCCCAGGGAGGATGGGAGGACTTAGAACTTGGCTGGGCACTGTGGTTTTTTCCAGAGAGGTGGAGGGCATTTGCTTTACCTTGCCACAACCACTTGGGATAGGGTGTGCACCTCAGGAAAACTGTTTCCGTGGGAAGTCGGCTTTTTGCAAAGGGGTCTCAGGACCGTGGGGCTCGGCTCTCCCTCCGGCTCCCCAAAGCTCAGGGACGAGGTGGGTGGCTTAGACCGTGCCTGGGCAATGTTGTTTCTTACACCTGGGTGTGTGGCATTTTGTTGACCTGGCTACCCCCACTTGAGATAGGTTTTCCAGTCAAGGACCTCTTGTTCGTCGGAAGCTGTTTTTGCCTCAGGGTCTCTGGGCTGTGTTCGTTGGGGTTGAACTCCTGCTAGCAAAACCGCCGGATGAGGGAAGGGTTCAGACTGTGCCTGGGCCCTGTGGTCTCTTCCAGGTCAGTGTATGGCATTTCCTTCCCCTTGCCACAGGCACCTGGGAGCATGTCTGCACGTGGACAAAGACTTTCCCGTGGGAAGCCGGTTTTTGTCAAACGGGTCCCAGTGCTCTGCTCCTCTCTTTTCACTCCTGCTGCCAGAAGCCCAGGGAGGATGGGAGGGCTTAGAACATGGCTGGGCACTGTGGTTTCTTCCAGAGAAGTGGAGGGCATTTGCATTACCTTTCCACAACCACTTGGGATAGGGTCTGCACCTCAGGAAAACTGTTTCCGTGGGAAGCCGGCTTTTTGCAAAGGGGTCTCAGGGCCGTGGGCCTCGGGTGTCCCTCCGGTTCCCCAAAGCACAGGGACGAGGTGAGGGGCTTAGACCGTGCCTGGGCAATGTTGTTTCTTACACCTGGGTGTGTGGCATTTTATTGACCTGGCTACACCCACTTGGGATAGGTTTTCCACAGCAAGCACCTCTTGTTCGTCGGAAGCCGTTTTTGCCTCAGGGACTCCGGGCTGTGTTCGTTGGGGTTGAACTCATGCTAGCAAAACTGCCGGGATGAGGGAAGGGTTCAGACTATGCCTGGGTCCTGTGGTCTCTTCCAGGTCAGTGTATGGCATTTCCTTCCCCTTGCCACAGGCACCTGAGAGCATGTCTGCACGTGGAGAAAGACTTTCCCGTGGGAAGCCGGTTTTTCTCAAACGGGTCCCAGTTCCCTGCTCCTCTCTTTCCACTCCTGCTGCCAGAAGCCCAGGGAGGATGGGAGGGCTTAGAACATGGCTGGGCACTGTGGTTTCTTCCAGAGAAGTGGAGGGCATTTGTATTACCTTGCCACAACCACTTGGGATAGCGTGTGCACCTCAGGAAAACTGTTCCCGTGGGAAGCCGGCTTTTTGCAAAGGAGTCTCAGGGTCGTGGGCCTCGGGTGTCCCGCCGGCTCCCCAAAGCACAGGGACAAGGTGAGGGGCTTAGACCGTGCCTGGGCAATGTTGTTTCTTACACCTGGGTGTGTGGCATTTTGTTGACCTGGTTACACCCACTTGGGATAGGTTTTCCACAGCAAGCACCTCTTGTTCGTCGGAAGCCGTTTTTGCCTCAGGGACTCCGGGCTGTGTTCGTTGGGGTTGAACTCATGCTAGCAAAACTGCCGGGATGAGGGAAGGGTTCAGACTGTGCCTGGGCCCTGTGGTCTCTTCCAGTTCAGTGTATGGCATTTCCTTCCCCTTGCCACAGGCACCTGGGAGCATGTCTGCACGTGGAGAAAGACTTTCCCTTGGGAAGCCGGTTTTTCTCAAACGGGTCCCAGTGCCCTGCTCCTCTCTTTCCACTCCTGCTGCCAGAAGCCCAGGGAGGATGGGAGGGCTTAGAACATGGCTGGGCACTGTGGTTTCTTCCAGAGAAGTGGAGGGCATTTGCTTTACCTTGCCACAACCACTTGGGATAGGGTCTGCACCTCAGGAAAACTGTTTCCGTGGGAAGCCGGCTTTTTGCAAAGGGGTCTCAGGGCCGAGGGGCTTGGCTGTCCCTCCGGCTCCCCAAAGCACAGGGACGAGGTGTGGGGCTTAGACCGTGCCTGGGCAATGTTGTTTCTTACACCTGGGTTTGTGGCATTTTGTTGACCTGGCTACCCCCACTTGAGATAGGTTTTCCAGTCAAGCACCTCTTGTTCGTCGGAAGCCGTTTTTGCCTCAGGGTCTCTGGGCTGTGTTCGTTGGGGTTGAACTCCTGCTAGCAAAACTGCCGGATGAGGGAAGGGTTCAGACTGTGCCTGGGCCCTGTGGTCTCTTCCAGGTCAGTGTATGGCATTTCCTTCCCCTTGCCACAGGCACCTGGGAGCATGTCTGCACGTGGAGAAAGACTTTCCCGTGGGAAGCCGGTTTTTGTCAAACGGGTCCCAGTGCTCTGCTCCTCTCTTTTCACTCCTGCTGCCAGAAGCCCAGGGAGGATGGGAGGGCTTAGAACATGGCTGGGCACTGTGGTTTCTTCCAGAGAAGTGGAGGGCATTTGCATTACCTTGCCACAACCACTTGGGATAGGGTCTGCACCTCAGGAAAACTGTTTCAGTGGGAAGCCGGCTTTTTGCAAAGGGGTCTCAGGGCCGTGGGCCTCGGGTGCCCCTCCGGCTCCCCAAAGCACAGGGACGAGGTGAGGAGCTTAGACCGTGCCTGGGCAATGTTGTTTCTTACACCTGGGTGTGTGGCATTTTATTGACCTGGCTACACCCACTTGGGATAGGTTTTCCACAGCAAGCACCTCTTGTTCGTTGGAAGCCGTTTTTGCCTCAGGGACTCCGGGCTGTGTTCGTTGGGGTTGAACTCATGCTAGCAAAACTGCCGGGATGAGGGAAGGGTTCAGACTGTGCCTGGGCCCTGTGGTCTCTTCCAGGTCAGTGTATGGCATTTCCTTCCCCTTGCCACAGGCACCTGAGAGCATGTCTGCACGTGGAGAAAGACTTTCCCGTGGGAAGCCGGTTTTTCTCAAACGGGTCCCAGTGCCCTGCTCCTCTCTTTCCACTCCTGCTGCCAGAAGCCCAGGGAGGATGGGAGGGCTTAGAACATGGCTGGGCACTGTGGTTTCTTCCAGAGAAGTGGAGGGCATTTGCTTTACCTTGCCACAACCACTTGGGATAGGGTCTGCACCTCAGGAAAACTGTTTCCGTGGGAAGCCGGCTTTTTGCAAAGGGGTCTCAGGGCCGAGGGGCTTGGCTGTCCCTCCGGCTCCCCAAAGCACAGGGACGAGGTGTGGGGCTTAGACCGTGCCTGGGCAATGTTGTTTCTTACACCTGGGTTTGTGGCATTTTGTTGACCTGGCTATCCCCACTTGAGATAGGTTTTCCAGTGAAGCACCTCTTGTTCGTCGGAAGCCGTTTTTGCCTCAGGGTCTCTGGGCTGTGTTCGTTGGGGTTGAACTCCTGCTAGCAAAACTGCCGGATGAGGGAAGGGTTCAGACTGTGCCTGGGCCCTGTGGTCTCTTCCAGGTCATTGTATGGCATTTCCTTCCCCTTGCCACAGGCACCTGGGAGCATGTCTGCACGTGGAGAAAGACTTTCCCGTGGGAAGCCGGTTTTTGTCAAACGGGTCCCAGTGCTCTGCTCCTCTCTTTTCACTCCTGCTGCCAGAAGCCCAGGGAGGATGGGAGGGCTTAGAACATGGCTGGGCACTGTGGTTTCTTCCAGAGAAGTGGAGGGCATTTGCATTACCTTGCCACAACCACTTGGGATAGGGTCTGCACCTCAGGAAAACTGTTTCCGTGGGAAGCCGGCTTTTTGCAAAGGGGTCTCAGGGCCGTGGGCCTCGGGTGTCCCTCCGGCTCCCCAAAGCACAGGGACGAGGTGAGGGGCTTAGACCGTGCCTGGGCAATGTTGTTTCTTACACCTGGGTGTGTGGCATTTTATTGACCTGGCTACACCCACTTGGGATAGGTTTTCCACAGCAAGCACCTCTTGTTCGTCGGAAGCCGTTTTTGCCTCAGGGACTCCGGGCTGTGTTCGTTGGGGTTGAACTCATGCTAGCAAAACTGCCGGGATGAGGGAAGGGTTCAGACTATGCCTGGGTCCTGTGGTCTCTTCCAGGTCAGTGTATGGCATTTCCTTCCCCTTGCCACAGGCACCTGAGAGCATGTCTGCACGTGGAGAAAGACTTTCCCGTGGGAAGCCGGTTTTTCTCAAACGGGTCCCAGTGCCCTGCTCCTCTCTTTCCACTCCTGCTGCCAGAAGCCCAGGGAGGATGGGAGGGCTTAGAACATGGCTGGGCACTGTGGTTTCTTCCAGAGAAGTGGAGGGCATTTGTATTACCTTGCCACAACCACTTGGGATAGCGTGTGCACCTCAGGAAAACTGTTCCCGTGGGAAGCCGGCTTTTTGCAAAGGAGTCTCAGGGTCGTGGGCCTCGGGTGTCCCGCCGGCTCCCCAAAGCACAGGGACGAGGTGAGGGGCTTAGACCGTGCCTGGGCAATGTTGTTTCTTACACCTCGGTGTGTGGCATTTTGTTGACCTGGCTACACCCACTTGGGATAGGTTTTCCACAGCAAGCACCTCTTGTTCGTCGGAAGCCGTTTTTGCCTCAGGGACTCCGGGCTGTGTTCGTTGGGGTTGAACTCATGCTAGCAAAACTGCCGGGATGAGGGAAGGGTTCAGACTGTGCCTGGGCCCTGTGGTCTCTTCCAGTTCAGTGTATGGCATTTCCTTCCCCTTGCCACAGGCACCTGGGAGCATGTCTGCACGTGGAGAAAGACTTTCCCGTGGGAAGCCGGTTTTTCTCAAACGGGTCCCAGTGCCCTGCTCCTCTCTTTCCACTCCTGCTGCCAGAAGCCCAGGGAGGATGGGAGGGCTTAGAACATGGCTGGGCACTGTGGTTTCTTCCAGAGAAGTGGAGGGCATTTGCTTTACCTTGCCACAACCACTTGGGATAGGGTCTGCACCTCAGGAAAACTGTTTCCGTGGGAAGCCGGCTTTTTGCAAAGGGGTCTCAGGGCCGAGGGGCTTGGCTGTCCCTCCGGCTCCCCAAAGCACAGGGACGAGGTGTGGGGCTTAGACCGTGCCTGGGCAATGTTGTTTCTTACACCTGGGTTTGTGGCATTTTGTTGACCTGGCTACCCCCACTTGAGATAGGTTTTCCAGTGAAGCACCTCTTGTTCGTCGGAAGCCGTTTTTGCCTCAGGGTCTCTGGGCTGTGTTCGTTGGGGTTGAACTCCTGCTAGCAAAACTGCCGGATGAGGGAAGGGTTCAGACTGTGCCTGGGCCCTGTGGTCTCTTCCAGGTCATTGTATGGCATTTCCTTCCCCTTGCCACAGGCACCTGGGAGCATGTCTGCACGTGGAGAAAGACTTTCCCGTGGGAAGCCGGTTTTTGTCAAACGGGTCCCAGTGCTCTGTTCCTCTCTTTTCACTCCTGCTGCCAGAAGCCCAGGGAGGATGGGAGGGCTTAGAACATGGCTGGGCCCTGTGGTTTCTTCCAGAGAAGTGGAGGGCATTTGCATTACCTTGCCACAACCACTTGGGATAGGGTCTGCACCTCAGGAAAACTGTTTCAGTGGGAAGCCGGCTTTTTGCAAAGGGGTCTCAGGGCCGTGGGCCTCGGGTGTCCTTCCGGCTCCCCAAAGCACAGGGACGAGGTGAGGAGCTTAGACCGTGCCTGGGCAATGTTGTTTCTTACACCTGGGTGTGTGGCATTTTATTGACCTGGCTACACCCACTTGGGATAGGTTTTCCACAGCAAGCACCTCTTGTTCGTCGGAAGCCGTTTTTGCCTCAGGGACTCCGGGCTGTGTTCGTTGGGGTTGAACTCATGCTAGCAAAACTGCTGGGATGAGGGAAGGGTTCAGACTGTGCCTGGGCCCTGTGGTCTCTTCCAGGTCAGTGTATGGCATTTCCTTCCCCTTGCCACAGGCACCTGAGAGCATGTCTGCACGTGGAGAAAGACTTTCCCGTGGGAAGCCGGTTTTTCTCAAACGGGTCCCAGTGCCCTGCTCCTCTCTTTCCACTCCTGCTGCCAGAAGCCCAGGGAGGATGGGAGGACTTAGAACATGGCTGGGCACTGTGGTTACTTCCAGAGAAGTGGAGGGCATTTGCATTACCTTGCCACAACCACTTGGGATAGGGTGTGCACCTCAGGAAAACTGTTCCCGTGGGAAGCCGGCTTTTTGCAAAGGGGTCTCAGGGCCGTGGGCCTCGGGTGTCCCTCCGGGTCCCCAAAGCACAGGGACGAGGTGAGGGGCTTGGAAGGTGCCTGGGCAATGTTGTTTCTTAGACCTGGGTGTGTGGCATTTTGTTGACCTGGCTACACCCACTTGGGATAGGTTTTCCACAGCAAGCACCTCTTGTTCGTCGGAAGCCGTTTTTGCCTCAGGGACTCCGGGCTGTGTTCGTTGGGGTTGAACTCATGCTAGCAAAACTGCCGGGATGAGGGAAGGGTTCAGACTGTGCCTGGGCCCTGTGGTCTCTTCCAGGTCAGTGTATGGCATTTCCTTCCCCTTGCCACAGGCACCTGAGAGCATGTCTGCACGTGGAGAAAGACTTTCCCGTGGGAAGCCGGTTTTTCTCAAACGGGTCCCAGTGCCCTGCTCCTCTCTTTCCACTCCTGCTGCCAGAAGCCCAGGGAGGATGGGAGGGCTTAGAACATGGCTGGGCACTGTGGTTTCTTCCAGAGAAGTGGAGGGCATTTGCATTACCTTGCCACAACCACTTGGGATAGGGTGTGCACCTCAGGAAAACTGTTTCCGTGGGAAGCCGGCTTTTTGCAAAGGAGTCTCAGGGTCGTGGGCCTCGGGTGTCCCGCCGGCTCCCCAAAGCACAGGGACGAGGTGAGGGGCTTAGACCGTGCCTGGGCAATGTTGTTTCTTACACCTGGGTGTGTGGCATTTCGTTGACCTGGCTACTCCCACTTGGGATAGGTTTTCCACAGCAAGCACCTCTTTTTCGTCGGAAGCCGTTTTTGCCCCAGGGGTCTCCGGGCTGTGTTCGTTGGGGTTGAACTCCTGCTAGCAAAACCGCCGGATGAGGGAAGGGTTCAGACTGTGCCTGGGCCCTGTGGTCTCTTCCAGGTCAGTGTATGGCATTTCCTTCCCCTTGCCACAGGCACCTGGGAGCATGTCTGCACGTGGAGAAAGACTTTCCCGTGGGAAGCCGGTTTTTGTCAAACGGGTCCCAGTGCTCTGCTCCTCTCTTTTCACTCCTGCTGCCAGAAGCCCAGGGAGGATGGGAGGGCTTAGAACATGGCTGGGCACTGTGGTTTCTTCCAGAGAAGTGGAGGGCATTTGCATTACCTTGCCACAACCACTTGGGATAGGGTCTGCACCTCAGGAAAACTGTTTCAGTGGGAAGCCGGCTTTTTGCAAAGGGGTCTCAGGGCCGTGGGCCTCGGGTGCCCCTCCGGCTCCCCAAAGCACAGGGACGAGGTGAGGAGCTTAGACCGTGCCTGGGCAATGTTGTTTCTTACACCTGGGTGTGTGGCATTTTATTGACCTGGCTACACCCACTTGGGATAGGTTTTCCACAGCAAGCACCTCTTGTTCGTTGGAAGCCGTTTTTGCCTCAGGGACTCCGGGCTGTGTTCGTTGGGGTTGAACTCATGCTAGCAAAACTGCCGGGATGAGGGAAGGGTTCAGACTGTGCCTGGGCCCTGTGGTCTCTTCCAGGTCAGTGTATGGCATTTCCTTCCCCTTGCCACAGGCACCTGAGAGCATGTCTGCACGTGGAGAAAGACTTTCCCGTGGGAAGCCGGTTTTTCTCAAACGGGTCCCAGTGCCCTGCTCCTCTCTTTCCACTCCTGCTGCCAGAAGCCCAGGGAGGATGGGAGGGCTTAGAACATGGCTGGGCACTGTGGTTTCTTCCAGAGAAGTGGAGGGCATTTGCTTTACCTTGCCACAACCACTTGGGATAGGGTCTGCACCTCAGGAAAACTGTTTCCGTGGGAAGCCGGCTTTTTGCAAAGGGGTCTCAGGGCCGAGGGGCTTGGCTGTCCCTCCGGCTCCCCAAAGCACAGGGACGAGGTGTGGGGCTTAGACCGTGCCTGGGCAATGTTGTTTCTTACACCTGGGTTTGTGGCATTTTGTTGACCTGGCTATCCCCACTTGAGATAGGTTTTCCAGTGAAGCACCTCTTGTTCGTCGGAAGCCGTTTTTGCCTCAGGGTCTCTGGGCTGTGTTCGTTGGGGTTGAACTCCTGCTAGCAAAACTGCCGGATGAGGGAAGGGTTCAGACTGTGCCTGGGCCCTGTGGTCTCTTCCAGGTCATTGTATGGCATTTCCTTCCCCTTGCCACAGGCACCTGGGAGCATGTCTGCACGTGGAGAAAGACTTTCCCGTGGGAAGCCGGTTTTTGTCAAACGGGTCCCAGTGCTCTGCTCCTCTCTTTTCACTCCTGCTGCCAGAAGCCCAGGGAGGATGGGAGGGCTTAGAACATGGCTGGGCACTGTGGTTTCTTCCAGAGAAGTGGAGGGCATTTGCATTACCTTGCCACAACCACTTGGGATAGGGTCTGCACCTCAGGAAAACTGTTTCCGTGGGAAGCCGGCTTTTTGCAAAGGGGTCTCAGGGCCGTGGGCCTCGGGTGTCCCTCCGGCTCCCCAAAGCACAGGGACGAGGTGAGGGGCTTAGACCGTGCCTGGGCAATGTTGTTTCTTACACCTGGGTGTGTGGCATTTTATTGACCTGGCTACACCCACTTGGGATAGGTTTTCCACAGCAAGCACCTCTTGTTCGTCGGAAGCCGTTTTTGCCTCAGGGACTCCGGGCTGTGTTCGTTGGGGTTGAACTCATGCTAGCAAAACTGCCGGGATGAGGGAAGGGTTCAGACTATGCCTGGGTCCTGTGGTCTCTTCCAGGTCAGTGTATGGCATTTCCTTCCCCTTGCCACAGGCACCTGAGAGCATGTCTGCACGTGGAGAAAGACTTTCCCGTGGGAAGCCGGTTTTTCTCAAACGGGTCCCAGTGCCCTGCTCCTCTCTTTTCACTCCTGCTGCCAGAAGCCCAGGGAGGATGGGAGGGCTTAGAACATGGCTGGGCACTGTGGTTTCTTCCAGAGAAGTGGAGGGCATTTGTATTACCTTGCCACAACCACTTGGGATAGCGTGTGCACCTCAGGAAAACTGTTCCCGTGGGAAGCCGGCTTTTTGCAAAGGAGTCTCAGGGTCGTGGGCCTCGGGTGTCCCGCCGGCTCCCCAAAGCACAGGGACGAGGTGAGGGGCTTAGACCGTGCCTGGGCAATGTTGTTTCTTACACCTCGGTGTGTGGCATTTTGTTGACCTGGCTACACCCACTTGGGATAGGTTTTCCACAGCAAGCACCTCTTGTTCGTCGGAAGCCGTTTTTGCCTCAGGGACTCCGGGCTGTGTTCGTTGGGGTTGAACTCATGCTAGCAAAACTGCCGGGATGAGGGAAGGGTTCAGACTGTGCCTGGGCCCTGTGGTCTCTTCCAGTTCAGTGTACGGCATTTCCTTCCCCTTGCCACAGGCACCTGGGAGCATGTCTGCACGTGGAGAAAGACTTTCCCGTGGGAAGCCGGTTTTTCTCAAACGGGTCCCAGTGCCCTGCTCCTCTCTTTCCACTCCTGCTGCCAGAAGCCCAGGGAGGATGGGAGGGCTTAGAACATGGCTGGGCACTGTGGTTTCTTCCAGAGAAGTGGAGGGCATTTGCTTTACCTTGCCACAACCACTTGGGATAGGGTCTGCACCTCAGGAAAACTGTTTCCGTGGGAAGCCGGCTTTTTGCAAAGGGGTCTCAGGGCCGAGGGGCTTGGCTGTCCCTCCGGCTCCCCAAAGCACAGGGACGAGGTGTGGGGCTTAGACCGTGCCTGGGCAATGTTGTTTCTTACACCTGGGTTTGTGGCATTTTGTTGACCTGGCTACCCCCACTTGAGATAGGTTTTCCAGTGAAGCACCTCTTGTTCGTCGGAAGCCGTTTTTGCCTCAGGGTCTCTGGGCTGTGTTCGTTGGGGTTGAACTCCTGCTAGCAAAACTGCCGGATGAGGGAAGGGTTCAGACTGTGCCTGGGCCCTGTGGTCTCTTCCAGGTCATTGTATGGCATTTCCTTCCCCTTGCCACAGGCACCTGGGAGCATGTCTGCACGTGGAGAAAGACTTTCCCGTGGGAAGCCGGTTTTTGTCAAACGGGTCCCAGTGCTCTGTTCCTCTCTTTTCACTCCTGCTGCCAGAAGCCCAGGGAGGATGGGAGGGCTTAGAACATGGCTGGGCCCTGTGGTTTCTTCCAGAGAAGTGGAGGGCATTTGCATTACCTTGCCACAACCACTTGGGATAGGGTCTGCACCTCAGGAAAACTGTTTCAGTGGGAAGCCGGCTTTTTGCAAAGGGGTCTCAGGGCCGTGGGCCTCGGGTGTCCTTCCGGCTCCCCAAAGCACAGGGACGAGGTGAGGAGCTTAGACCGTGCCTGGGCAATGTTGTTTCTTACACCTGGGTGTGTGGCATTTTATTGACCTGGCTACACCCACTTGGGATAGGTTTTCCACAGCAAGCACCTCTTGTTCGTCGGAAGCCGTTTTTGCCTCAGGGACTCCGGGCTGTGTTCGTTGGGGTTGAACTCATGCTAGCAAAACTGCTGGGATGAGGGAAGGGTTCAGACTGTGCCTGGGCCCTGTGGTCTCTTCCAGGTCAGTGTATGGCATTTCCTTCCCCTTGCCACAGGCACCTGAGAGCATGTCTGCACGTGGAGAAAGACTTTCCCGTGGGAAGCCGGTTTTTCTCAAACGGGTCCCAGTGCCCTGCTCCTCTCTTTCCACTCCTGCTGCCAGAAGCCCAGGGAGGATGGGAGGACTTAGAACATGGCTGGGCACTGTGGTTACTTCCAGAGAAGTGGAGGGCATTTGCATTACCTTGCCACAACCACTTGGGATAGGGTGTGCACCTCAGGAAAACTGTTCCCGTGGGAAGCCGGCTTTTTGCAAAGGGGTCTCAGGGCCGTGGGCCTCGGGTGTCCCTCCGGGTCCCCAAAGCACAGGGACGAGGTGAGGGGCTTGGAAGGTGCCTGGGCAATGTTGTTTCTTAGACCTGGGTGTGTGGCATTTTGTTGACCTGGCTACACCCACTTGGGATAGGTTTTCCACAGCAAGCACCTCTTGTTCGTCGGAAGCCGTTTTTGCCTCAGGGACTCCGGGCTGTGTTCGTTGGGGTTGAACTCATGCTAGCAAAACTGCCGGGATGAGGGAAGGGTTCAGACTGTGCCTGGGCCCTGTGGTCTCTTCCAGGTCAGTGTATGGCATTTCCTTCCCCTTGCCACAGGCACCTGAGAGCATGTCTGCACGTGGAGAAAGACTTTCCCGTGGGAAGCCGGTTTTTCTCAAACGGGTCCCAGTGCCCTGCTCCTCTCTTTCCACTCCTGCTGCCAGAAGCCCAGGGAGGATGGGAGGGCTTAGAACATGGCTGGGCACTGTGGTTTCTTCCAGAGAAGTGGAGGGCATTTGCATTACCTTGCCACAACCACTTGGGATAGGGTGTGCACCTCAGGAAAACTGTTTCCGTGGGAAGCCGGCTTTTTGCAAAGGAGTCTCAGGGTCGTGGGCCTCGGGTGTCCCGCCGGCTCCCCAAAGCACAGGGACGAGGTGAGGGGCTTAGACCGTGCCTGGGCAATGTTGTTTCTTACACCTGGGTGTGTGGCATTTCGTTGACCTGGCTACTCCCACTTGGGATAGGTTTTCCACAGCAAGCACCTCTTTTTCGTCGGAAGCCGTTTTTGCCCCAGGGGTCTCCGGGCTGTGTTCGTTGGGGTTGAACTCCTGCTAGCAAAACCGCCGGATGAGGGAAGGGTTCAGACTGTGCCTGGGCCCTGTGGTCTCTTCCAGGTCAGTGTATGTCATTTCCTTCCCCTTGCCACAGGCACCTGGGAGCATGTCTGCACGTGGAGAAAGACTTTCCCGTGGGAAGCCGGTTTTGGTCAAACGCGTCCCAGTGCTCTGCTCCTCTCTTTTCACTCCTGCTGCCAGAAGCCCAGGGAGGATGGGAGGGCTTAGAACATGGCTGGGCACTGTGGTTTCTTCCAGAGAAGTGGAGGGCATTTGCTTTACCTTGCCACAACCACTTGGGATAGGGTCTGCACCTCAGGAAAACTGTTTCCGTGCGAAGCCGGCTTTTGGCAAAGGGGTCTCAGGGCCGTGGGCCTCGGGTGTCCCTCCGGCTCCCCAAAGCACAGGGACGAGGTGAGGGGCTTAGACCGTGCCTGGGCAATGTTGTTTCTTACACCTGGGTGTGTGGCATTTTATTGACCTGGCTACACCCACTTGGGATAGGTTTTCCACAGCAAGCACCTCTTGTTCGTCGGAAGCCGTTTTTGCCTCAGGGACTCCGGGCTGTGTTCGTTGGGGTTGAACTCATGCTAGCAAAACTGCCGGGATGAGGGAAGGGTTCAGACTATGCCTGGGTCCTGTGGTCTCTTCCAGGTCAGTGTATGGCATTTCCTTCCCCTTGCCAGAGGCACCTGAGAGCATGTCTGCACGTGGAGAAAGACTTTCCCGTGGGAAGCCGGTTTTTCTCAAACGGGTCCCAGTGCCCTGCTCCTCTCTTTCCACTCCTGCTGCCAGAAGCCCAGGGAGGATGGGAGGGCTTAGAACATGGCTGGGCACTGTGGTTTCTTCCAGAGAAGTGGAGGGCATTTGTATTACCTTGCCACAACCACTTGGGATAGCGTGTGCACCTCAGGAAAACTGTTCCCGTGGGAAGCCGGCTTTTTGCAAAGGAGTCTCAGGGTCGTGGGCCTCGGGTGTCCCGCCGGCTCCCCAAAGCACAGGGACGAGGTGAGGGGCTTAGACCGTGCCTGGGCAATGTTGTTTCTTACACCTCGGTGTGTGGCATTTTGTTGACCTGGCTACACCCACTTGGGATAGGTTTTCCACAGCAAGCACCTCTTGTTCGTCGGAAGCCGTTTTTGCCTCAGGGACTCCGGGCTGTGTTCGTTGGGGTTGAACTCATGCTAGCAAAACTGCCGGGATGAGGGAAGGGTTCAGACTGTGCCTGGGCCCTGTGGTCTCTTCCAGTTCAGTGTATGGCATTTCCTTCCCCTTGCCACAGGCACCTGGGAGCATGTCTGCACGTGGAGAAAGACTTTCCCGTGGGAAGCCGGTTTTTCTCAAACGGGTCCCAGTGCCCTGCTCCTCTCTTTCCACTCCTGCTGCCAGAAGCCCAGGGAGGATGGGAGGGCTTAGAACATGGCTGGGCACTGTGGTTTCTTCCAGAGAAGTGGAGGGCATTTGCTTTACCTTGCCACAACCACTTGGGATAGGGTCTGCACCTCAGGAAAACTGTTTCCGTGGGAAGCCGGCTTTTTGCAAAGGGGTCTCAGGGCCGAGGGGCTTGGCTGTCCCTCCGGCTCCCCAAAGCACAGGGACGAGGTATGGGGCTTAGACCGTGCCTGGGCAATGTTGTTTCTTACACCTGGGTTTGTGGCATTTTGTTGACCTGGCTACCCCCACTTGAGATAGGTTTTCCAGTGAAGCACCTCTTGTTCGTCGGAAGCCGTTTTTGCCTCAGGGTCTCTGGGCTGTGTTCGTTGGGGTTGAACTCCTGCTAGCAAAACTGCCGGATGAGGGAAGGGTTCAGACTGTGCCTGGGCCCTGTGGTCTCTTCCAGGTCATTGTATGGCATTTCCTTCCCCTTGCCACAGGCACCTGGGAGCATGTCTGCACGTGGAGAAAGACTTTCCCGTGGGAAGCCGGTTTTTGTCAAACGGGTCCCAGTGCTCTGCTCCTCTCTTTTCACTCCTGCTGCCAGAAGCCCAGGGAGGATGGGAGGGCTTAGAACATGGCTGGGCACTGTGGTTTCTTCCAGAGAAGTGGAGGGCATTTGCATTACCTTGCCACAACCACTTGGGATAGGGTCTGCACCTCAGGAAAACTGTTTCAGTGGGAAGCCGGCTTTTTGCAAAGGGGTCTCAGGGCCGTGGGCCTCGGGTGTCCTTCCGGCTCCCCAAAGCACAGGGACGAGGTGAGGAGCTTAGACCGTGCCTGGGCAATGTTGTTTCTTACACCTGGGTGTGTGGCATTTTATTGACCTGGCTACACCCACTTGGGATAGGTTTTCCACAGCAAGCACCTCTTGTTTGTCGGAAGCCGTTTTTGCCTCAGGGACTCCGGGCTGTGTTCGTTGGGGTTGAACTCATGCTAGCAAAACTGCTGGGATGAGGGAAGGGTTCAGACTGTGCCTGGGCCCTGTGGTCTCTTCCAGGTCAGTGTATGGCATTTCCTTCCCCTTGCCACAGGCACCTGAGAGCATGTCTGCACGTGGAGAAAGACTTTCCCGTGGGAAGCCGGTTTTTCTCAAACGGGTCCCAGTGCCCTGCTCCTCTCTTTCCACTCCTGCTGCCAGAAGCCCAGGGAGGATGGGAGGGCTTAGAACATGGCTGGGCACTGTGGTTTCTTCCAGAGAAGTGGAGGGCATTTGCATTACCTTGCCACAACCACTTGGGATAGGGTGTGCACCTCAGGAAAACTGTTTCCGTGGGAAGCCGGCTTTTTGCAAAGGAGTCTCAGGGTCGTGGGCCTCGGGTGTCCCGCCGGCTCCCCAAAGCACAGGGACGAGGTGAGGGGCTTAGACCGTGCCTGGGCAATGTTGTTTCTTACACCTGGGTGTGTGGCATTTCGTTGACCTGGCTACTCCCACTTGGGATAGGTTTTCCACAGCAAGCACCTCTTTTTCGTCGGAAGCCGTTTTTGCCCCAGGGGTCTCCGGGCTGTGTTCGTTGGGGTTGAACTCCTGCTAGCAAAACCGCCGGATGAGGGAAGGGTTCAGACTGTGCCTGGGCCCTGTGGTCTCTTCCAGGTCAGTGTATGTCATTTCCTTCCCCTTGCCACAGGCACCTGGGAGCATGTCTGCACGTGGAGAAAGACTTTCCCGTGGGAAGCCGGTTTTGGTCAAACGCGTCCCAGTGCTCTGCTCCTCTCTTTTCACTCCTGCTGCCAGAAGCCCAGGGAGGATGGGAGGGCTTAGAACATGGCTGGGCACTGTGGTTTCTTCCAGAGAAGTGGAGGGCATTTGCTTTACCTTGCCACAACCACTTGGGATAGGGTCTGCACCTCAGGAAAACTGTTTCCGTGCGAAGCCGGCTTTTGGCAAAGGGGTCTCAGGGCCGTGGGCCTCGGGTGTCCCTCCGGCTCCCCAAAGCACAGGGACGAGGTGAGGGGCTTAGACCGTGCCTGGGCAATGTTGTTTCTTACACCTGGGTGTGTGGCATTTTATTGACCTGGCTACACCCACTTGGGATAGGTTTTCCACAGCAAGCACCTCTTGTTCGTCGGAAGCCGTTTTTGCCTCAGGGACTCCGGGCTGTGTTCGTTGGGGTTGAACTCATGCTAGCAAAACTGCCGGGATGAGGGAAGGGTTCAGACTATGCCTGGGTCCTGTGGTCTCTTCCAGGTCAGTGTATGGCATTTCCTTCCCCTTGCCAGAGGCACCTGAGAGCATGTCTGCACGTGGAGAAAGACTTTCCCGTGGGAAGCCGGTTTTTCTCAAACGGGTCCCAGTGCCCTGCTCCTCTCTTTCCACTCCTGCTGCCAGAAGCCCAGGGAGGATGGGAGGGCTTAGAACATGGCTGGGCACTGTGGTTTCTTCCAGAGAAGTGGAGGGCATTTGTATTACCTTGCCACAACCACTTGGGATAGCGTGTGCACCTCAGGAAAACTGTTCCCGTGGGAAGCCGGCTTTTTGCAAAGGAGTCTCAGGGTCGTGGGCCTCGGGTGTCCCGCCGGCTCCCCAAAGCACAGGGACGAGGTGAGGGGCTTAGACCGTGCCTGGGCAATGTTGTTTCTTACACCTCGGTGTGTGGCATTTTGTTGACCTGGCTACACCCACTTGGGATAGGTTTTCCACAGCAAGCACCTCTTGTTCGTCGGAAGCCGTTTTTGCCTCAGGGACTCCGGGCTGTGTTCGTTGGGGTTGAACTCATGCTAGCAAAACTGCCGGGTTGAGGGAAGGGTTCAGACTGTGCCTGGGCCCTGTGGTCTCTTCCAGTTCAGTGTATGGCATTTCCTTCCCCTTGCCACAGGCACCTGGGAGCATGTCTGCACGTGGAGAAAGACTTTCCCGTGGGAAGCCGGTTTTTCTCAAACGGGTCCCAGTGCCCTGCTCCTCTCTTTCCACTCCTGCTGCCAGAAGCCCAGGGAGGATGGGAGGGCTTAGAACATGGCTGGGCACTGTGGTTTCTTCCAGAGAAGTGGAGGGCATTTGCTTTACCTTGCCACAACCACTTGGGATAGGGTCTGCACCTCAGGAAAACTGTTTCCGTGGGAAGCCGGCTTTTTGCAAAGGGGTCTCAGGGCCGAGGGGCTTGGCTGTCCCTCCGGCTCCCCAAAGCACAGGGACGAGGTGTGGGGCTTAGACCGTGCCTGGGCAATGTTGTTTCTTACACCTGGGTTTGTGGCATTTTGTTGACCTGGCTACCCCCACTTGAGATAGGTTTTCCAGTGAAGCACCTCTTGTTCGTCGGAAGCCGTTTTTGCCTCAGGGTCTCTGGGCTGTGTTCGTTGGGGTTGAACTCCTGCTAGCAAAACTGCCGGATGAGGGAAGGGTTCAGACTGTGCCTGGGCCCTGTGGTCTCTTCCAGGTCATTGTATGGCATTTCCTTCCCCTTGCCACAGGCACCTGGGAGCATGTCTGCACGTGGAGAAAGACTTTCCCGTGGGAAGCCGGTTTTTGTCAAACGGGTCCCAGTGCTCTGCTCCTCTCTTTTCACTCCTGCTGCCAGAAGCCCAGGGAGGATGGGAGGGCTTAGAACATGGCTGGGCACTGTGGTTTCTTCCAGAGAAGTGGAGGGCATTTGCATTACCTTGCCACAACCACTTGGGATAGGGTCTGCACCTCAGGAAAACTGTTTCAGTGGGAAGCCGGCTTTTTGCAAAGGGGTCTCAGGGCCGTGGGCCTCGGGTGTCCTTCCGGCTCCCCAAAGCACAGGGACGAGGTGAGGAGCTTAGACCGTGCCTGGGCAATGTTGTTTCTTACACCTGGGTGTGTGGCATTTTATTGACCTGGCTACACCCACTTGGGATAGGTTTTCCACAGCAAGCACCTCTTGTTTGTCGGAAGCCGTTTTTGCCTCAGGGACTCCGGGCTGTGTTCGTTGGGGTTGAACTCATGCTAGCAAAACTGCTGGGATGAGGGAAGGGTTCAGACTGTGCCTGGGCCCTGTGGTCTCTTCCAGGTCAGTGTATGGCATTTCCTTCCCCTTGCCACAGGCACCTGAGAGCATGTCTGCACGTGGAGAAAGACTTTCCCGTGGGAAGCCGGTTTTTCTCAAACGGGTCCCAGTGCCCTGCTCCTCTCTTTCCACTCCTGCTGCCAGAAGCCCAGGGAGGATGGGAGGACTTAGAACATGGCTGGGCACTGTGGTTACTTCCAGAGAAGTGGAGGGCATTTGCATTACCTTGCCACAACCACTTGGGATAGGGTGTGCACCTCAGGAAAACTGTTCCCGTGGGAAGCCGGCTTTTTGCAAAGGGGTCTCAGGGCCGTGGGCCTCGGGTGTCCCTCCGGGTCCCCAAAGCACAGGGACGAGGTGAGGGGCTTGGAAGGTGCCTGGGCAATGTTGTTTCTTACACCTGGGTGTGTGGCATTTTGTTGACCTGGCTACACCCACTTGGGATAGGTTTTCCACAGCAAGCACCTCTTGTTCGTCGGAAGCCGTTTTTGCCTCAGGGACTCCGGGCTGTGTTCGTTGGGGTTGAACTCCTGCTAGCAAAACTGCCGGGATGAGGGAAGGGTTCAGACTGTGCCTGGGCCCTGTGGTCTCTTCCAGGTCAGTGTATGGCATTTCCTTCCCCTTGCCACAGGCACCTGGGAGCATGTCTGCACGTGGAGAAAGACTTTCCCGTGGGAAGCCGGTTTTGGTCAAACGGGTCACAGCGCCCTGCTCCTCTCTTTTCACTCCTGCTGCCAGAAGCCCAGGGAGGATGGGAGGGCTTAGAACATGGCTGGGCACTGTGGTTTCTTCCAGAGAAGTGGAGGGCATTTGCTTTACCTTGCCACAACCACTTGGGATAGGGTGTGCACCTCAGGAAAACTCTTTCCGTGGGAAGCCGGCTTTTTGCAAAGGGGTCTCAGGGCCGTGGGGCTCGGCTGCCCTCAGGCTCCCAAAAGCACAGGGACGAGGTGAGGGGCTTAGACCGAGCCTGGGCAATGTTGTTTTTTAAACCTGGGTGTGTGGCATTTCGTTGACCTGGCTACTCCCACTTGGGATAGGTTTTCCACAGAAAGCACCTCTTGTTCGACTGAAGCCGTTTTTGCCTCAGGGTCTCCGGGCTGTGTTCGTTGGGGTTGAACTCCTGCTAGCAAAACTGCCGGGATGAGGGAAGGATTCAGACTGTGCCTGGGCCCTGTGGTATCTTCCAGGTCAGTGTATGGCATTTCCTTCCCCTTGCCTCAGGCACCTGGGAGCATGTCTGCACGTGGAGAAAGACTTTCCCGTGGGAAGCCGGTTTTTGTCAAACGGGTCCCAGTGCTCTGCTCCTCTCTTTTCACTCCTGCTGCCAGAAGCCCAGGGAGGATGGGAGGGCTTAGAACATGGCTGGGCACTGTGGTTTCTTCCAGAGAAGTGGAGGGCATTTGCATTACATTGCCACAACCAGTTGGGATAGGGTCTGCACCTCAGGAAAACTCTTTTCGTCGGAAGCCGGCTTTTGCCAAAGGGGTCTCAGGGCAGTGGGCCTCGGGTGTTCCTCCGGCTCCCCAAAGCACAGGGACGAGGTGAGGGGCTTAGACCATGCCTGGGCAATGTTGTTTCTTACACCTGGGTGTGTGGCATTTCGTTGACCTGGCTACCCCCACTTGGGATAGGTTTTCCACAGCAAGCACCTCTTGTTCGTAGGAAGCCGTTTTTGCCCCAGGGGTCTCCGAGCTGTGTTCGTTGGGGTTGAACTCCTGCTAGCAAAACCGCCGGGATGAGGGAACGGTTCAGACTGTGCCTGGGCCCTGTGGTCTCTTCTAGGTCAGTGTATGGCATTTCCTTCCCCTTGTCACAGGCACCTGGGAGCATGTCTGCACGTGGAGAAAGACTTTCCCGTGGGAAGCCGGTTTTTGTCAAACGGGTCCCAGTGCTCTGCTCCTCTCTTTTCACTCCTGCTGCCAGAAGCCCAGGGAGGATGGGAGGGCTTAGAACATGGCTGGGCAGTGTGGTTTCTTCCAGAGAAGTGGAGGGCATTTGCTTTACCTTGCCACAACCACTTGGGATAGGGTGTGCACCTCAGGAAAACTCTTTCCGTGGGAAGCCGGCTTTTTGCAAAGGGGTCTCAGGGCCGTGGGGCTCGGCTGTCCATCCGGCTCCCCAAAGCACAGGGACGAGTTGAGGGGCTTAGACCGTGCCTGGGCAATGTTGTTTCTTACACCTGGGTGTGTGGCATTTTGTTGACCTGGCTACCCCCACTTGGGATAGGTTTTCCACAGAAAGCACCTCTTGTTCGACTGAAGCCGTTTTTGCCTCAGGTTCTCCGGGCTGTGTTCATTGGGGTGGAACTCCTGCTAGCAAAACTACCGAGATGAGGGAAGGGTTCAGACTGTGCCTTGGCCCTGTGGTGTCTTCCAGGTCAGTGTATGGCATGTCCTTCCCCTTGCCACAGGCACCTGGGAGCATGTTTGCATGTGGAGAAAGACTTTCCCGTGGGAAGCCGGTTTTTGTCAAACGGGTCCCAGTGCTCTGCTCCTCTCTTTTCACTCCTGCTGCCAGACGCCCAGGGAGGATGGGAGGGCTTAGAACATGGCTGGGCACTGTGGTTTCTTCCAGAGAAGTGGAGGGCATTTGCTTTACCTTGCCACTACCACTTGGGATAGGGTCTGCACCTCAGGAAAAGTGTTTCGGTGGGAAGCCGGCTTTTTTCAAAGGGGTCTCAGGGCCGTGGGCCTCGGGTGTCCCTCCGGCTCCCCCAAGCACAGGGATGAGGTGAGGGGCTTGGACCGTGCCTGGGCAATGTTGTTTCTTACACCTGGGTGTGTGGCATTTCGTTGACCTGGCTACTCCCACTTGGGATAGGTTTTCCACAGCAAGCACCTCTTGTTCGTCCGAAGCCGTTTTTGCCCCAGGGGTCTCCGGGCTGTGTTCGTTGGGGTTGAACTCCTGGTAGCAAAACCGCCGGGATGAGGGAAGGGTTCAGACTGTGCCTGGGCCCTGTGGTCTCTTCCAGGTCAGTGTATCGCATTTCCTTCCCCTTGCCACAGGCACCTGGGAGCATGTCTGCACGTGGAGAAAGACTTTCCCGTGGGAAGCCGGTTTTTGTCAAACGGGTCCCAGTGCTCTGCTCCTCTCTTTTCACTCCTGCTGCCAGAAGCCCAGGGAGGATGGGAGGGCTTAGAACATGGCTGGGCACTGTGGTTTCTTCCAGAGAAGTGGAGGGCATTTGCTTTACCTTGCCAAAAGCATTTGGGATAGGGTGTGCACCTCAGGAAAACTGTTTCCGTGGGAAGCCGGCTTTTTCAAAGGGGTCTCAGGGCCGTGGGGCTCGGCTGTCCCTCCGGCTCCCCAAACACAGGGACGAGGTGAGGGGCTTAGACCGTGCCTGGGCAATGTTGTTTCTTACACCTGGGTGTGTGGCATTTTGTTGACCTGGCTACTCCCCCTTTTGATAGGTTTTCCACAGAAAGCACCTCTTGTTCGAATGAAGCCGTTTTTGCCTCAGGGTCTCCGGGCTGTGTTCGTTGGTGTTGAACTCCTGCTAGCAAAACCGCCGGGATGAGGGAAGGGTTCAGACTGTGCCTGGGCCCTGTGGTCTCTTCCAGGTCAGTGTATGGCATTTCCTTCCCCTTGCCACAGGCACCTGGGAGCATGTCTGCACGTGGAGAAAGACTTTCCCGTGGGAAGCCGGTTTTTGTCAAAGGGGTCCCAGTGCTCTGCTCCTCTCTTTTCACTCCTGCTGCCAGAAGCCCAGGGAGGATGGGAGGGCTTAGAACATGGCTGGGCACTGTGGTTTCTTCCAGAGAAGTGGAGGGCATTTGCTTTACCTTGCCACAACCACTTGGGATAGGGTGTGCACCTCAGGAAAACTCTTTCCGTGGGAAGCCGGCTTTTTGCAAAGGGGTCTCAGGGACGTGGGGCTCGGCTGTCCCTCCGGCTCCCCAAACACAGGGACGAGGTGAGGGGCTTAGACTGAGCCTGGGCAATGTTGTTTCTTACACCTGGGTGTGTGGCATTTCGTTGACCTGGCTACTCCCACTTGAGATAGGTTTTCCATAGCAAGCACCTCTTGTTCGTCGGTGGCCGTTATTGCCCCAGGGGTCTCCGGCTGTGTTCGTTGGGGTTGAACTCCTGCTAGCAAAACTGCCGGGATGAGGGAAGGGTTCAGACTGTGCCTGGGCCCTGTGGTCTCTTCCAGGTCAGTGTATGGCATTTCCTTCCCCTTGCCTCAGGCACCTGGGAGCATGTCTGCACGTGGAGAAAGACTTTCCCGTGGGAAGCCGATTTTTGTCAAACGTGTCCCAGTGCCCTGCTCCTCTCTTTTCACTCCTGCTGCCAGAAGCCCAGGGAGGATGGGAGGGCTTAGAACATGGCTGGGCACTGTGGTTTCTTCCAGAGAAGTGGAGAGCATTTGCTTTACCTTGCCACAACCACTTGGGAGAGGGTCTGTACCTCAGGAAAACTGTTTCCGTGGGAAGCTGCCTTTTTGCAAAGGGGTCTCAGGGCCGTGGGCCTCGGGTGTCCCTCCGGCTCCCCAAAGCACAGGGACGAGGTGAGGGGCTTAGACCGTGCCTGGGCAATGTTATTTCTTACACCTGGGTGTGTGGCATTTCGTTGACCTGGCTACTCCCACTTGGGATAGGTTTTCCACAGCAAGCACCTCTTGTTCGTCCGAAGCCGTTTTTGCCCCAGGGGTCTCCGGGCTGTGTTCGTTGGGGTTGAACTCCTGGTAGCAAAACCGCCGGGATGAGGGAAGGGTTCAGACTGTGCCTGGGCCCTGTGGTCTCTTCCAGGTCAGTGTATGGCATTTCCTTCCCCTTGCCACAGGCACCTGGGAGCATGTCTGCACATGGAGAAAGACTTTCCCGTGGGAAGCCGGTTTTTGTCAAACGGGTCCCAGTGCTCTGCTCCTCTCTTTTCACTCCTGCTGCCAGAAGCCCAGGGAGGATGGGTGCGCTTAGAACATGGCTGGGCACTGTGGTTTTTTCCAGAGAGGTGGAGGGCATTTGCTTTACCTTGCCACAACCACTTGGGATAGGGTGTGCACCTTAGGAAAACTGTTTCCGTGGGAAGCCGGCTTTTTGCAAAGGGGTCTCAGGGCCGTGGGGCTCGGCTCTCCCTCAGGCTCCCCAAAGCTCAGGGACGAGGTGGGGGGCTTAGATCGTGCCTGGGCAATGTTGTTTCTTACACCTGGGTGTGTGGCATTTCGTTGACCTGGCTAAACCCACTTGGGATAGGTTTTCCATAGCAAGCACCTCTTGTTCGTCGGAAGCCGTTTTTGCCCCAGGGGTCTCCGGGCTGTGTTCGTTGGGGTTGAACTCCTGCTAGCAAAACTGCCGGGATGAGGGAAGGGTTCAGACTGTGCCTGGGCCCTGTGGTCTCTTCCAGGTCAGTGTATGGCATTTCCTTCCCCTTGCCACAGGCACCTGGGAGCATGTCTGCACGTGGAGAAAGACTTTCCCGTGGGAAGCCGGTTTTTGTCAAAGGGGTCCCAGTGCTCTGCTCCTCTCTTTTCACTCCTGCTGCCAGAAGCCCAGGGAGGATGGGAGGGCTTAGAACATGGCTGGGCACTGTGGTTTCTTCCAGAGAAGTGGAGGGCATTTGCTTTACCTTGCCACAACCACTTGGGATAGGGTGTGCACCTCAGGAAAACTCTTTCCGTGGGAAGCCGGCTTTTTGCAAAGGGGTCTCAGGGCCGTGGGGCTCGGCTGTCCATCCGGCTCCCCAAACACAGGGACGAGGTGAGGGGCTTAGACCGAGCCTGGGCAATGTTGTTTCTTACACCTGGGTGTGTGGCATTTCGTTGACCTGGCTACTCCCACTTGGGATAGGTTTTCCATAGCAAGCACCTCTTGTTCGTCGGTGGCCGTTTTTGCCCCAGGGGTCTCCGGCTGTGTTCGTTGGGGTTGAACTCCTGCTAGCAAAACTGCTGGGATGAGGGAAGGGTTCAGACTGTGCCTGGGCCCTGTGGTCTCTTCCAGGTCAGTGTATGGCATTTCCTTCCCCTTGCCTCAGGCACCTGGGAGCATGTCTGCACGTGGAGAAAGACTTTCCCGTGGGAAGCCGGTTTTTGTCAAACGGGTCCCAGTGCTCTGCTCCTCTCTTTTCACTCCTGCTGCCAGAAGCCCAGGGAGGATGGGAGGGCTTAGAACATGGCTGGGCACTGTGGTTTCTTCCAGAGAAGTGGAGGGCATTTGCATTACATTGCCACAACCAGTTGGGATAGGGTCTGCACCTCAGGAAAACTCTTTTCGTCGGAAGCCGGCTTTTGCCAAAGGGGTCTCAGGGCAGTGGGCCTCGGGTGACCCTCCGGCTCCCCAAAGCACAGGGACGAGGTGAGGGGCTTAGACCATGCCTGGGCAATGTTGTTTCTTACACCTGGGTGTGTGGCATTTTGTTGACCTGGCTAACCCCACTCGGGATAGGTTTTCCACAGCAAGCACCTCTTGTTCGTCGGAAGCCGTTTTTGCCCCAGTGGTCTCCGGCCTGTGTTCGTTGGGGTTGAACTCCTGCTAGCAAAACCGCCGGGATGAGGGAAGGGTTCAGACTGTGCCTGGGCCCTGTGGTCTCTTCCAGGTCAGTGTATGGCATTTCCTTCCCCTTGCCTCAGGCACCTGGGAGCATGTCTGCACGTGGAGAAAGACTTTCCCGTGGGAAGCCGGTTTTTGTCAAACTGGTCCCAGTGCCCTGCTCTTCTCTTTTCACTCCTGCTGCCAGAAGCCCAGGGAGGATGGGAGGGCTTAGAACATGGCTGGGCGCTGTGGTTTCTTCCAGAGAAGTGGAGGGCATTTGCTTTACCTTGCCACAACCACTTGGGATAGGGTGTGCACCTCAGGAAAACTGTTTCCGTGGGAAGCCGGCTTTTTGCAAAGGGGTCTCAGGGCCGTGGGGCTCGGCTCTCCCTCCGGCTCCCCAAAGCTCAGGGACGAGGAGGGGGGCTTAGATCGTGCCTGGGCAATGTTGTTTCTTACACCTGGGTGTGTGGCATTTCGTTGACCTGTCTACTCCCACTTGGGATAGATTTTCCACAGCAAGCACCTCTTGTTCGTCGGAAGCCGTTTTTGCCCCAGGGGTCTCCGGGCTGTGTTCGTTGGGGTTGAACTCTTGCTAGCAAAACCACCGGGATGAGGGAAGGGTTCAGACTGTGCCTGGGCCCTGTGGTCTCTTCCAGGTCAGTGTATGGCATTTCCTTCCCCTTGCCACAGGCAACTGGGAGCATGTCTGCACGTGGAGAAAGACTTTCCCATGGGAAGCCGGTTTTTGTCAAACGGGTCCCAGTGCTCTGCTCCTCTCTTTTCACTCCTGCAGCCAGAAGCCCAGGGAGGATGGGAGGGCTTAGAACATGGCTGGGCACTGTGGTTTCTTCCAGAGAAGTGGAGGGCATTTGCTTTACCTTGCCACTACCACTTGGGATAGGGTCTGCACCTCAGGAAAACTGTTTCGGTGGGAAGCCGGCTTTTTTCAAAGGGGTCTCAGGGCCGTGGGCCTCGGGTGTCCCTCCGGCTCCCCCAAGCACAGGGATGAGGTGAGGGGCTTGGACCGTGCCTGGGCAATGTTGTTTCTTACACCTGGGTGTGTGGCATTTCGTTGACCTGGCTACTCCCACTTGGGATAGGTTTTCCACAGCAAGCACCTCTTGTTCGTCCGAAGCCGTTTTTGCCCCAGGGGTCTCCGGGCTGTGTTCGTTGGGGTTGAACTCCTGGTAGCAAAACCGCCAGGATGAGGGAAGGGTTCAGACTGTGCCTGGGCCCTGTGGTCTCTTCCAGGTCAGTGTATCGCATTTCCTTCCCCTTGCCACAGGCACCTGGGAGCATGTCTGCACGTGGAGAAAGACTTTCCCGTGGGAAGCCGGTTTTTGTCAAACGGGTCCCAGTGCTCTGCTCCTCTCTTTTCACTCCTGCTGCCAGAAGCCCAGGGAGGATGGGTGCGCTTAGAACATGGCTGGGCACTGTGGTTTTTTCCAGAGAGGTGGAGGGCATTTGCTTTACCTTGCCACAACCACTTGGGATAGGGTGTGCACCTTAGGAAAACTGTTTCCGTGGGAAGCCGGCTTTTTGCAAAGGGGTCTCAGGGCCGTGGGGCTCGGCTCTCCCTCAGGCTCCCCAAAGCTCAGGGACGAGGTGGGGGGCTTAGATCGTGCCTGGGCAATGTTGTTTCTTACACCTGGGTGTGTGGCATTTCGTTGACCTGGCTAAACCCACTTGGGATAGGTTTTCCATAGCAAGCACCTCTTGTTCGTCGGAAGCCGTTTTTGCCCCAGGGGTCTCCGGGCTGTGTTCGTTGGGGTTGAACTCCTGCTAGCAAAACTGCCGGGATGAGGGAAGGGTTCAGACTGTGCCTGGGCCCTGTGGTCTCTTCCAGGTCAGTGTATGGCATTTCCTTCCCCTTGCCACAGGCACCTGGGAGCATGTCTGCACGTGGAGAAAGACTTTCCCGTGGGAAGCCGGTTTTTGTCAAAGGGGTCCCAGTGCTCTGCTCCTCTCTTTTCACTCCTGCTGCCAGAAGCCCAGGGAGGATGGGAGGGCTTAGAACATGGCTGGGCACTGTGGTTTCTTCCAGAGAAGTGGAGGGCATTTGCTTTACCTTGCCACAACCACTTGGGATAGGGTGTGCACCTCAGGAAAACTCTTTCCGTGGGAAGCCGGCTTTTTGCAAAGGGGTCTCAGGGCCGTGGGGCTCGGCTGTCCATCCGGCTCCCCAAACACAGGGACGAGGTGAGGGGCTTAGACCGAGCCTGGGCAATGTTGTTTCTTACACCTGGGTGTGTGGCATTTCGTTGACCTGGCTACTCCCACTTGGGATAGGTTTTCCATAGCAAGCACCTCTTGTTCGTCGGTGGCCGTTTTTGCCCCAGGGGTCTCCGGCTGTGTTCGTTGGGGTTGAACTCCTGCTAGCAAAACTGCTGGGATGAGGGAAGGGTTCAGACTGTGCCTGGGCCCTGTGGTCTCTTCCAGGTCAGTGTATGGCATTTCCTTCCCCTTGCCTCAGGCACCTGGGAGCATGTCTGCACGTGGAGAAAGACTTTCCCGTGGGAAGCCGGTTTTTGTCAAACGGGTCCCAGTGCTCTGCTCCTCTCTTTTCACTCCTGCTGCCAGAAGCCCAGGGAGGATGGGAGGGCTTAGAACATGGCTGGGCACTGTGGTTTCTTCCAGAGAAGTGGAGGGCATTTGCATTACATTGCCACAACCAGTTGGGATAGGGTCTGCACCTCAGGAAAACTCTTTTCGTCGGAAGCCGGCTTTTGCCAAAGGGGTCTCAGGGCAGTGGGCCTCGGGTGTCCCTCCGGCTCCCCAAAGCACAGGGACGAGGTGAGGGGCTTAGACCATGCCTGGGCAATGTTGTTTCTTACACCTGGGTGTGTGGCATTTTGTTGACCTGGCTAACCCCACTCGGGATAGGTTTTCCACAGCAAGCACCTCTTGTTCGTCGGAAGCCGTTTTTGCCCCAGTGGTCTCCGGCCTGTGTTCGTTGGGGTTGAACTCCTGCTAGCAAAACCGCCGGGATGAGGGAAGGGTTCAGACTGTGCCTGGGCCCTGTGGTCTCTTCCAGGTCAGTGTATGGCATTTCCTTCCCCTTGCCTCAGGCACCTGGGAGCATGTCTGCACGTGGAGAAAGACTTTCCCGTGGGAAGCCGGTTTTTGTCAAACTGGTCCCAGTGCCCTGCTCTTCTCTTTTCACTCCTGCTGCCAGAAGCCCAGGGAGGATGGGAGGGCTTAGAACATGGCTGGGCGCTGTGGTTTCTTCCAGAGAAGTGGAGGGCATTTGCTTTACCTTGCCACAACCACTTGGGATAGGGTGTGCACCTCAGGAAAACTGTTTCCGTGGGAAGCCGGCTTTTTGCAAAGGGGTCTCAGGGCCGTGGGGCTCGGCTCTCCCTCCGGCTCCCCAAAGCTCAGGGACGAGGAGGGGGGCTTAGATCGTGCCTGGGCAATGTTGTTTCTTACACCTGGGTGTGTGGCATTTCGTTGACCTGTCTACTCCCACTTGGGATAGATTTTCCACAGCAAGCACCTCTTGTTCGTCGGAAGCCGTTTTTGCCCCAGGGGTCTCCGGGCTGTGTTCGTTGGGGTTGAACTCTTGCTAGCAAAACCACCGGGATGAGGGAAGGGTTCAGACTGTGCCTGGGCCCTGTGGTCTCTTCCAGGTCAGTGTACGGCATTTCCTTCCCCTTGCCACAGGCAACTGGGAGCATGTCTGCACGTGGAGAAAGACTTTCCCATGGGAAGCCGGTTTTTGTCAAACGGGTCCCAGTGCTCTGCTCCTCTCTTTTCACTCCTGCAGCCAGAAGCCCAGGGAGGATGGGAGGGCTTAGAACATGGCTGGGCACTGTGGTTTCTTCCAGAGAAGTGGAGGGCATTTGCTTTACCTTGCCACTACCACTTGGGATAGGGTCTGCACCTCAGGAAAACTGTTTCGGTGGGAAGCCGGCTTTTTTCAAAGGGGTCTCAGGGCCGTGGGCCTCGGGTGTCCCTCCGGCTCCCCCAAGCACAGGGATGAGGTGAGGGGCTTGGACCGTGCCTGGGCAATGTTGTTTCTTACACCTGGGTGTGTGGCATTTCGTTGACCTGGCTACTCCCACTTGGGATAGGTTTTCCACAGCAAGCACCTCTTGTTCGTCCGAAGCCGTTTTTGCCCCAGGGGTCTCCGGGCTGTGTTCGTTGGGGTTGAACTCCTGGTAGCAAAACCGCCGGGATGAGGGAAGGGTTCAGACTGTGCCTGGGCCCTGTGGTCTCTTCCAGGTCAGTGTATCGCATTTCCTTCCCCTTGCCACAGGCACCTGGGAGCATGTCTGCACGTGGAGAAAGACTTTCCCGTGGGAAGCCGGTTTTTGTCAAACGGGTCCCAGTGCTCTGCTCCTCTCTTTTCACTCCTGCTGCCAGAAGCCCAGGGAGGATGGGAGGGCTTAGAACATGGCTGGGCACTGTGGTTTCTTCCAGAGAAGTGGAGGGCATTTGCTTTACCTTGCCAAAAGCATTTGGGATAGGGTCTGCACCTCAGGAAAACTCTTTCCGTGGGAAGCCGGCTTTTTCAAAGGAGTCTCAGGGCCGTGGGGCTCGGCTGTCCCTCCGGCTCCCCAAACACAGGGACGAGGTGAGGGGCTTAGACCGTGCCTGGGCAATGTTGTTTCTTACACCTGGGTGTGTGGCATTTTGTTGACCTGGCTACTCCCCCTTTTGATAGGTTTTCCACAGAAAGCACCTCTTGTTCGAATGAAGCCGTTTTTGCCTCAGGGTCTCCGGGCTGTGTTCGTTGGTGTTGAACTCCTGCTAGCAAAACCGCCGGGATGAGGGAAGGGTTCAGACTGTGCCTGGGCCCTGTGGTCTCTTCCAGGTCAGTGTATGGCATTTCCTTCCCCTTGCCACAGGCACCTGGGAGCATGTCTGCACATGGAGAAAGACTTTCCCGTGGGAAGCCGGTTTTTGTCAAACGGGTCCCAGTGCTCTGCTCCTCTCTTTTCACTCCTGCTGCCAGAAGCCCAGGGAGGATGGGTGCGCTTAGAACATGGCTGGGCACTGTGGTTTTTTCCAGAGAGGTGGAGGGCATTTGCTTTACCTTGCCACAACCACTTGGGATAGGGTGTGCACCTTAGGAAAACTGTTTCCGTGGGAAGCCGGCTTTTTGCAAAGGGGTCTCAGGGCCGTGGGGCTCGGCTCTCCCTCAGGCTCCCCAAAGCTCAGGGACGAGGTGGGGGGCTTAGATCGTGCCTGGGCAATGTTGTTTCTTACACCTGGGTGTGTGGCATTTCGTTGACCTGGCTAAACCCACTTGGGATAGGTTTTCCATAGCAAGCACCTCTTGTTCGTCGGAAGCCGTTTTTGCCCCAGGTGTCTCCGGGCTGTGTTCGTTGGGGTTGAACTCCTGCTAGCAAAACTGCCGGGATGAGGGAAGGGTTCAGACTGTGCCTGGGCCCTGTGGTCTCTTCCAGGTCAGTGTATGGCATTTCCTTCCCCTTGCCACAGGCACCTGGGAGCATGTCTGCACGTGGAGAAAGACTTTCCCGTGGGAAGCCGGTTTTTGTCAAAGGGGTCCCAGTGCTCTGCTCCTCTCTTTTCACTCCTGCTGCCAGAAGCCCAGGGAGGATGGGAGGGCTTAGAACATGGCTGGGCACTGTGGTTTCTTACAGAGAAGTGGAGGGCATTTGCTTTACCTTGCCACAACCACTTGGGATAGGGTGTGCACCTCAGGAAAACTCTTTCCGTGGGAAGCCGGCTTTTTGCAAAGGGGTCTCAGGGCCGTGGGGCTCGGTTGTCCCTCCGGCTCCCCAAAGACAGGGACGAGGTGAGGGGGTTAGACCGAGCCTGGGCAATGTTGTTTCTTACACCTGGGTGTGTGGCATTTCGTTGACCTGGCTACTCCCACTTGGGATAGGTTTTCCATAGCAAGCACCTCTTGTTCGTCGTTGGCCGTTTTTGCCCCAGGGGTCTCCGGCTGTGTTCGTTGGGGTTGAACTCCTGCTAGCAAAACTGCCGGGATGAGGGAAGGGTTCAGACTGTGCCTGGGCCCTGTGGTCTCTTCCAGGTCAGTGTATGGCATTTCCTTCCCCTTGCCACAGGCACCTGGGAGCATGTCTGCACGTGGAGAAAGACTTTCCCGTGGGAAGCCGGTTTTGGTCAAACGGGTACCAGTGCTCTGCTCCTCTCTTTTCACTCCTGCTGCCAGAAGCCCAGGGAGGATGGGAGGGCTTAGAACATGTCTGGGCACTGTGGTATCTTCCAGAGAAGTGGAGGGCATTTGCTTTACCTTGCCACTACCACTTGGGATAGGGTCTCCACCTCAGGAAAACTCTTTCCGTGGGAAGCCGGCTTTTTGCAAAGGGGTCTCACGGCCGTGGGGCTCGGTTGTCCCTCCGGCTCCCCAAAGACAGGGACGAGGTGAGGGGCTTAGACCGTGCCTGGGCAATGTTGTTTCTTACACCTGGGTGTGTGGCATTTCGTTGACCTGGCTAAACCCACTTGGGATAGGTTTTCCATAGCAAGCACCTCTTGTTCGTCGGAAGCCGTTTTTGCCCCAGGGGTCTCCGGACTGTGTCCGTTGGGGTTGAACTCCTGCTAGCAAAACTGCCGGGATGAGGGAAGGGTTCAGACTGTGCCTGGGCCCTGTGGTCTCTTCCAGGTCAGTGTATGGCATTTCCTTCCCCTTGCCACAGGCACCTGGGAGCATGTCTGCACGTGGAGAAAGACTTTCCCGTGGGAAGCCGGTTTTTGTCAAAGGGGTCCCAGTGCTCTGCTCCTCTCTTTTCACTCCTGCTGCCAGAAGCCCAGGGAGGATGGGAGGGCTTAGAACATGGCTGGGCACTGTGGTTTCTTCCAGAGAAGTGGAGGGCATTTGCTTTACCTTGCCACAACCACTTGGGATAGGGTGTGCACCTCAGGAAAACTCTTTCCGTGGGAAGCCGGCTTTTTGCAAAGGGGTCTCAGGGCCGTGGGCCTCGGCTGTCCCTCCGGCTCCCCAAAGACAGGGACGAGGTGAGGGGCTTAGACCGAGCCTGGGCAATGTTGTTTCTTACACCTGGGTGTGTGGCATTTCGTTGACCTGGCTACTCCCACTTGGGATAGGTTTTCCATAGCAAGCACCTCTTGTTCGTCGGTGACCGTTTTTGCCCCAGGGGTCTCCGGCTGTGTTCGTTGGGGTTGAACTCCTGCTAGCAAAACTGCCGGGATGAGGGAAGGGTTCAGACTGTGCCTGGGCCCTGTGGTCTCTTCCAGGTCAGTGTATGGCATTTCCTTCCCCTTGCCACAGGCACCTGGGAGCATGTCTGCACGTGGAGAAAGACTTTCCCGTGGGAAGCCGGTTTTGGTCAAACGGGTACCAGTGCTCTGCTCCTCTCTTTTCACTCCTGCTGCCAGAAGCCCAGGGAGGATGGGAGGGCTTAGAACATGTCTGGGCACTGTGGTTTCTTCCAGAGAAGTGGAGGGCATTTGCTTTACCTTGCCACAACCACTTGGGATAGGGTGTGCACCTCAGGAAAACTGTTTCCGTGGGAAGCCGGCTTTTTCAAAGGGGTCTCAGGGCCGTGGGGCTCGGCTGCCCTCAGGCTCCCCAAAGCACAGGGACGAGGTGAGGGGCTTAGACCGTGCCTGGGCAATGTTGTTTCTTAAACCTGGGTGTGTGGCATTTCGTTGACCTGGCTACTCCCACTTGGGATAGGTTTTCCACAGAAAGCACCTCTTGTTCGACTGAAGCCGTTTTTGCCTCAGGGTCTCCGGGCTGTGTTCGTTGGGGTTGAACTCCTGCTAGCAAAACTGCCGGGATGAGGGAAGGATTCAGACTGTGCCTGGGCCCTGTGGTATCTTCCAGGTCAGTGTATGGCATTTCCTTCCCCTTGCCTCAGGCACCTGGGAGCATGTCTGTACGTGGAGAAAGACTTTCCCGTGGGAAGCCGGTTTTTGTCAAACGGGTCCCAGTGCTCTGCTCCTCTCTTTTCACTCCTGCTGCCAGAAGCCCAGGGAGGATGGGAGGGCTTAGAACATGGCTGGGCACTGTCGTTTCTTCCAGAGAAGTGGAGGGCATTTGCATTACATTGCCACAACCAGTTGGGATAGGGTCTGCACCTCAGGAAAACTCTTTTCGTCGGAAGCCGGCTTTTGCCAAAGGGGTCTCAGGGCAGTGGGCCTCGGGTGTTCCTCCGGCTCCCCAAAGCACAGGGACGAGGTGAGGGGCTTAGACCATGCCTGGGCAATGTTGTTTCTTACACCTGGGTGTGTGGCATTTCGTTGACCTGGCTACCCCCACTTGGGATAGGTTTTCCACAGCAAGCACCTCTTGTTCGTAGGAAGCCGTTTTTGCCCCAGGGGTCTCCGAGCTGTGTTCGTTGGGGTTGAACTCCTGCTAGCAAAACCGCCGGGATGAGGGAACGGTTCAGACTGTGCCTGGGCCCTGTGGTCTCTTCTAGGTCAGTGTATGGCATTTCCTTCCCCTTGTCACAGGCACCTGGGAGCATGTCTGCACGTGGAGAAAGACTTTCCCGTGGGAAGCCGGTTTTTGTCAAACGGGTCCCAGTGCTCTGCTCCTCTCTTTTCACTCCTGCTGCCAGAAGCCCAGGGAGGATGGGAGGGCTTAGAACATGGCTGGGCACTGTGGTTTCTTCCAGAGAAGTGGAGGGCATTTGCATTACCTTGCCACAACCACTTGGGATAGGGTGTGAACCTCAGGAAAAGTGTTTCCGTGGGAAGCCGGCTTTTTGCAAAGGGGTCTCAGGGCCGTGGGGCTCAGCTGTCCCTCCGGCTCCCCAAAGCACAGGGTTGAGGTGACGGGCTTAGACCGTGCCTGGGCAATGTTGTTTCTTACAACTGGGTGTGTGGCATTTCGTTGACCTTGCTACCCCCACTTGGGATAGGTTTTCCACAGCAAGCACCTATTGTTCGTCGGAAGCCGTTTTTGCCCCAGGGTTCTCTGGGCTGTGTTCGTTGGGGAACTCCTGCTAGCAAAACCGCCGAGATGAGGGAAGGGTTCAGACTGTGCCTGGGCCCTGTGGTCTCTTCCAGGTCAGTGTATGGCATTTCCTTCCCCTTGCCACAGACACCTGGGAGCATGTCTGCACGTGGAGAAAGACTTTCCCGTGGGAAGCCAGTTTTTCTCAAACGGGTCCCAGTGCTCTGCTCCTCTCTTTTCACTGCTACTGCCAGAAGCCCAGGGAGGATGGGAGGGCTTACAACATGGCTGGGCACTGTGGTTTCTTCCAGAGAAGTGGAGGACATTTGCTTAACCTTTCCGCAACTACTTGAGAGAGGGTCTGCACCTCAGGAAAACTGTTTCCGTGGGAAGCCGGCTTTTTGCAAACGGGTCTCAGGGCCGTGGGCCTCGGGTGTCCCTCCGGCTCCCCAAAGCACAGGGACGAGGTGAGGGGCTTAGACCATGCCTGGGCAATGTTGTTTCTTACACCTGGGTGTGTGGCATTTTGTTGACCTGGCTAACCCCACTTGGGATAGGTTTTCCACAGCAAGCACCTCTTGTTCGTCGGAAGCCGTTTTTGCCCCAGTGGTCTCCGGCCTGTGTTCGTTGGGGTTGAACTCCTCCTAGCAAAACCGCCGGGATGAGGGAAGGGTTCAGACTGTGCCTGGGCCCTGTGGTCTCTTCCAGGTCAGTGTATGGCATTTCCTTCCCCTTGCCACAGGCACCTGGGAGCATGTCTGCACGTGGAGAAAGACTTTCCCGTGGGAAGCCGGTTTTTGTCAAACGGGTCCCAGTGCTCTGCTCCTCTCTTTTCACTCCTGCTGCCAGAAGCCCAGGGAGGATGGAAGGGCTTAGAACATGGCTGGGCACTGTGGTTTCTTCCAGAGAAGTGGAGGGCATTTGCATTACCTTGCCACAACCACTTGGGATAGGGTGTGCACCTCAGGAAAACTGTTTCCGTGGGAAGCCGGCATTTTGCAAAGGGGTCTCAGTGCCGTGGGCCTCGGGTGTCCCTCCGGCTCCCCAAAGCACAGGGACGAGGTGAGGGGCTTAGACCATGCCTGGGCAATGTTGTTTCTTACACTTTGGAGTGTGGCATTTTGTTGACCTGGCTACCCCCACTTGGGATAGGTTTTCCACAGCAAGCACCTATTGTTCGTCGGAAGCCGTTTTTGCCTCAGGGACTCCGGGCTGTGTTCGTTGGGGTTGAACTCATGCTAGCAAAACTGCCGGGATGAGGGAAGGGTTCAGACTGTGCCTGGGCCCTGTGGTCTCTTCCAGTTCAGTGTATGGCATTTCCTTCCCCTTGCCACAGGCACCTGGGAGCATGTCTGCACGTGGAGAAAGACTTTCCCGTGGGAAGCCGGTTTTTCTCAAACGGGTCCCAGTGCCCTGCTCCTCTCTTTCCACTCCTGCTGCCAGAAGCCCAGGGAGGATGGGAGGGCTTAGAACATGGCTGGGCACTGTGGTTTCTTCCAGAGAAGTGGAGGGCATTTGCTTTACCTTGCCACAACCACTTGGGATAGGGTCTGCACCTCAGGAAAACTGTTTCCGTGGGAAGCCGGCTTTTTGCAAAGGGGTCTCAGGGCCGAGGGGCTTGGCTGTCCCTCCGGCTCCCCAAAGCACAGGGACGAGGTGTGGGGCTTAGACCGTGCCTGGGCAATGTTGTTTCTTACACCTGGGTTTGTGGCATTTTGTTGACCTGGCTATCCCCACTTGAGATAGGTTTTCCAGTGAAGCACCTCTTGTTCGTCGGAAGCCGTTTTTGCCTCAGGGTCTCTGGGCTGTGTTCGTTGGGGTTGAACTCCTGCTAGCAAAACTGCCGGATGAGGGAAGGGTTCAGACTGTGCCTGGGCCCTGTGGTCTCTTCCAGGTCATTGTATGGCATTTCCTTCCCCTTGCCACAGGCACCTGGGAGCATGTCTGCACGTGGAGAAAGACTTTCCCGTGGGAAGCCGGTTTTTGTCAAACGGGTCCCAGTGCTCTGCTCCTCTCTTTTCACTCCTGCTGCCAGAAGCCCAGGGAGGATGGGAGGGCTTAGAACATGGCTGGGCACTGTGGTTTCTTCCAGAGAAGTGGAGGGCATTTGCATTACCTTGCCACAACCACTTGGGATAGGGTCTGCACCTCAGGAAAACTGTTTCCGTGGGAAGCCGGCTTTTTGCAAAGGGGTCTCAGGGCCGTGGGCCTCGGGTGTCCCTCCGGCTCCCCAAAGCACAGGGACGAGGTGAGGGGCTTAGACCATGCCTGGGCAATGTTGTTTCTTACACCTGGGTGTGTGGCATTTTATTGACCTGGCTACACCCACTTGGGATAGGTTTTCCACAGCAAGCACCTCTTGTTCGTCGGAAGCCGTTTTTGCCTCAGGGACTCCGGGCTGTGTTCGTTGGGGTTGAACTCATGCTAGCAAAACTGCCGGGATGAGGGAAGGGTTCAGACTATGCCTGGGTCCTGTGGTCTCTTCCAGGTCAGTGTATGGCATTTCCTTCCCCTTGCCACAGGCACCTGAGAGCATGTCTGCACGTGGAGAAAGACTTTCCCGTGGGAAGCCGGTTTTTCTCAAACGGGTCCCAGTGCCCTGCTCCTCTCTTTCCACTCCTGCTGCCAGAAGCCCAGGGAGGATGGGAGGGCTTAGAACATGGCTGGGCACTGTGGTTTCTTCCAGAGAAGTGGAGGGCATTTGTATTACCTTGCCACAACCACTTGGGATAGCGTGTGCACCTCAGGAAAACTGTTCCCGTGGGAAGCCGGCTTTTTGCAAAGGAGTCTCAGGGTCGTGGGCCTCGGGTGTCCCGCCGGCTCCCCAAAGCACAGGGACGAGGTGAGGGGCTTAGACCGTGCCTGGGCAATGTTGTTTCTTACACCTCGGTGTGTGGCATTTTGTTGACCTGGCTACACCCACTTGGGATAGGTTTTCCACAGCAAGCACCTCTTGTTCGTCGGAAGCCGTTTTTGCCTCAGGGACTCCGGGCTGTGTTCGTTGGGGTTGAACTCATGCTAGCAAAACTGCCGGGATGAGGGAAGGGTTCAGACTGTGCCTGGGCCCTGTGGTCTCTTCCAGTTCAGTGTATGGCATTTCCTTCCCCTTGCCACAGGCACCTGGGAGCATGTCTGCACGTGGAGAAAGACTTTCCCGTGGGAAGCCGGTTTTTCTCAAACGGGTCCCAGTGCCCTGCTCCTCTCTTTCCACTCCTGCTGCCAGAAGCCCAGGGAGGATGGGAGGGCTTAGAACATGGCTGGGCACTGTGGTTTCTTCCAGAGAAGTGGAGGGCATTTGCTTTACCTTGCCACAACCACTTGGGATAGGGTCTGCACCTCAGGAAAACTGTTTCCGTGGGAAGCCGGCTTTTTGCAAAGGGGTCTCAGGGCCGAGGGGCTTGGCTGTCCCTCCGGCTCCCCAAAGCACAGGGACGAGGTGTGGGGCTTAGACCGTGCCTGGGCAATGTTGTTTCTTACACCTGGGTTTGTGGCATTTTGTTGACCTGGCTACCCCCACTTGAGATAGGTTTTCCAGTGAAGCACCTCTTGTTCGTCGGAAGCCGTTTTTGCCTCAGGGTCTCTGGGCTGTGTTCGTTGGGGTTGAACTCCTGCTAGCAAAACTGCCGGATGAGGGAAGGGTTCAGACTGTGCCTGGGCCCTGTGGTCTCTTCCAGGTCATTGTATGGCATTTCCTTCCCCTTGCCACAGGCACCTGGGAGCATGTCTGCACGTGGAGAAAGACTTTCCCGTGGGAAGCCGGTTTTTGTCAAACGGGTCCCAGTGCTCTGTTCCTCTCTTTTCACTCCTGCTGCCAGAAGCCCAGGGAGGATGGGAGGGCTTAGAACATGGCTGGGCCCTGTGGTTTCTTCCAGAGAAGTGGAGGGCATTTGCATTACCTTGCCACAACCACTTGGGATAGGGTCTGCACCTCAGGAAAACTGTTTCAGTGGGAAGCCGGCTTTTTGCAAAGGGGTCTCAGGGCCGTGGGCCTCGGGTGTCCTTCCGGCTCCCCAAAGCACAGGGACGAGGTGAGGAGCTTAGACCGTGCCTGGGCAATGTTGTTTCTTACACCTGGGTGTGTGGCATTTTATTGACCTGGCTACACCCACTTGGGATAGGTTTTCCACAGCAAGCACCTCTTGTTCGTCGGAAGCCGTTTTTGCCTCAGGGACTCCGGGCTGTGTTCGTTGGGGTTGAACTCATGCTAGCAAAACTGCTGGGATGAGGGAAGGGTTCAGACTGTGCCTGGGCCCTGTGGTCTCTTCCAGGTCAGTGTATGGCATTTCCTTCCCCTTGCCACAGGCACCTGAGAGCATGTCTGCACGTGGAGAAAGACTTTCCCGTGGGAAGCCGGTTTTTCTCAAACGGGTCCCAGTGCCCTGCTCCTCTCTTTCCACTCCTGCTGCCAGAAGCCCAGGGAGGATGGGAGGACTTAGAACATGGCTGGGCACTGTGGTTACTTCCAGAGAAGTGGAGGGCATTTGCATTACCTTGCCACAACCACTTGGGATAGGGTGTGCACCTCAGGAAAACTGTTCCCGTGGGAAGCCGGCTTTTTGCAAAGGGGTCTCAGGGCCGTGGGCCTCGGGTGTCCCTCCGGGTCCCCAAAGCACAGGGACGAGGTGAGGGGCTTGGAAGGTGCCTGGGCAATGTTGTTTCTTAGACCTGGGTGTGTGGCATTTTGTTGACCTGGCTACACCCACTTGGGATAGGTTTTCCACAGCAAGCACCTCTTGTTCGTCGGAAGCCGTTTTTGCCTCAGGGACTCCGGGCTGTGTTCGTTGGGGTTGAACTCATGCTAGCAAAACTGCCGGGATGAGGGAAGGGTTCAGACTGTGCCTGGGCCCTGTGGTCTCTTCCAGGTCAGTGTATGGCATTTCCTTCCCCTTGCCACAGGCACCTGAGAGCATGTCTGCACGTGGAGAAAGACTTTCCCGTGGGAAGCCGGTTTTTCTCAAACGGGTCCCAGTGCCCTGCTCCTCTCTTTCCACTCCTGCTGCCAGAAGCCCAGGGAGGATGGGAGGGCTTAGAACATGGCTGGGCACTGTGGTTTCTTCCAGAGAAGTGGAGGGCATTTGCATTACCTTGCCACAACCACTTGGGATAGGGTGTGCACCTCAGGAAAACTGTTTCCGTGGGAAGCCGGCTTTTTGCAAAGGAGTCTCAGGGTCGTGGGCCTCGGGTGTCCCGCCGGCTCCCCAAAGCACAGGGACGAGGTGAGGGGCTTAGACCGTGCCTGGGCAATGTTGTTTCTTACACCTGGGTGTGTGGCATTTCGTTGACCTGGCTACTCCCACTTGGGATAGGTTTTCCACAGCAAGCACCTCTTTTTCGTCGGAAGCCGTTTTTGCCCCAGGGGTCTCCGGGCTGTGTTCGTTGGGGTTGAACTCCTGCTAGCAAAACCGCCGGATGAGGGAAGGGTTCAGACTGTGCCTGGGCCCTGTGGTCTCTTCCAGGTCAGTGTATGGCATTTCCTTCCCCTTGCCACAGGCACCTGGGAGCATGTCTGCACGTGGAGAAAGACTTTCCCGTGGGAAGCCGGTTTTTGTCAAACGGGTCCCAGTGCTCTGCTCCTCTCTTTTCACTCCTGCTGCCAGAAGCCCAGGGAGGATGGGAGGGCTTAGAACATGGCTGGGCACTGTGGTTTCTTCCAGAGAAGTGGAGGGCATTTGCATTACCTTGCCACAACCACTTGGGATAGGGTCTGCACCTCAGGAAAACTGTTTCAGTGGGAAGCCGGCTTTTTGCAAAGGGGTCTCAGGGCCGTGGGCCTCGGGTGCCCCTCCGGCTCCCCAAAGCACAGGGACGAGGTGAGGAGCTTAGACCGTGCCTGGGCAATGTTGTTTCTTACACCTGGGTGTGTGGCATTTTATTGACCTGGCTACACCCACTTGGGATAGGTTTTCCACAGCAAGCACCTCTTGTTCGTTGGAAGCCGTTTTTGCCTCAGGGACTCCGGGCTGTGTTCGTTGGGGTTGAACTCATGCTAGCAAAACTGCCGGGATGAGGGAAGGGTTCAGACTGTGCCTGGGCCCTGTGGTCTCTTCCAGGTCAGTGTATGGCATTTCCTTCCCCTTGCCACAGGCACCTGAGAGCATGTCTGCACGTGGAGAAAGACTTTCCCGTGGGAAGCCGGTTTTTCTCAAACGGGTCCCAGTGCCCTGCTCCTCTCTTTCCACTCCTGCTGCCAGAAGCCCAGGGAGGATGGGAGGGCTTAGAACATGGCTGGGCACTGTGGTTTCTTCCAGAGAAGTGGAGGGCATTTGCTTTACCTTGCCACAACCACTTGGGATAGGGTCTGCACCTCAGGAAAACTGTTTCCGTGGGAAGCCGGCTTTTTGCAAAGGGGTCTCAGGGCCGAGGGGCTTGGCTGTCCCTCCGGCTCCCCAAAGCACAGGGACGAGGTGTGGGGCTTAGACCGTGCCTGGGCAATGTTGTTTCTTACACCTGGGTTTGTGGCATTTTGTTGACCTGGCTATCCCCACTTGAGATAGGTTTTCCAGTGAAGCACCTCTTGTTCGTCGGAAGCCGTTTTTGCCTCAGGGTCTCTGGGCTGTGTTCGTTGGGGTTGAACTCCTGCTAGCAAAACTGCCGGATGAGGGAAGGGTTCAGACTGTGCCTGGGCCCTGTGGTCTCTTCCAGGTCATTGTATGGCATTTCCTTCCCCTTGCCACAGGCACCTGGGAGCATGTCTGCACGTGGAGAAAGACTTTCCCGTGGGAAGCCGGTTTTTGTCAAACGGGTCCCAGTGCTCTGCTCCTCTCTTTTCACTCCTGCTGCCAGAAGCCCAGGGAGGATGGGAGGGCTTAGAACATGGCTGGGCACTGTGGTTTCTTCCAGAGAAGTGGAGGGCATTTGCATTACCTTGCCACAACCACTTGGGATAGGGTCTGCACCTCAGGAAAACTGTTTCCGTGGGAAGCCGGCTTTTTGCAAAGGGGTCTCAGGGCCGTGGGCCTCGGGTGTCCCTCCGGCTCCCCAAAGCACAGGGACGAGGTGAGGGGCTTAGACCGTGCCTGGGCAATGTTGTTTCTTACACCTGGGTGTGTGGCATTTTATTGACCTGGCTACACCCACTTGGGATAGGTTTTCCACAGCAAGCACCTCTTGTTCGTCGGAAGCCGTTTTTGCCTCAGGGACTCCGGGCTGTGTTCGTTGGGGTTGAACTCATGCTAGCAAAACTGCCGGGATGAGGGAAGGGTTCAGACTATGCCTGGGTCCTGTGGTCTCTTCCAGGTCAGTGTATGGCATTTCCTTCCCCTTGCCACAGGCACCTGAGAGCATGTCTGCACGTGGAGAAAGACTTTCCCGTGGGAAGCCGGTTTTTCTCAAACGGGTCCCAGTGCCCTGCTCCTCTCTTTCCACTCCTGCTGCCAGAAGCCCAGGGAGGATGGGAGGGCTTAGAACATGGCTGGGCACTGTGGTTTCTTCCAGAGAAGTGGAGGGCATTTGTATTACCTTGCCACAACCACTTGGGATAGCGTGTGCACCTCAGGAAAACTGTTCCCGGGGGAAGCCGGCTTTTTGCAAAGGAGTCTCAGGGTCGTGGGCCTCGGGTGTCCCGCCGGCTCCCCAAAGCACAGGGACGAGGTGAGGGGCTTAGACCGTGCCTGGGCAATGTTGTTTCTTACACCTCGGTGTGTGGCATTTTGTTGACCTGGCTACACCCACTTGGGATAGGTTTTCCACAGCAAGCACCTCTTGTTCGTCGGAAGCCGTTTTTGCCTCAGGGACTCCGGGCTGTGTTCGTTGGGGTTGAACTCATGCTAGCAAAACTGCCGGGATGAGGGAAGGGTTCAGACTGTGCCTGGGCCCTGTGGTCTCTTCCAGTTCAGTGTACGGCATTTCCTTCCCCTTGCCACAGGCACCTGGGAGCATGTCTGCACGTGGAGAAAGACTTTCCCGTGGGAAGCCGGTTTTTCTCAAACGGGTCCCAGTGCCCTGCTCCTCTCTTTCCACTCCTGCTGCCCGAAGCCCAGGGAGGATGGGAGGGCTTAGAACATGGCTGGGCACTGTGGTTTCTTCCAGAGAAGTGGAGGGCATTTGCTTTACCTTGCCACAACCACTTGGGATAGGGTCTGCACCTCAGGAAAACTGTTTCCGTGGGAAGCCGGCTTTTTGCAAAGGGGTCTCAGGGCCGAGGGGCTTGGCTGTCCCTCCGGCTCCCCAAAGCACAGGGACGAGGTGTGGGGCTTAGACCGTGCCTGGGCAATGTTGTTTCTTACACCTGGGTTTGTGGCATTTTGTTGACCTGGCTACCCCCACTTGAGATAGGTTTTCCAGTGAAGCACCTCTTGTTCGTCGGAAGCCGTTTTTGCCTCAGGGTCTCTGGGCTGTGTTCGTTGGGGTTGAACTCCTGCTAGCAAAACTGCCGGATGAGGGAAGGGTTCAGACTGTGCCTGGGCCCTGTGGTCTCTTCCAGGTCATTGTATGGCATTTCCTTCCCCTTGCCACAGGCACCTGGGAGCATGTCTGCACGTGGAGAAAGACTTTCCCGTGGGAAGCCGGTTTTTGTCAAACGGGTCCCAGTGCTCTGTTCCTCTCTTTTCACTCCTGCTGCCAGAAGCCCAGGGAGGATGGGAGGGCTTAGAACATGGCTGGGCCCTGTGGTTTCTTCCAGAGAAGTGGAGGGCATTTGCATTACCTTGCCACAACCACTTGGGATAGGGTCTGCACCTCAGGAAAACTGTTTCAGTGGGAAGCCGGCTTTTTGCAAAGGGGTCTCAGGGCCGTGGGCCTCGGGTGTCCTTCCGGCTCCCCAAAGCACAGGGACGAGGTGAGGAGCTTAGACCGTGCCTGGGCAATGTTGTTTCTTACACCTGGGTGTGTGGCATTTTATTGACCTGGCTACACCCACTTGGGATAGGTTTTCCACAGCAAGCACCTCTTGTTCGTCGGAAGCCGTTTTTGCCTCAGGGACTCCGGGCTGTGTTCGTTGGGGTTGAACTCATGCTAGCAAAACTGCTGGGATGAGGGAAGGGTTCAGACTGTGCCTGGGCCCTGTGGTCTCTTCCAGGTCAGTGTATGGCATTTCCTTCCCCTTGCCACAGGCACCTGAGAGCATGTCTGCACGTGGAGAAAGACTTTCCCGTGGGAAGCCGGTTTTTCTCAAACGGGTCCCAGTGCCCTGCTCCTCTCTTTCCACTCCTGCTGCCAGAAGCCCAGGGAGGATGGGAGGACTTAGAACATGGCTGGGCACTGTGGTTACTTCCAGAGAAGTGGAGGGCATTTGCATTACCTTGCCACAACCACTTGGGATAGGGTGTGCACCTCAGGAAAACTGTTCCCGTGGGAAGCCGGCTTTTTGCAAAGGGGTCTCAGGGCCGTGGGCCTCGGGTGTCCCTCCGGGTCCCCAAAGCACAGGGACGAGGTGAGGGGCTTGGAAGGTGCCTGGGCAATGTTGTTTCTTAGACCTGGGTGTGTGGCATTTTGTTGACCTGGCTACACCCACTTGGGATAGGTTTTCCACAGCAAGCACCTCTTGTTCGTCGGAAGCCGTTTTTGCCTCAGGGACTCCGGGCTGTGTTCGTTGGGGTTGAACTCATGCTAGCAAAACTGCCGGGATGAGGGAAGGGTTCAGACTGTGCCTGGGCCCTGTGGTCTCTTCCAGGTCAGTGTATGGCATTTCCTTCCCCTTGCCACAGGCACCTGAGAGCATGTCTGCACGTGGAGAAAGACTTTCCCGTGGGAAGCCGGTTTTTCTCAAACGGGTCCCAGTGCCCTGCTCCTCTCTTTCCACTCCTGCTGCCAGAAGCCCAGGGAGGATGGGAGGGCTTAGAACATGGCTGGGCACTGTGGTTTCTTCCAGAGAAGTGGAGGGCATTTGCATTACCTTGCCACAACCACTTGGGATAGGGTGTGCACCTCAGGAAAACTGTTTCCGTGGGAAGCCGGCTTTTTGCAAAGGAGTCTCAGGGTCGTGGGCCTCGGGTGTCCCGCCGGCTCCCCAAAGCACAGGGACGAGGTGAGGGGCTTAGACCGTGCCTGGGCAATGTTGTTTCTTACACCTGGGTGTGTGGCATTTCGTTGACCTGGCTACTCCCACTTGGGATAGGTTTTCCACAGCAAGCACCTCTTTTTCGTCGGAAGCCGTTTTTGCCCCAGGGGTCTCCGGGCTGTGTTCGTTGGGGTTGAACTCCTGCTAGCAAAACCGCCGGATGAGGGAAGGGTTCAGACTGTGCCTGGGCCCTGTGGTCTCTTCCAGGTCAGTGTATGTCATTTCCTTCCCCTTGCCACAGGCACCTGGGAGCATGTCTGCACGTGGAGAAAGACTTTCCCGTGGGAAGCCGGTTTTTGTCAAACGCGTCCCAGTGCTCTGCTCCTCTCTTTTCACTCCTGCTGCCAGAAGCCCAGGGAGGATGGGAGGGCTTAGAACATGGCTGGGCACTGTGGTTTCTTCCAGAGAAGTGGAGGGCATTTGCTTTACCTTGCCACAACCACTTGGGATAGGGTCTGCACCTCAGGAAAACTGTTTCCGTGCGAAGCCGGCTTTTGGCAAAGGGGTCTCAGGGCCGTGGGCCTCGGGTGTCCCTCCGGCTCCCCAAAGCACAGGGACGAGGTGAGGGGCTTAGACCGTGCCTGGGCAATGTTGTTTCTTACACCTGGGTGTGTGGCATTTTATTGACCTGGCTACACCCACTTGGGATAGGTTTTCCACAGCAAGCACCTCTTGTTCGTCGGAAGCCGTTTTTGCCTCAGGGACTCCGGGCTGTGTTCGTTGGGGTTGAACTCATGCTAGCAAAACTGCCGGGATGAGGGAAGGGTTCAGACTATGCCTGGGTCCTGTGGTCTCTTCCAGGTCAGTGTATGGCATTTCCTTCCCCTTGCCAGAGGCACCTGAGAGCATGTCTGCACGTGGAGAAAGACTTTCCCGTGGGAAGCCGGTTTTTCTCAAACGGGTCCCAGTGCCCTGCTCCTCTCTTTCCACTCCTGCTGCCAGAAGCCCAGGGAGGATGGGAGGGCTTAGAACATGGCTGGGCACTGTGGTTTCTTCCAGAGAAGTGGAGGGCATTTGTATTACCTTGCCACAACCACTTGGGATAGCGTGTGCACCTCAGGAAAACTGTTCCCGTGGGAAGCCGGCTTTTTGCAAAGGAGTCTCAGGGTCGTGGGCCTCGGGTGTCCCGCCGGCTCCCCAAAGCACAGGGACGAGGTGAGGGGCTTAGACCGTGCCTGGGCAATGTTGTTTCTTACACCTCGGTGTGTGGCATTTTGTTGACCTGGCTACACCCACTTGGGATAGGTTTTCCACAGCAAGCACCTCTTGTTCGTCGGAAGCCGTTTTTGCCTCAGGGACTCCGGGCTGTGTTCGTTGGGGTTGAACTCATGCTAGCAAAACTGCCGGGATGAGGGAAGGGTTCAGACTGTGCCTGGGCCCTGTGGTCTCTTCCAGTTCAGTGTATGGCATTTCCTTCCCCTTGCCACAGGCACCTGGGAGCATGTCTGCACGTGGAGAAAGACTTTCCCGTGGGAAGCCGGTTTTTCTCAAACGGGTCCCAGTGCCCTGCTCCTCTCTTTCCACTCCTGCTGCCAGAAGCCCAGGGAGGATGGGAGGGCTTAGAACATGGCTGGGCACTGTGGTTTCTTCCAGAGAAGTGGAGGGCATTTGCTTTACCTTGCCACAACCACTTGGGATAGGGTCTGCACCTCAGGAAAACTGTTTCCGTGGGAAGCCGGCTTTTTGCAAAGGGGTCTCAGGGCCGAGGGGCTTGGCTGTCCCTCCGGCTCCCCAAAGCACAGGGACGAGGTATGGGGCTTAGACCGTGCCTGGGCAATGTTGTTTCTTACACCTGGGTTTGTGGCATTTTGTTGACCTGGCTACCCCCACTTGAGATAGGTTTTCCAGTGAAGCACCTCTTGTTCGTCGGAAGCCGTTTTTGCCTCAGGGTCTCTGGGCTGTGTTCGTTGGGGTTGAACTCCTGCTAGCAAAACTGCCGGATGAGGGAAGGGTTCAGACTGTGCCTGGGCCCTGTGGTCTCTTCCAGGTCATTGTATGGCATTTCCTTCCCCTTGCCACAGGCACCTGGGAGCATGTCTGCACGTGGAGAAAGACTTTCCCGTGGGAAGCCGGTTTTTGTCAAACGGGTCCCAGTGCTCTGCTCCTCTCTTTTCACTCCTGCTGCCAGAAGCCCAGGGAGGATGGGAGGGCTTAGAACATGGCTGGGCACTGTGGTTTCTTCCAGAGAAGTGGAGGGCATTTGCATTACCTTGCCACAACCACTTGGGATAGGGTCTGCACCTCAGGAAAACTGTTTCAGTGGGAAGCCGGCTTTTTGCAAAGGGGTCTCAGGGCCGTGGGCCTCGGGTGTCCTTCCGGCTCCCCAAAGCACAGGGACGAGGTGAGGAGCTTAGACCGTGCCTGGGCAATGTTGTTTCTTACACCTGGGTGTGTGGCATTTTATTGACCTGGCTACACCCACTTGGGATAGGTTTTCCACAGCAAGCACCTCTTGTTTGTCGGAAGCCGTTTTTGCCTCAGGGACTCCGGGCTGTGTTCGTTGGGGTTGAACTCATGCTAGCAAAACTGCTGGGATGAGGGAAGGGTTCAGACTGTGCCTGGGCCCTGTGGTCTCTTCCAGGTCAGTGTATGGCATTTCCTTCCCCTTGCCACAGGCACCTGAGAGCATGTCTGCACGTGGAGAAAGACTTTCCCGTGGGAAGCCGGTTTTTCTCAAACGGGTCCCAGTGCCCTGCTCCTCTCTTTCCACTCCTGCTGCCAGAAGCCCAGGGAGGATGGGAGGGCTTAGAACATGGCTGGGCACTGTGGTTTCTTCCAGAGAAGTGGAGGGCATTTGCATTACCTTGCCACAACCACTTGGGATAGGGTGTGCACCTCAGGAAAACTGTTTCCGTGGGAAGCCGGCTTTTTGCAAAGGAGTCTCAGGGTCGTGGGCCTCGGGTGTCCCGCCGGCTCCCCAAAGCACAGGGACGAGGTGAGGGGCTTAGACCGTGCCTGGGCAATGTTGTTTCTTACACCTGGGTGTGTGGCATTTCGTTGACCTGGCTACTCCCACTTGGGATAGGTTTTCCACAGCAAGCACCTCTTTTTCGTCGGAAGCCGTTTTTGCCCCAGGGGTCTCCGGGCTGTGTTCGTTGGGGTTGAACTCCTGCTAGCAAAACCGCCGGATGAGGGAAGGGTTCAGACTGTGCCTGGGCCCTGTGGTCTCTTCCAGGTCAGTGTATGTCATTTCCTTCCCCTTGCCACAGGCACCTGGGAGCATGTCTGCACGTGGAGAAAGACTTTCCCGTGGGAAGCCGGTTTTGGTCAAACGCGTCCCAGTGCTCTGCTCCTCTCTTTTCACTCCTGCTGCCAGAAGCCCAGGGAGGATGGGAGGGCTTAGAACATGGCTGGGCACTGTGGTTTCTTCCAGAGAAGTGGAGGGCATTTGCTTTACCTTGCCACAACCACTTGGGATAGGGTCTGCACCTCAGGAAAACTGTTTCCGTGCGAAGCCGGCTTTTGGCAAAGGGGTCTCAGGGCCGTGGGCCTCGGGTGTCCCTCCGGCTCCCCAAAGCACAGGGACGAGGTGAGGGGCTTAGACCGTGCCTGGGCAATGTTGTTTCTTACACCTGGGTGTGTGGCATTTTATTGACCTGGCTACACCCACTTGGGATAGGTTTTCCACAGCAAGCACCTCTTGTTCGTCGGAAGCCGTTTTTGCCTCAGGGACTCCGGGCTGTGTTCGTTGGGGTTGAACTCATGCTAGCAAAACTGCTGGGATGAGGGAAGGGTTCAGACTGTGCCTGGGCCCTGTGGTCTCTTCCAGGTCAGTGTATGGCATTTCCTTCCCCTTGCCACAGGCACCTGAGAGCATGTCTGCACGTGGAGAAAGACTTTCCCGTGGGAAGCCGGTTTTTCTCAAACGGGTCCCAGTGCCCTGCTCCTCTCTTTCCACTCCTGCTGCCAGAAGCCCAGGGAGGATGGGAGGACTTAGAACATGGCTGGGCACTGTGGTTACTTCCAGAGAAGTGGAGGGCATTTGCATTACCTTGCCACAACCACTTGGGATAGGGTGTGCACCTCAGGAAAACTGTTCCCGTGGGAAGCCGGCTTTTTGCAAAGGGGTCTCAGGGCCGTGGGCCTCGGGTGTCCCTCCGGGTCCCCAAAGCACAGGGACGAGGTGAGGGGCTTGGAAGGTGCCTGGGCAATGTTGTTTCTTACACCTGGGTGTGTGGCATTTTGTTGACCTGGCTACACCCACTTGGGATAGGTTTTCCACAGCAAGCACCTCTTGTTCGTCGGAAGCCGTTTTTGCCTCAGGGACTCCGGGCTGTGTTCGTTGGGGTTGAACTCCTGCTAGCAAAACTGCCAGGATGAGGGAAGGGTTCAGACTGTGCCTGGGCCCTGTGGTCTCTTCCAGGTCAGTGTATGGCATTTCCTTCCCCTTGCCACAGGCACCTGGGAGCATGTCTGCACGTGGAGAAAGACTTTCCCGTGGGAAGCCGGTTTTGGTCAAACGGGTCACAGCGCCCTGCTCCTCTCTTTTCACTCCTGCTGCCAGAAGCCCAGGGAGGATGGGAGGGCTTAGAACATGGCTGGGCACTGTGGTTTCTTCCAGAGAAGTGGAGGGCATTTGCTTTACCTTGCCACAACCACTTGGGATAGGGTGTGCACCTCAGGAAAACTCTTTCCGTGGGAAGCCGGCTTTTTGCAAAGGGGTCTCAGGGCCGTGGGGCTCGGCTGCCCTCAGGCTCCCAAAAGCACAGGGACGAGGTGAGGGGCTTAGACCGAGCCTGGGCAATGTTGTTTTTTAAACCTGGGTGTGTGGCATTTCGTTGACCTGGCTACTCCCACTTGGGATAGGTTTTCCACAGAAAGCACCTCTTGTTCGACTGAAGCCGTTTTTGCCTCAGGGTCTCCGGGCTGTGTTCGTTGGGGTTGAACTCCTGCTAGCAAAACTGCCGGGATGAGGGAAGGATTCAGACTGTGCCTGGGCCCTGTGGTATCTTCCAGGTCAGTGTATGGCATTTCCTTCCCCTTGCCTCAGGCACCTGGGAGCATGTCTGCACGTGGAGAAAGACTTTCCCGTGGGAAGCCGGTTTTTGTCAAACGGGTCCCAGTGCTCTGCTCCTCTCTTTTCACTCCTGCTGCCAGAAGCCCAGGGAGGATGGGAGGGCTTAGAACATGGCTGGGCACTGTGGTTTCTTCCAGAGAAGTGGAGGGCATTTGCATTACATTGCCACAACCAGTTGGGATAGGGTCTGCACCTCAGGAAAACTCTTTTCGTCGGAAGCCGGCTTTTGCCAAAGGGGTCTCAGGGCAGTGGGCCTCGGGTGTTCCTCCGGCTCCCCAAAGCACAGGGACGAGGTGAGGGGCTTAGACCATGCCTGGGCAATGTTGTTTCTTACACCTGGGTGTGTGGCATTTCGTTGACCTGGCTACCCCCACTTGGGATAGGTTTTCCACAGCAAGCACCTCTTGTTCGTAGGAAGCCGTTTTTGCCCCAGGGGTCTCCGAGCTGTGTTCGTTGGGGTTGAACTCCTGCTAGCAAAACCGCCGGGATGAGGGAACGGTTCAGACTGTGCCTGGGCCCTGTGGTCTCTTCTAGGTCAGTGTATGGCATTTCCTTCCCCTTGTCACAGGCACCTGGGAGCATGTCTGCACGTGGAGAAAGACTTTCCCGTGGGAAGCCGGTTTTTGTCAAACGGGTCCCAGTGCTCTGCTCCTCTCTTTTCACTCCTGCTGCCAGAAGCCCAGGGAGGATGGGAGGGCTTAGAACATGGCTGGGCAGTGTGGTTTCTTCCAGAGAAGTGGAGGGCATTTGCTTTACCTTGCCACAACCACTTGGGATAGGGTGTGCACCTCAGGAAAACTCTTTCCGTGGGAAGCCGGCTTTTTGCAAAGGGGTCTCAGGGCCGTGGGGCTCGGCTGTCCATCCGGCTCCCCAAAGCACAGGGACGAGTTGAGGGGCTTAGACCGTGCCTGGGCAATGTTGTTTCTTACACCTGGGTGTGTGGCATTTTGTTGACCTGGCTACCCCCACTTGGGATAGGTTTTCCACAGAAAGCACCTCTTGTTCGACTGAAGCCGTTTTTGCCTCAGGGTCTCCGGGCTGTGTTCATTGGGGTGGAACTCCTGCTAGCAAAACTACCGAGATGAGGGAAGGGTTCAGACTGTGCCTTGGCCCTGTGGTGTCTTCCAGGTCAGTGTATGGCATGTCCTTCCCCTTGCCACAGGCACCTGGGAGCATGTTTGCATGTGGAGAAAGACTTTCCCGTGGGAAGCCGGTTTTTGTCAAACGGGTCCCAGTGCTCTGCTCCTCTCTTTTCACTCCTGCTGCCAGACGCCCAGGGAGGATGGGAGGGCTTAGAACATGGCTGGGCACTGTGGTTTCTTCCAGAGAAGTGGAGGGCATTTGCTTTACCTTGCCACTACCACTTGGGATAGGGTCTGCACCTCAGGAAAACTGTTTCGGTGGGAAGCCGGCTTTTTTCAAAGGGGTCTCAGGGCCGTGGGCCTCGGGTGTCCCTCCGGCTCCCCCAAGCACAGGGATGAGGTGAGGGGCTTGGACCGTGCCTGGGCAATGTTGTTTCTTACACCTGGGTGTGTGGCATTTTGTTGACCTGGCTACTCCCCCTTTTGATAGGTTTTCCACAGAAAGCACCTCTTGTTCGAATGAAGCCGTTTTTGCCTCAGGGTCTCCGGGCTGTGTTCGTTGGTGTTGAACTCCTGCTAGCAAAACCGCCGGGATGAGGGAAGGGTTCAGACTGTGCCTGGGCCCTGTGGTCTCTTCCAGGTCAGTGTATGGCATTTCCTTCCCCTTGCCACAGGCACCTGGGAGCATGTCTGCACGTGGAGAAAGACTTTCCCGTGGGAAGCCGGTTTTTGTCAAAGGGGTCCCAGTGCTCTGCTCCTCTCTTTTCACTCCTGCTGCCAGAAGCCCAGGGAGGATGGGAGGGCTTAGAACATGGCTGGGCACTGTGGTTTCTTCCAGAGAAGTGGAGGGCATTTGCTTTACCTTGCCACAACCACTTGGGATAGGGTGTGCACCTCAGGAAAACTCTTTCCGTGGGAAGCCGGCTTTTTGCAAAGGGGTCTCAGGGACGTGGGGCTCGGCTGTCCCTCCGGCTCCCCAAACACAGGGACGAGGTGAGGGGCTTAGACTGAGCCTGGGCAATGTTGTTTCTTACACCTGGGTGTGTGGCATTTCGTTGACCTGGCTACTCCCACTTGAGATAGGTTTTCCATAGCAAGCACCTCTTGTTCGTCGGTGGCCGTTATTGCCCCAGGGGTCTCCGGCTGTGTTCGTTGGGGTTGAACTCCTGCTAGCAAAACTGCCGGGATGAGGGAAGGGTTCAGACTGTGCCTGGGCCCTGTGGTCTCTTCCAGGTCAGTGTATGGCATTTCCTTCCCCTTGCCTCAGGCACCTGGGAGCATGTCTGCACGTGGAGAAAGACTTTCCCGTGGGAAGCCGATTTTTGTCAAACGTGTCCCAGTGCCCTGCTCCTCTCTTTTCACTCCTGCTGCCAGAAGCCCAGGGAGGATGGGAGGGCTTAGAACATGGCTGGGCACTGTGGTTTCTTCCAGAGAAGTGGAGAGCATTTGCTTTACCTTGCCACAACCACTTGGGAGAGGGTCTGTACCTCAGGAAAACTGTTTCCGTGGGAAGCTGCCTTTTTGCAAAGGGGTCTCAGGGCCGTGGGCCTCGGGTGTCCCTCCGGCTCCCCAAAGCACAGGGACGAGGTGAGGGGCTTAGACCGTGCCTGGGCAATGTTATTTCTTACACCTGGGTGTGTGGCATTTCGTTGACCTGGCTACTCCCACTTGGGATAGGTTTTCCACAGCAAGCACCTCTTGTTCGTCCGAAGCCGTTTTTGCCCCAGGGGTCTCCGGGCTGTGTTCGTTGGGGTTGAACTCCTGGTAGCAAAACCGCCGGGATGAGGGAAGGGTTCAGACTGTGCCTGGGCCCTGTGGTCTCTTCCAGGTCAGTGTATGGCATTTCCTTCCCCTTGCCACAGGCACCTGGGAGCATGTCTGCACATGGAGAAAGACTTTCCCGTGGGAAGCCGGTTTTTGTCAAACGGGTCCCAGTGCTCTGCTCCTCTCTTTTCACTCCTGCTGCCAGAAGCCCAGGGAGGATGGGTGCGCTTAGAACATGGCTGGGCACTGTGGTTTTTTCCAGAGAGGTGGAGGGCATTTGCTTTACCTTGCCACAACCACTTGGGATAGGGTGTGCACCTTAGGAAAACTGTTTCCGTGGGAAGCCGGCTTTTTGCAAAGGGGTCTCAGGGCCGTGGGGCTCGGCTCTCCCTCAGGCTCCCCAAAGCTCAGGGACGAGGTGGGGGGCTTAGATCGTGCCTGGGCAATGTTGTTTCTTACACCTGGGTGTGTGGCATTTCGTTGACCTGGCTAAACCCACTTGGGATAGGTTTTCCATAGCAAGCACCTCTTGTTCGTCGGAAGCCGTTTTTGCCCCAGGGGTCTCCGGGCTGTGTTCGTTGGGGTTGAACTCCTGCTAGCAAAACTGCCGGGATGAGGGAAGGGTTCAGACTGTGCCTGGGCCCTGTGGTCTCTTCCAGGTCAGTGTATGGCATTTCCTTCCCCTTGCCACAGGCACCTGGGAGCATGTCTGCACGTGGAGAAAGACTTTCCCGTGGGAAGCCGGTTTTTGTCAAAGGGGTCCCAGTGCTCTGCTCCTCTCTTTTCACTCCTGCTGCCAGAAGCCCAGGGAGGATGGGAGGGCTTAGAACATGGCTGGGCACTGTGGTTTCTTCCAGAGAAGTGGAGGGCATTTGCTTTACCTTGCCACAACCACTTGGGATAGGGTGTGCACCTCAGGAAAACTCTTTCCGTGGGAAGCCGGCTTTTTGCAAAGGGGTCTCAGGGCCGTGGGGCTCGGCTGTCCATCCGGCTCCCCAAACACAGGGACGAGGTGAGGGGCTTAGACCGAGCCTGGGCAATGTTGTTTCTTACACCTGGGTGTGTGGCATTTCGTTGACCTGGCTACTCCCACTTGGGATAGGTTTTCCATAGCAAGCACCTCTTGTTCGTCGGTGGCCGTTTTTGCCCCAGGGGTCTCCGGCTGTGTTCGTTGGGGTTGAACTCCTGCTAGCAAAACTGCTGGGATGAGGGAAGGGTTCAGACTGTGCCTGGGCCCTGTGGTCTCTTCCAGGTCAGTGTATGGCATTTCCTTCCCCTTGCCTCAGGCACCTGGGAGCATGTCTGCACGTGGAGAAAGACTTTCCCGTGGGAAGCCGGTTTTTGTCAAACGGGTCCCAGTGCTCTGCTCCTCTCTTTTCACTCCTGCAGCCAGAAGCCCAGGGAGGATGGGAGGGCTTAGAACATGGCTGGGCACTGTGGTTTCTTCCAGAGAAGTGGAGGGCATTTGCATTACATTGCCACAACCAGTTGGGATAGGGTCTGCACCTCAGGAAAACTCTTTTCGTCGGAAGCCGGCTTTTGCCAAAGGGGTCTCAGGGCAGTGGGCCTCGGGTGTCCCTCCGGCTCCCCAAAGCACAGGGACGAGGTGAGGGGCTTAGACCATGCCTGGGCAATGTTGTTTCTTACACCTGGGTGTGTGGCATTTTGTTGACCTGGCTAACCCCACTCGGGATAGGTTTTCCACAGCAAGCACCTCTTGTTCGTCGGAAGCCATTTTTGCCCCAGTGGTCTCCGGCCTGTGTTCGTTGGGGTTGAACTCCTGCTAGCAAAACCGCCGGGATGAGGGAAGGGTTCAGACTGTGCCTGGGCCCTGTGGTCTCTTCCAGGTCAGTGTATGGCATTTCCTTCCCCTTGCCTCAGGCACCTGGGAGCATGTCTGCACGTGGAGAAAGACTTTCCCGTGGGAAGCCGATTTTTGTCAAACTGGTCCCAGTGCCCTGCTCTTCTCTTTTCACTCCTGCTGCCAGAAGCCCAGGGAGGATGGGAGGGCTTAGAACATGGCTGGGCACTGTGGTTTCTTCCAGAGAAGTGGAGGGCATTTGCTTTACCTTGCCACAACCACTTGGGAGAGGGTCTGTACCTAAGGAAAACTGTTTCCGTGGGAAGCTGCCTTTTTGCAAAGGGGTCTCAGGGCCGTGGGCCTCGGGTGTCCCTCCGGCTCCCCAAAGCACAGGGACGAGGTGAGGGGCTTAGACCGTGCCTGGGCAATGTTGTTTCTTACACCTGGGTGTGTGGCATTTTGTTGACCTGGCTACCCCCACTTGGGATAGGTTTTCCACAGCAAGCACCTCTTGTTCGTCGGAAGCCGTTTTTGCCTCAGGGTCTCCGAGCTGTGTTCGTTGGGGTTGAACTCCTGCTAGCAAAACTGCCGGGATGAGGGAAGGGTTCAGACTGTGCCTGGGCCCTGTGGTCTCTTCCAGGTCAGTGTATGGGATTTCCTTCCCCTTGCCACAGGCACCTGGGAGCATGTCTGCACATGGAGAAATACTTTCCCGTGGGAAGCCGGTTTTTGTCAAACGGGTCCCAGTGCTCTGCTCCTCTCTTTTCACTCCTGCTGCCAGAAGCCCAGGGAGGATGGGTGGGCTTAGAACATGGCTGGGCGCTGTGGTTTTTTCCAGAGAGGTGGAGGGCATTTGCTTTACCTTGCCACAACCACTTGGGATAGGGTGTGCACCTCAGGAAAACTGTTTCCGTGGGAAGCCGGCTTTTTGCAAAGGGGTCTCAGGGCCGTGGGGCTCGGCTCTCCCTCCGGCTCCCCAAAGCTCAGGGACGAGGAGGGGGGCTTAGATCGTGCCTGGGCAATGTTGTTTCTTACACCTGGGTGTGTGGCATTTCGTTGACCTGTCTACTCCCACTTGGGATAGATTTTCCACAGCAAGCACCTCTTGTTCGTCGGAAGCCGTTTTTGCCCCAGGGGTCTCCGGGCTGTGTTCGTTGGGGTTGAACTCTTGCTAGCAAAACCACCGGGATGAGGGAAGGGTTCAGACTGTGCCTGGGCCCTGTGGTCTCTTCCAGGTCAGTGTATGGCATTTCCTTCCCCTTGCCACAGGCAACTGGGAGCATGTCTGCACGTGGAGAAAGACTTTCCCATGGGAAGCCGGTTTTTGTCAAACGGGTCCCAGTGCTCTGCTCCTCTCTTTTCACTCCTGCAGCCAGAAGCCCAGGGAGGATGGGAGGGCTTAGAACATGGCTGGGCACTGTGGTTTCTTCCAGAGAAGTGGAGGGCATTTGCTTTACCTTGCCACTACCACTTGGGATAGGGTCTGCACCTCAGGAAAACTGTTTCGGTGGGAAGCCGGCTTTTTTCAAAGGGGTCTCAGGGCCGTGGGCCTCGGGTGTCCCTCCGGCTCCCCCAAGCACAGGGATGAGGTGAGGGGCTTGGACCGTGCCTGGGCAATGTTGTTTCTTACACCTGGGTGTGTGGCATTTCGTTGACCTGGCTACTCCCACTTGGGATAGGTTTTCCACAGCAAGCACCTCTTGTTCGTCCGAAGCCGTTTTTGCCCCAGGGGTCTCCGGGCTGTGTTCGTTGGGGTTGAACTCCTGGTAGCAAAACCGCCGGGATGAGGGAAGGGTTCAGACTGTGCCTGGGCCCTGTGGTCTCTTCCAGGTCAGTGTATCGCATTTCCTTCCCCTTGCCACAGGCACCTGGGAGCATGTCTGCACGTGGAGAAAGACTTTCCCGTGGGAAGCCGGTTTTTGTCAAACGGGTCCCAGTGCTCTGCTCCTCTCTTTTCACTCCTGCTGCCAGAAGCCCAGGGAGGATGGGAGGGCTTAGAACATGGCTGGGCACTGTGGTTTCTTCCAGAGAAGTGGAGGGCATTTGCTTTACCTTGCCAAAAGCATTTGGGATAGGGTCTGCACCTCAGGAAAACTCTTTCCGTGGGAAGCCGGCTTTTTCAAAGGGGTCTCAGGGCCGTGGGGCTCGGCTGTCCCTCCGGCTCCCCAAACACAGGGACGAGGTGAGGGGCTTAGACCGTGCCTGGGCAATGTTGTTTCTTACACCTGGGTGTGTGGCATTTTGTTGACCTGGCTACTCCCCCTTTTGATAGGTTTTCCACAGAAAGCACCTCTTGTTCGAATGAAGCCGTTTTTGCCTCAGGGTCTCCGGGCTGTGTTCGTTGGTGTTGAACTCCTGCTAGCAAAACCGCCGGGATGAGGGAAGGGTTCAGACTGTGCCTGGGCCCTGTGGTCTCTTCCAGGTCAGTGTATGGCATTTCCTTCCCCTTGCCACAGGCACCTGGGAGCATGTCTGCACATGGAGAAAGACTTTCCCGTGGGAAGCCGGTTTTTGTCAAACGGGTCCCAGTGCTCTGCTCCTCTCTTTTCACTCCTGCTGCCAGAAGCCCAGGGAGGATGGGTGCGCTTAGAACATGGCTGGGCACTGTGGTTTTTTCCAGAGAGGTGGAGGGCATTTGCTTTACCTTGCCACAACCACTTGGGATAGGGTGTGCACCTTAGGAAAACTGTTTCCGTGGGAAGCCGGCTTTTTGCAAAGGGGTCTCAGGGCCGTGGGGCTCGGCTCTCCCTCAGGCTCCCCAAAGCTCAGGGACGAGGTGGGGGGCTTAGATCGTGCCTGGGCAATGTTGTTTCTTACACCTGGGTGTGTGGCATTTCGTTGACCTGGCTAAACCCACTTGGGATAGGTTTTCCATAGCAAGCACCTCTTGTTCGTCGGAAGCCGTTTTTGCCCCAGGTGTCTCCGGGCTGTGTTCGTTGGGGTTGAACTCCTGCTAGCAAAACTGCCGGGATGAGGGAAGGGTTCAGACTGTGCCTGGGCCCTGTGGTCTCTTCCAGGTCAGTGTATGGCATTTCCTTCCCCTTGCCACAGGCACCTGGGAGCATGTCTGCACGTGGAGAAAGACTTTCCCGTGGGAAGCCGGTTTTTGTCAAAGGGGTCCCAGTGCTCTGCTCCTCTCTTTTCACTCCTGCTGCCAGAAGCCCAGGGAGGATGGGAGGGCTTAGAACATGGCTGGGCACTGTGGTTTCTTACAGAGAAGTGGAGGGCATTTGCTTTACCTTGCCACAACCACTTGGGATAGGGTGTGCACCTCAGGAAAACTCTTTCCGTGGGAAGCCGGCTTTTTGCAAAGGGGTCTCAGGGCCGTGGGGCTCGGTTGTCCCTCCGGCTCCCCAAAGACAGGGACGAGGTGAGGGGGTTAGACCGAGCCTGGGCAATGTTGTTTCTTACACCTGGGTGTGTGGCATTTCGTTGACCTGGCTACTCCCACTTGGGATAGGTTTTCCATAGCAAGCACCTCTTGTTCGTCGTTGGCCGTTTTTGCCCCAGGGGTCTCCGGCTGTGTTCGTTGGGGTTGAACTCCTGCTAGCAAAACTGCCGGGATGAGGGAAGGGTTCAGACTGTGCCTGGGCCCTGTGGTCTCTTCCAGGTCAGTGTATGGCATTTCCTTCCCCTTGCCACAGGCACCTGGGAGCATGTCTGCACGTGGAGAAAGACTTTCCCGTGGGAAGCCGGTTTTGGTCAAACGGGTACCAGTGCTCTGCTCCTCTCTTTTCACTCCTGCTGCCAGAAGCCCAGGGAGGATGGGAGGGCTTAGAACATGTCTGGGCACTGTGGTACTTTCCAGAGAAGTGGAGGGCATTTGCTTTACCTTGCCACTACCACTTGGGATAGGGTCTCCACCTCAGGAAAACTCTTTCCGTGGGAAGCCGGCTTTTTGCAAAGGGGTCTCACGGCCGTGGGGTCGGTTGTCCCTCCGGCTCCCCAAAGACAGGGACGAGGTGAGGGGCTTAGACCGTGCCTGGGCAATGTTGTTTCTTACACCTGGGTGTGTGGCATTTCGTTGACCTGGCTAAACCCACTTGGGATAGGTTTTCCATAGCAAGCACCTCTTGTTCGTCGGAAGCCGTTTTTGCCCCAGGGGTCTCCGGACTGTGTCCGTTGGGGTTGAACTCCTGCTAGCAAAACTGCCGGGATGAGGGAAGGGTTCAGACTGTGCCTGGGCCCTGTGGTCTCTTCCAGGTCAGTGTATGGCATTTCCTTCCCCTTGCCACAGGCACCTGGGAGCATGTCTGCACGTGGAGAAAGACTTTCCCGTGGGAAGCCGGTTTTTGTCAAAGGGGTCCCAGTGCTCTGCTCCTCTCTTTTCACTCCTGCTGCCAGAAGCCCAGGGAGGATGGGAGGGCTTAGAACATGGCTGGGCACTGTGGTTTCTTCCAGAGAAGTGGAGGGCATTTGCTTTACCTTGCCACAACCACTTGGGATAGGGTGTGCACCTCAGGAAAACTCTTTCCGTGGGAAGCCGGCTTTTTGCAAAGGGGTCTCAGGGCCGTGGGCCTCGGCTGTCCCTCCGGCTCCCCAAAGACAGGGACGAGGTGAGGGGCTTAGACCGAGCCTGGGCAATGTTGTTTCTTACACCTGGGTGTGTGGCATTTCGTTGACCTGGCTACTCCCACTTGGGATAGGTTTTCCATAGCAAGCACCTCTTGTTCGTCGGTGACCGTTTTTGCCCCAGGGGTCTCCGGCTGTGTTCGTTGGGGTTGAACTCCTGCTAGCAAAACTGCTGGGATGAGGGAAGGGTTCAGACTGTGCCTGGGCCCTGTGGTCTCTTCCAGGTCAGTGTATGGCATTTCCTTCCCCTTGCCACAGGCACCTGGGAGCATGTCTGCACGTGGAGAAAGACTTTCCCGTGGGAAGCCGGTTTTGGTCAAACGGGTACCAGTGCTCTGCTCCTCTCTTTTCACTCCTGCTGCCAGAAGCCCAGGGAGGATGGGAGGGCTTAGAACATGTCTGGGCACTGTGGTTTCTTCCAGAGAAGTGGAGGGCATTTGCTTTACCTTGCCACAACCACTTGGGATAGGGTGTGCACCTCAGGAAAACTGTTTCCGTGGGAAGCCGGCTTTTTGCAAAGGGGTCTCAGGGCCGTGGGGCTCGGCTGCCCTCAGGCTCCCCAAAGCACAGGGACGAGGTGAGGGGCTTAGACCGTGCCTGGGCAATGTTGTTTCTTAAACCTGGGTGTGTGGCATTTCGTTGACCTGGCTACTCCCACTTGGGATAGGTTTTCCACAGAAAGCACCTCTTGTTCGACTGAAGCCGTTTTTGCCTCAGGGTCTCCGGGCTGTGTTCGTTGGGGTTGAACTCCTGCTAGCAAAACTGCCGGGATGAGGGAAGGATTCAGACTGTGCCTGGGCCCTGTGGTATCTTCCAGGTCAGTGTATGGCATTTCCTTCCCCTTGCCTCAGGCACCTGGGAGCATGTCTGTACGTGGAGAAAGACTTTCCCGTGGGAAGCCGGTTTTTGTCAAACGGGTCCCAGTGCTCTGCTCCTCTCTTTTCACTCCTGCTGCCAGAAGCCCAGGGAGGATGGGAGGGCTTAGAACATGGCTGGGCACTGTCGTTTCTTCCAGAGAAGTGGAGGGCATTTGCATTACATTGCCACAACCAGTTGGGATAGGGTCTGCACCTCAGGAAAACTCTTTTCGTCGGAAGCCGGCTTTTGCCAAAGGGGTCTCAGGGCAGTGGGCCTCGGGTGTTCCTCCGGCTCCCCAAAGCACAGGGACGAGGTGAGGGGCTTAGACCATGCCTGGGCAATGTTGTTTCTTACACCTGGGTGTGTGGCATTTCGTTGACCTGGCTACCCCCACTTGGGATAGGTTTTCCACAGCAAGCACCTCTTGTTCGTAGGAAGCCGTTTTTGCCCCAGGGGTCTCCGAGCTGTGTTCGTTGGGGTTGAACTCCTGCTAGCAAAACCGCCGGGATGAGGGAACGGTTCAGACTGTGCCTGGGCCCTGTGGTCTCTTCTAGGTCAGTGTATGGCATTTCCTTCCCCTTGTCACAGGCACCTGGGAGCATGTCTGCACGTGGAGAAAGACTTTCCCGTGGGAAGCCGGTTTTTGTCAAACGGGTCCCAGTGCTCTGCTCCTCTCTTTTCACTCCTGCTGCCAGAAGCCCAGGGAGGATGGGAGGGCTTAGAACATGGCTGGGCACTGTGGTTTCTTCCAGAGAAGTGGAGGGCATTTGCATTACCTTGCCACAACCACTTGGGATAGGGTGTGAACCTCAGGAAAAGTGTTTCCGTGGGAAGCCGGCTTTTTGCAAAGGGGTCTCAGGGCCGTGGGGCTCAGCTGTCCCTCCGGCTCCCCAAAGCACAGGGTTGAGGTGACGGGCTTAGACCGTGCCTGGGCAATGTTGTTTCTTACAACTGGGTGTGTGGCATTTCGTTGACCTTGCTACCCCCACTTGGGATAGGTTTTCCACAGCAAGCACCTATTGTTCGTCGGAAGCCGTTTTTGCCCCAGGGTTCTCTGGGCTGTGTTCGTTGGGGAACTCCTGCTAGCAAAACCGCCGAGATGAGGGAAGGGTTCAGACTGTGCCTGGGCCCTGTGGTCTCTTCCAGGTCAGTGTATGGCATTTCCTTCCCCTTGCCACAGACACCTGGGAGCATGTCTGCACGTGGAGAAAGACTTTCCCGTGGGAAGCCAGTTTTTCTCAAACGGGTCCCAGTGCTCTGCTCCTCTCTTTTCACTGCTACTGCCAGAAGCCCAGGGAGGATGGGAGGGCTTACAACATGGCTGGGCACTGTGGTTTCTTCCAGAGAAGTGGAGGACATTTGCTTAACCTTTCCGCAACTACTTGAGAGAGGGTCTGCACCTCAGGAAAACTGTTTCCGTGGGAAGCCGGCTTTTTGCAAACGGGTCTCAGGGCCGTGGGCCTCGGGTGTCCCTCCGGCTCCCCAAAGCACAGGGACGAGGTGAGGGGCTTAGACCATGCCTGGGCAATGTTGTTTCTTACACCTGGGTGTGTGGCATTTTGTTGACCTGGCTAACCCCACTTGGGATAGGTTTTCCACAGCAAGCACCTCTTGTTCGTCGGAAGCCGTTTTTGCCCCAGTGGTCTCCGGCCTGTGTTCGTTGGGGTTGAACTCCTGCTAGCAAAACCGCCGGGATGAGGGAAGGGTTCAGACTGTGCCTGGGCCCTGTGGTCTCTTCCAGGTCAGTGTATGGCATTTCCTTCCCCTTGCCACAGGCACCTGGGAGCATGTCTGCACGTGGAGAAAGACTTTCCCGTGGGAAGCCGGTTTTTGTCAAACGGGTCCCAGTGCTCTGCTCCTCTCTTTTCACTCCTGCTGCCAGAAGCCCAGGGAGGATGGAAGGGCTTAGAACATGGCTGGGCACTGTGGTTTCTTCCAGAGAAGTGGAGGGCATTTGCATTACCTTGCCACAACCACTTGGGATAGGGTGTGCACCTCAGGAAAACTGTTTCCGTGGGAAGCCGGCATTTTGCAAAGGGGTCTCAGTGCCGTGGGCCTCGGGTGTCCCTCCGGCTCCCCAAAGCACAGGGACGAGGTGAGGGGCTTAGACCATGCCTGGGCAATGTTGTTTCTTACACTTTGGAGTGTGGCATTTTGTTGACCTGGCTACCCCCACTTGGGATAGGTTTTCCACAGCAAGCACCTATTGTTCGTCGGAAGCCGTTTTTGCCTCAGGGTCTCCGGGCTGTGTTCGTTGGGGTTGAACTCCTGCTAGCAAAACTACCGGGATGAGGGAAGGGTTCAGACTGTGCCTGGGCCCTGTGGTCTCTTCCAGGTCAGTGTATGGCATTTCCTTCCCCTTGCCACAGGCACCTGGGAGCATGTCTGCACGAGGAGAAAGACTTTCCCGTGGGAAGCCGGTTTTTGTCAAACGGGCCCCAGTGCTCTGCTCCTCTCTTTTCACTCCTGCTGCCAGAAGCCCAGGGAGGATGGGAGGGCTTAGCACATGGATGGGCACTGTGGTTTCTTCCAGAGAAGTGGAGGGCATTTGCATTACCTTGCCACAACCACTTGGGATAGGGTCTGCACCTCAGGAAAACTGTTTCCGTGGGAAGCCGGCTTTTTGCAAAGGGGTCTCAGGGCCGTGGGGCTCGGCTGTCCCTCTGGCTCCCCAAAGCACAGGGACGAGGTGAGGGGCTTAGACCGTGCCTGGGCAATGTTGTTTCTTACACCTTGGAGTGTGGCATTTCGTTGACCTGGCTACCCCCACTTGGGATAGGTTTTCCACAGGAAGCACCTATTGTTCGTCGGAAGCCGGTTTTGCCCCAGGGGTCTCTGGGCTGTGTTCGTTGGGGTTGAACTCCTGCTAGCAAAACCGCCGGGATGAGGGAAGGGTTCAGACTGTGCCTGGGCCCTGTGGTCTCTTCCATGTCAGTGTATGGCATTTCCTTCCCCTTGCCACAGGCACCTGGGAGCATGTCTGCACCTGGAGAAAGACTTTCCAGTGGGAAGTCGGTTTTTGTCAAACGGGTCCCAGTGCTCTGCTCCTCTCTTTTCACTCCTGCTGCCAGAAGCCCAGGGAGGATGGGAGGGCTTAGAACATGGCTGGGCAGTGTGGTTTCTTCCAGAGAAGTGGAGGGCATTTGCTTTACCTTGCCACAACCACTTGGGATAGGGTGTGCACCTCAGGAAAACTCTTTCCGTCGAAGCCGGCTTTTTGCAAAGGGGTCTCAGGGCCGTGGGGCTCGGCTGTCCATCCGGCTCCCCAAAGACAGGGACGAGGTGAGGGGCTTAGACCGTGCCTGGGCAATGTTGTTTCTTACACCTGGGTGTGTGGCATTTTGTTGACCTGGCTACCCCCACTTGGGATAGGTTTTCCACAGAAAGCACCTCTTGTTCGTCGGAAGCCGTTTTTGCCTCAGGGTCTCCGGGCTGTGTTCGTTGGGGTTGAACTCCTGCTAGCAAAACTACCGGGATGAGGGAAGGGTTCAGACTGTGCCTGGGCCCTGTGGTCTCTTCCAGGTCAGTGTATGGCATTTCCTTCCCCTTGCCACAGGCACCTGGGAGCATGTCTGCATGTGGAGAAAGACTTTCCCGTGGGAAGCCGGTTTTTGTCAAACGGGTCCCCGTGCTCTGCTTTCTCTTTTCACTCCTGCAGCCAGAAGCCTAGGGAGGATGGGAGGGCTTAGAACATGGCTGGGCACTGTGGTTTCTTCCAGAGAAGTGGAGGGCATTTGCTTTACCTTGCCACAACCACTTGGGATAGGGTCTGCAACTCAGGAAAAGTGTTTCTGTGGGAAGCCGGCTTTTTGCAAAGGGGTCCCAGGGCCGTGGGCCTCGGGTGTCCCTTCGGCTCCTCAAAGCACAGGGACGAGGTGAGGGGCTTGGACCGTGCTAGGGCAATGTTGTTTGTTACACCTGGGTGTGTGGCATTTTGTTGACCTGGCTACCCCCACTTGGGATAGGTTTTCCACTGCAAGCACCTCTTGTTCGTCGGAAGCCGTTTTTGCCCCAGGGCTCTCCGGGCTGTGTTCGTTGGGGTTGAACTCCTGCTAGCAAAACCGCCGGGATGAGGGAAGGGTTCAGACTGTGCCTGGGCCCTGTGGTCTCTTCCAGGTCAGTGTATGGCATTTCCTTCCCCTTGCCACAGGCACCTGGGAGCATGTCTGCACGTGGAGAAAGACTTTCCCATGGGAAGCCGGTTTTTGTCAAACGGGTCCCAGTGCTCTGCTCCTCTCTTTTCACTCCTGCTGCCAGAAGCCCAGGGAGAATGGGAGGGCTTAGAACATGGCTGGGCACTGTGGTTTCTTCCAGAGAAGTGGAGGGCATTTGCATTACCTTGCCACAACCACTTGGGACAGGGTGTGCACCTCAGGAAAACTGTTTCCGTGGGAAGCCGGCTTTTTGCAAAGGGGTCTCAGGGCCGTGGGCCTCGGCTGTCCGTCCGGCTCCCCAAAGCACAGGGACGAGGTGAGGGGCTTAGACCGTGCATGGGCAATGTTGTTTCTTACACCTGGGTGTGTGGCATTTTGTTGACCTGGCTACCCCCACTTGGGATAGGTTTTCCACAGCAAGCATCTCTTGTTCGTCAGAAGCCGTTTTTGCCTCAGGGTCTCCGGGCTGTGTTCATTGGGGTTGAACTCCTGCTAGCAAAACTACCGGGATGAGGGAAGGGTTCAGACTGTGCCTGGGCCCTGTGGTCTCTTCCAGGTCAGTGTATGGCATTTCCTTCCCCTTGCCACAGGCACCTGGGAGCATGTCTGCACGTGGAGAAAGACTTTCCCGTGGGAAGCCGGTTTTTGTCAAACGGGTCCCAGTGCTCTGCTCCTCTCTTTTCACTCCTGCTGCCAGAAGCCCAGGGAGGATGGGAGGGCTTAGCACATGGATGGGCACTGTGGTTTCTTCCAGAGAAGTGGAGGGCATTTGCATTACCTTGCCACAACCACTTGGGATAGGGTCTGCACCTCAGGAAAACTGTTTCCGTGGGAAGCCGGCTTTTTGCAAAGGGGTCTCAGGGCCGTGGGCCTCGGCTGTCCCTCCGGCTCCCCAAAGCACAGGGACGAGGTGAGGGGCTTAGACCCTGCCTGGGCAATGTTGTTTCTTACAACTGGGTGTGTGGCATTTCGTTGACCTCGCTACCCCAACTTGGGATAGGTTTTCCACAGCAAGCACCTTTTGTTCCTCGGAAGCCGTTTTTGCCCCAGGGGTCTCCGGGCTGTGTTCCTTGGGGAACTCCTGCTAGCAAAACCGCCGGGATGAGGGAAGGGTTCAGACTGTGCCTGGGCCCTGTGGTCTCTTCCAGGTCAGTGTATGGCATTTCCTTCCCCTTGCCAAAGGACCTGGGAGCATGTCTGCACGTGGAGAAAGACTTTCCCGTGGGAAGCCGGTTTTTGTCAAACGGGTCCCAGTGCTCTGCTCCTCTCTTTTCACTCCTGCTGCCAGAAGCCCAGGGAGGATGGGAGGTCTTAGAACATGGCTGGGCATTGTGGTTTCTTCCAGAGAAGTGGAGGGCATTTGCTTTACCTTGCCACACCCACTTGTGAGAGAGTCTGCACCTCAGGAAAACTGTTTCCGTGGGAAGCCGGATTTTTGCAAAGGGGTCTCAGGGCCGTGGGCCTCGGGGGTCCCTCCGGCTCCCCAAAGCACAGGGACGAGGTGAGGGGCTTAGACCATACCTGGGCAATGTTGTTTCTTACACCTGGGTGTGTGGCATTTTGTTGACCTGGCTACCCCTACTTGGGATAGGATTTCCACAACAAGCACCTATTGTTCATCGGAAGCCGTTTTTGCCCCAGGGCTCTCCGGGCGGTGTTCCTTGGGGTTGAACTCCTGCTAGCAAACCCGCCGGGATGAGGGAAGGGTTCAGACTGTGCCTGGGCCCTGTGGTGTCTTCCAGGTCAGTGTATGGCATTTCCTTCCCCTTGCCACAGGCACCTAGGAGCATGTCTGCACGTGGAGAAAGACTTTCGCGTGGGAAGCCGGTTTTTGTCAAACGGGTCCCAGTGCTCTGCCCCTCTCTTTTCACTCCTGCTGCCAGAAGCCCAGGGAGGATGGGAGGGCTTAGAACAAGGCTATGCACTGTGGTTTCTTCCAGAGAAGTGGAGGGCATTTGCTTTACCTTGTCACAACTACTTGTGAGAGGGTCTGCACCTCAGGAAAACTGTTTCCGTGGGAAGGCGGCTTTTTGCAAAGGGTTCTCAGGGCCGTGGGCCTCGGGTGTCCCTCCGGCTCCCCAAAGCACAGGGACGAGGTGAGGGGCTTAGACCATGCCTGGGCAATGTTGTTTCTTCCGCCTGGGTGTGTGGCATTTTGTTGACCTGGCTACTCACATTTGCATATGTTTTCCAGAGCAAGCACCTATTGTTCCTCAGAAGCAGTTTTTGCCCCAGGGGTCTCTGGGCAGTGTTCCTTGGGCTTGAACTCCTGCTAGCTAAACTGCTGGGATGAGGGAAGTGCTCAGACTGTGCCTGGGCCCTGTGGTCTCTTCCAGGTCAGTGTATGGTATTTCCTTCACCTTGCCACAGGCACTGGGGAGCATGTCTGCACGTGGATAAGGACTTCCCCCTGGGAAACCGGTTTCTGTAAAATGGTCCCAATGCTGTGCTCCTCTCTTTTCACTCCTGCAGCCAGAAGTCCAGGGAGGAGGGGAGGGCTTAGAACATGGCTGGGCACTGGGGTTTCTTCCAGAGAAGGGGATGGCATTTGCTTTCATTGCCACCACCCCTTGGGATAGAGTCTGCACCTCAGGAAATCTGTTTCCGTGGGAAGCCGGCTTTCTGCCAAACGGGCCTCAGGGCCGTGGGCTTCGGGGGTCCCTCTGGCTCCCCAAAGCACAGGGACGAGGTGAGGGGCTTTGACCATGCCTGAGCCATGTTCTTTCTTCCACCTGGGTGTATGGCATTTTGTTGACCAGGGTACCCCCAGTTGGGATAGGTTTTCCACAGCAAGAGCATATTGTTCATCGGAAGCCGTTTGGGCCCCAGGGGGTCTCCGGACTGTGTTCCTTGAGGTTGAACTACTGCTAGCAAAACCGCCCGGATGAGGGAAGGGCTCAGACTGTGCCTGGGCCCTGTGGTCTCTTCCAGGTCAGTGTATGGCATTTCCTTCCCCTTGCCACAGGCACTGGGGAGCATGTCTGCACGTGGAGAAGGACTTCCTCGTGGGAAGCCGGTTTCCCGTCAAAGGATCCCAGTGCTGTGGTCCTCTCTTTTCACTCCTGCTGCCAGAAGCCCAGGGAGGAGGGGAGGGCTTAGAACATGGCTGGGCCTGGGGTTTATTGCAGAGGAGGAGATGGCATTTGCTTTCCCTTGCCACCACCCCTTGGGATAGGGTCTGCACCTCAGGAAAGCTGTTTCCGTGGGAAGCCGGCTTTCTGCCAAACGGGCCTCAGGGCCGTGGGCTTCGGGGGTCCCTCGGCTCCCCAAAAACAGAGAGGAGGTGAGGGGTTAGACCATGCATGGGCCAAGTTGTCTCTTCCACCTGGGTGTGTGGCATTTTGTTGACCTGGCTACCCCCTCTTGAGATAGGTTTTCCACAGCAAGAGCATATTGTTCGTCGGAAGCCCTTTGGGCCCCAGGGGGTCTCCGCGCTGTGTTCCTTGTGGTGGAACTCCTGCTAGCAAAACCGCCGGGATGAGGGAAGGGCTCAGACTGTGCCTGGGCCCTGTGGTCTCTTCCAGGTCAGTGTATGGTATTTCCTTCACCTTGCCAGAGGCACTGGGGAGCTTCTCTGCACGTGGAGAAGGACTTCCTCGTGGAAGCCGGTTTCTGTCAAAGCGTCCCAGTGCTGTCCTCCTCTCTTTTCACTCCTGTTGCTAGAAGCCCAGGGAGGAGGGGAGGGCTTAGAACATGGCTGGGCACTGGGGTTTATTGCAGAGGAGGAGATGGCATTTGCTTTCCCTTACCACCACCCCTTGGGATAGGGTCTGCAACTCAGGAAAGCTGTTTCGGTGGGAAGCCGGCTTTCTGCCAAACGGGTCTCAGGGCCGTGGGCTTCGGGGGTCCCTCCGGCTCCCCAAAGCACAGAGAGGACGTGAGGGGTTAGACCATGCATGGGCCAAGTTGTCTCTTCCACCTGGGTGTGTGGCATTTTGTTGACCTGGCTACCCCCTCTTGAGATAGGTTTTCCACAGCAAGAGCATATTGTTCGTCGGAAGCCCTTTGGGGCCCAGGGGGTCTCCGCGCTGTGTTCCTTGTGGTGGAACTCCTGCTAGCAAAACCGCCGGGATGAGGGAAGGGCTCAGACTGTGCCTGGGCCCTGTGGTCTCTTCCAGGTCAGTGTATGGTATTTCCTTCACCTTGCCAGAGGCACTGGGGAGCTTCTCTGCACGTGGAGAAGGACTTCCTCGTGGAAGCCGGTTTCTGTCAAAGCGTCCCAGTGCTGTCCTCCTCTCTTTTCACTCCTGTTGCTAGAAGCCCAGGGAGGAGGGGAGGGCTTAGAACATGGCTGGGCACTGGGGTTTATTGCAGAGGAGGAGATGGCATTTGCTTTCCCTTACCACCACCCCTTGGGATAGGGTCTGCAACTCAGGAAAGCTGTTTCCGTGGGGGGCGGCTTTCTGCCAAACGGGTCTCAGGGCCGTGGGCTTCGGGGGTCCCTCCGGCTCCCCAAAGCACAGAGAGGAGGTGAGGGGTTAGACCATGCATGGGCCTAGTTGTCTCTTCCACCTGGGTGTGTGCCATTTTGTTGACCTGGCTACCCCCTCTTGGGATAGGTTTTCCACAGCAAGAGCATATTGTTCGTCGGAAGCCGTTTGGGCGCCAGGGGGTCTCCGGGCTGTGTTCCTTGTGGTGGAACTCCTGCTAGCAAAACCGCCGGGATGAGGGAAGGGCTCAGACTGTGCCTGGGCCCTGTGGTCTCTTCCAGGTCAGTGTATGGTATTTCCTTCACCTTGCCACAGGCACTGGGGAGCATGTCTGCACGTGGAGAAGGACTTCCTCGTGGAAGCCGGTTTCTGTCAAAGCGTCCCAGTGCTGTCCTCCTCTCTTTTCGCTCCTGCTACTAGAAGCCCAGGGAGGAGGGGAGGGCTTAGAACATGGCTGGGCACTGGGGTTTCTTCCAGAGAAGGAGATGGCATTTTTTTCCCTTGCCTCCACCCCTTGGGATAGGGTCTGCACCTCAGGAAAGCTGTTTCCGTGGGAAGCCAGCTTTTTGCAAAGGGTTCTCAGGGCCGTGGGCCTTGGCTGTCCCTCAGTCTCCCCAAAGCACAGGGACGAGGTGAGGGGCTTACACCATGCCTGGGCAATGTTGTTTCTTACACCTGGCTGTGTGGCATTTTATTGACCTGGCTACCCCCACTTGGGATAGGTTTTCAACAGCAAGCGCCTTTGTTCGTAGGAAGCCGTTTTTGCCTCAGGGGTCTCCGGGCTGTGTTCGTTGGGGTTGAACTCCTGCTAGCAAAACCGCCGGGATGAGGGAAGGGTTCAGACTGTGCCAGGGCCCTGTGGTCTCTTCCAGGTAAGTGTATGGCATTTCCTTCCCCTTGCCACAGGCACCTGGGAGCATGCCTGCACGTGGAGAAAGACTTTCCCGTGGGAAGCCGGTTTTTGTCAAACGGGTCCCAGTGCTCTGCTCCTCTCTTTTCACTCCTGCTGCCAGAAGCCCAGGTAGGATGGGAGGGCTTAGAACATGGCTGGGCACTGTGGTTTCTTCCAGAGGAGTGGATGGCATTTGCTTTACCTTGCCACAACCACTTGGGAGAGGGTCTGCACCTCAGGAAAACTGTTTCCGTGGGAAGCCGGCTTTTTGCAAAGGGGTCTCAGGGCCGTGGGCCTCGGCTGTCCGTCCGGCTCCCCAAAGCACAGGGACGAGGTGAGGGGCTTAGACCGTGCATGGGCAATGTTGTTTCTTACACCTGGGTGTGTGGCATTTTGTTGACCTGGCTACCCCCACTTGGGATAGGTTTTCCACAGCAAGCATCTCTTGTTCGTCAGAAGCCGTTTTTGCCTCAGGGTCTCCGGGCTGTGTTCATTGGGGTTGAACTCCTGCTAGCAAAACTACCGGGATGAGGGAAGGGTTCAGACTGTGCCTGGGCCCTGTGGTCTCTTCCAGGTCAGTGTATGGCATTTCCTTCCCCTTGCCACAGGCACCTGGGAGCATGTCTGCACGAGGAGAAAGACTTTCCCGTGGGAAGCCGGTTTTTGTCAAACGGGTCCCAGTGCTCTGCTCCTCTCTTTTCACTTCTGCTGCCAGAAGCCCAGGGAGGATGGGAGGGCTTAGCACATGGATGGGCACTGTGGTTTCTTCCAGAGAAGTGGAGGGCATTTGCATTACCTTGCCACAACCACTTGGGATAGGGTCTGCACCTCAGGAAAACTGTTTCCGTGGGAAGCCGGCTTTTTGCAAAGGGGTCTCAGGGCCGTGGGGCTCGGCTGTCCCTCCGGCTCCCCAAAGCACAGGGACGAGGTGAGGGGCTTAGACCGTGCCTGGGCAATGTTGTTTCTTACAACTGGGTGTGTGGCATTTCGTTGACCTCGCTACCCCAACTTGGGATAGGTTTTCCACAGCAAGCACCTTTTGTTCCTCGGAAGCCGTTTTTGCCCCAGGGGTCTCCGGGCTGTGTTCCTTGGGGAACTCCTGCTAGCAAAACCGCCGGGATGAGGGAAGGGTTCAGACTGTGCCTGGGCCCTGTGGTCTCTTCCAGGTCAGTGTATGGCATTTCCTTCCCCTTGCCAAAGGACCTGGGAGCATGTCTGCACGTGGAGAAAGACTTTCCCGTGGGAAGCCGGTTTTTGTCAAACGGGTCCCAGTGCTCTGCTCCTCTCTTTTCACTCCTGCTGCCAGAAGCCCAGGGAGGATGGGAGGTCTTAGAACATGGCTGGGCATTGTGGTTTCTTCCAGAGAAGTGGAGGGCATTTGCTTTACCTTGCCACACCCACTTGTGAGAGAGTCTGCACCTCAGGAAAACTGTTTCCGTGGGAAGCCGGATTTTTGCAAAGGGGTCTCAGGGCCGTGGGCCTCGGGGGTCCCTCCGGCTCCCCAAAGCACAGGGACGAGGTGAGGGGCTTAGACCATACCTGGGCAATGTTGTTTCTTACACCTGGGTGTGTGGCATTTTGTTGACCTGGCTACCCCTACTTGGGATAGGATTTCCACAACAAGCACCTATTGTTCATCGGAAGCCGTTTTTGCCCCAGGGCTCTCCGGGCGGTGTTCCTTGGGGTTGAACTCCTGCTAGCAAACCCGCCGGGATGAGGGAAGGGTTCAGACTGTGCCTGGGCCCTGTGGTCTCTTCCAGGTCAGTGTATGGCATTTCCTTCCCCTTGCCACAGGCACCTAGGAGCATGTCTGCACGTGGAGAAAGACTTTCGCGTGGGAAGCCGGTTTTTGTCAAACGGGTCCCAGTGCTCTGCCCCTCTCTTTTCACTCCTGCTGCCAGAAGCCCAGGGAGGATGGGAGGGCTTAGAACAAGGCTATGCACTGTGGTTTCTTCCAGAGAAGTGGAGGGCATTTGCTTTACCTTGTCACAACTACTTGTGAGAGGGTCTGCACCTCAGGAAAACTGTTTCCGTGGGAAGGCGGCTTTTTGCAAAGGGTTCTCAGGGCCGTGGGCCTCGGGTGTCCCTCCGGCTCCCCAAAGCACAGGGACGAGGTGAGGGGCTTAGACCATGCCTGGGCAATGTTGTTTCTTCCGCCTGGGTGTGTGGCATTTTGTTGACCTGGCTACTCACATTTGCATATGTTTTCCAGAGCAAGCACCTATTGTTCCTCAGAAGCAGTTTTTGCCCCAGGGGTCTCCGGGCAGTGTTCCTTGGGCTTGAACTCCTGCTAGCTAAACTGCTGGGATGAGGGAAGTGCTCAGACTGTGCCTGGGCCCTGTGGTCTCTTCCAGGTCAGTGTATGGTATTTCCTTCACCTTGCCACAGGCACTGGGGAGCATGTCTGCACGTGGATAAGGACTTCCCCCTGGGAAACCGGTTTCTGTAAAATGGTCCCAATGCTGTGCTCCTCTCTTTTCACTCCTGCAGCCAGAAGTCCAGGGAGGAGGGGAGGGCTTAGAACATGGCTGGGCACTGGGGTTTCTTCCAGAGAAGGGGATGGCATTTGCTTTCATTGCCACCACCCCTTGGGATAGAGTCTGCACCTCAGGAAATCTGTTTCCGTGGGAAGCCGGCTTTCTGCCAAACGGGCCTCAGGGCCGTGGGCTTCGGGGGTCCCTCTGGCTCCCCAAAGCACAGGGACGAGGTGAGGGGCTTTGACCATGCCTGAGCCATGTTCTTTCTTCCACCTGGGTGTATGGCATTTTGTTGACCAGGGTACCCCCAGTTGGGATAGGTTTTCCACAGCAAGAGCATATTGTTCATCGGAAGCCGTTTGGGCCCCAGGGGGTCTCCGGACTGTGTTCCTTGAGGTTGAACTACTGCTAGCAAAACCGCCCGGATGAGGGAAGGGCTCAGACTGTGCCTGGGCCCTGTGGTCTCTTCCAGGTCAGTGTATGGCATTTCCTTCCCCTTGCCACAGGCACTGGGGAGCATGTCTGCACGTGGAGAAGGACTTCCTCGTGGGAAGCCGGTTTCCCGTCAAAGGATCCCAGTGCTGTGGTCCTCTCTTTTCACTCCTGCTGCCAGAAGCCCAGGGAGGAGGGGAGGGCTTAGAACATGGCTGGGCCTGGGGTTTATTGCAGAGGAGGAGATGGCATTTGCTTTCCCTTGCCACCACCCCTTGGGATAGGGTCTGCACCTCAGGAAAGCTGTTTCCGTGGGAAGCCGGCTTTCTGCCAAACGGGCCTCAGGGCCGTGGGCTTCGGGGGTCCCTCCGGCTCCCCAAAAACAGAGAGGAGGTGAGGGGTTAGACCATGCATGGGCCAAGTTGTCTCTTCCACCTGGGTGTGTGGCATTTTGTTGACCTGGCTACCCCCTCTTGAGATAGGTTTTCCACAGCAAGAGCATATTGTTCGTCGGAAGCCCTTTGGGCCCCAGGGGGTCTCCGCGCTGTGTTCCTTGTGGTGGAACTCCTGCTAGCAAAACCGCCGGGATGAGGGAAGGGCTCAGACTGTGCCTGGGCCCTGTGGTCTCTTCCAGGTCAGTGTATGGTATTTCCTTCACCTTGCCAGAGGCACTGGGGAGCTTCTCTGCACGTGGAGAAGGACTTCCTCGTGGAAGCCGGTTTCTGTCAAAGCGTCCCAGTGCTGTCCTCCTCTCTTTTCACTCCTGTTGCTAGAAGCCCAGGGAGGAGGGGAGGGCTTAGAACATGGCTGGGCACTGGGGTTTATTGCAGAGGAGGAGATGGCATTTGCTTTCCCTTACCACCACCCCTTGGGATAGGGTCTGCAACTCAGGAAAGCTGTTTCCGTGGGAAGCCGGCTTTCTGCCAAACGGGTCTCAGGGCCGTGGGCTTCGGGGGTCCCTCCGGCTCCCCAAAGCACAGAGAGGACGTGAGGGGTTAGACCATGCATGGGCCAAGTTGTCTCTTCCACCTGGGTGTGTGGCATTTTGTTGACCTGGCTACCCCCTCTTGAGATAGGTTTTCCACAGCAAGAGCATATTGTTCGTCGGAAGCCCTTTGGGGCCCAGGGGGTCTCCGCGCTGTGTTCCTTGTGGTGGAACTCCTGCTAGCAAAACCGCCGGGATGAGGGAAGGGCTCAGACTGTGCCTGGGCCCTGTGGTCTCTTCCAGGTCAGTGTATGGTATTTCCTTCACCTTGCCAGAGGCACTGGGGAGCTTCTCTGCACGTGGAGAAGGACTTCCTCGTGGAAGCCGGTTTCTGTCAAAGCGTCCCAGTGCTGTCCTCCTCTCTTTTCACTCCTGTTGCTAGAAGCCCAGGGAGGAGGGGAGGGCTTAGAACATGGCTGGGCACTGGGGTTTATTGCAGAGGAGGAGATGGCATTTGCTTTCCCTTACCACCACCCCTTGGGATAGGGTCTGCAACTCAGGAAAGCTGTTTCCGTGGGGGGCGGCTTTCTGCCAAACGGGTCTCAGGGCCGTGGGCTTCGGGGGTCCCTCCGGCTCCCCAAAGCACAGAGAGGAGGTGAGGGGTTAGACCATGCATGGGCCTAGTTGTCTCTTCCACCTGGGTGTGTGCCATTTTGTTGACCTGGCTACCCCCTCTTGGGATAGGTTTTCCACAGCAAGAGCATATTGTTCGTCGGAAGCCGTTTGGGCGCCAGGGGGTCTCCGGGCTGTGTTCCTTGTGGTGGAACTCCTGCTAGCAAAACCGCCGGGATGAGGGAAGGGCTCAGACTGTGCCTGGGCCCTGTGGTCTCTTCCAGGTCAGTGTATGGTATTTCCTTCACCTTGCCACAGGCACTGGGGAGCATGTCTGCACGTGGAGAAGGACTTCCTCGTGGAAGCCGGTTTCTGTCAAAGCGTCCCAGTGCTGTCCTCCTCTCTTTTCGCTCCTGCTACTAGAAGCCCAGGGAGGAGGGGAGGGCTTAGAACATGGCTGGGCACTGGGGTTTCTTCCAGAGAAGGAGATGGCATTTTTTTCCCTTGCCTCCACCCCTTGGGATAGGGTCTGCACCTCAGGAAAGCTGTTTCCGTGGGAAGCCAGCTTTTTGCAAAGGGTTCTCAGGGCCGTGGGCCTTGGCTGTCCCTCAGTCTCCCCAAAGCACAGGGACGAGGTGAGGGGCTTACACCATGCCTGGGCAATGTTGTTTCTTACACCTGGCTGTGTGGCATTTTATTGACCTGGCTACCCCCACTTGGGATAGGTTTTCAACAGCAAGCGCCTTTGTTCGTAGGAAGCCGTTTTTGCCTCAGGGGTCTCCGGGCTGTGTTCGTTGGGGTTGAACTCCTGCTAGCAAAACCGCCGGGATGAGGGAAGGGTTCAGACTGTGCCAGGGCCCTGTGGTCTCTTCCAGGTAAGTGTATGGCATTTCCTTCCCCTTGCCACAGGCACCTGGGAGCATGCCTGCACGTGGAGAAAGACTTTCCCGTGGGAAGCCGGTTTTTGTCAAACGGGTCCCAGTGCTCTGCTCCTCTCTTTTCACTCCTGCTGCCAGAAGCCCAGGTAGGATGGGAGGGCTTAGAACATGGCTGGGCACTGTGGTTTCTTCCAGAGGAGTGGATGGCATTTGCTTTACCTTGCCACAACCACTTGGGAGAGGGTCTGCACCTCAGGAAAACTGTTTCCGTGGGAAGCCGGCTTTTTGCAAAGGGGTCTCAGGGCCGTGGGGCTCGGCTGTCCCTCCGGCTCCCCAAAGCACAGGGACGAGGTGAGGGGCTTAGGCCATGCCTGGGCCATGTTGTTTCTTCCACCTGGTTGTGTGGCATTTTGTTGACCTGGCTACTCACATTTGCATATGTTTTCCAGAGCAAGCACCTATTGTTCCTCAGAAGCAGTTTTTGCCCCAGGGGTCTCCGGGCAGTGTTCCTTGGGCTTGAACTCCTGCTAGCTAAACTGCTGGGATGAGGGAAGGGCTCAGACTGTGCCTGGGCCCTGTGGTCTCTTCCAGGTTAGTGTATGGTATTTCCTTCACCTTGGCACAGGCAATGGGGAGCATGTCTGCACGTGGAGAAGGACTTCCTCGTGGGAGGCCGGTTTCTGTCAAACGGATCCCAGTGCTGTGCTCCTCTCTTTTCACTCCTGCTGCCAGAAGCCCAGGAAGGAGGGGAAGGCTTACAACATGGCTGGGCACTGGGGTTTCTTCCAGAGAAGGGGATGGCATTAGCTTTCCCTTACCACCAGCCCTTGGGATACGGTCTGCACCTCAGGAAAGCTGTTTCCGTGGGAAGCCGGCTTTCTGCCCAACGGGCCTCAGGACCGTGGGCCTCGGGGGTCCCTCCGGCTCCCCAGAGCAGAGGGACGAGGTGAGGGGCTTAGACTATGCCTGGGCCATGTTGTTTCTTCCACCTGGGTGTGTGGCATTTTGTTGACCTGGTTACCCCCACTTGGGATAGGATTTCCACACCAAGAGCATATTGTTAGTTGGAAGCCGTTTGGGCCCCAGGGGGTCTCCGTGCTGTGTTTCTTGGGGATGAACTCCTGCTAGCAAAACCGCCGGGATGAGGGAAGGGCTTAGACTGTGCCTGGGCCCTGTGGTCTCTTCCAGGTCAGTGTATGGCATTTCCTTCACCTTGCCACAGGCACTGGGGAGCAATTCTGTACGTGGAGAAGGACTTCCTCGTGGGAAGCCTGTTTCTGTCAAACGGTCCCAGTGCTGTTCTCCTCTCTTTTCACCCCTGCTGCCATAAGCCCAGGGAGGAGGGGAGGGCTTAGAACATGGCTGGGCACTGGCGTTTCTTCCAGACAAGGGGATGGCATTTGCTTTCCCTTGCCACCAGCCCTTGGAATAGGGTCTGCACCTCAGGGAAGCTGTTTCCGTGGGAAGCCGGCTTTCTGCCCAACGGGCCTCAGGGCCGTGTGCCTCGGGGGTCCCTCCGGCTCCCCAGAGCACAGGGACGAGGTGAGGGGCTTAGACCATGCGTGGACCCTGTTGTTACTTCCACCTCGGTGTGTGGCATTTTGTTGACCTGGCTACCCCCACTTGGGATTAGATTTCCACAGCAAGAACATATTGTTAGTCGGAAGCCATTTTGGCCCCAGGGGGTCTCCGGGTTGTGTTCGCTGGGGTTGAACTCCTGCTAGCAAAACCGCCGGTATGAGGGAAGGGCTCAGACTGTGCCTGGGCCCTGTAGTCTCTTCCAGGTCAGTGTATGGCATTTCCTTCACCTTGCCACAGGCACTGGGGAGCATGTCTGCCCGTGGAGAAGGACTTCCTCGTGGGAAGCCGGTTTCTGTCAAAAGGGTCCCAGTGCTGTGCTCCTCTCTTTTCACTCCTGCTGCCAGAAGCCCAGGGAGGAGGGGAAGGCTTACAACATGGCTGGGCACTGGGGTTTCTTCGAGAGAAGGGGATGGCATTTGCTTTCCCTTGCCACCAGCCCTTGGGATAGGGTCTACACCTCAGGAAAGCTGTTTCCGTGGGAAGCCGGCTTTCTGCCCAACGGGCCTCAGGGCCGTGGGCCTCGGGGGTCCCTCCGGCTCTCCACAGCACAGGGACGAGGTGAGGGGCTTAGACCATGCCTGGGCCATGTTGTTTCTTCCACCTGGGTGTGTGGCATTTTGTTGACCTGGCTACCCCCACTTGGGATAGGATTTCCACAGCAAGAGCATATTGTTCGTCGGAAGCTGTTTGGGCCCCAGGGGGTCTCCGGGCTGTGTTCTTTGGGGTTGAACTCCTGCTAGCAAAACCGCCGGGATGAGGGAAGGGCTCAGACTGTGCCTGAGCCCTGTGGTCTCTTCCAGGTCAGTGTATGGTATTTCCTTCACGTTGCCACAGGCTCTGGGGAGCATGTCTGCACGTGGAGAATGACTTCCTCGTGGGAAGCCTGTTTCTGTCAACCGGGTCCCAGTGCTGTGCTCCTCTCTTTTCACTCCAGCTGCCAGAAGCCCAGGGAGGAGGGGAGGGCTTAGAACATGGCTGGCCACTGAGGTTTCTTCCAGAGAAGGGCATGGCATTTGCTTTCCCTTGCCACCAGCCCTTGGGATAGGGTCTGCACCTCAGGAAAGCTGTTTCCGTGGGAAGCCGGCTTTCTGTCCAACGGGCCTCAGGGCCGTGGGCCTCGGGGTCCCTCAGGCTCCCCAGAGCACAGGGACGAGGTGAGGGGCTTAGAACATGCCTGGGCCATGCTGTGTCTTCCGCCTGGGTGTGTGGCATTTTGTTGACCTGGCTACCCCCACTTGGGATAGGATTTCCACAGCAAGAGCATATTGTTAGTCGGAAGCCGTTTTGGCCCCAGGGGGTCTCAGGGCTGTGTTCTTGGGGGTTGAACTCCTGCTAGCAAAACCGCCAGGATGAGAGAAGTGCTCAGACTGTGCCTGGGCCCTGTGGTCTCTTCCAGGTCAGTGTATGGCATTTCCTTCACCTTGCTACAGGCACTGGGTAGCATGTCTGCACGTGGAGAAGGACTTCCTCGTGGGAAGCCGGTTTCTGTCAAACGGGTCCCAGTGCTGTGCTCCTCTCTTTTCACTCCTGCTGTCAGAAGCCCAGGGAGGAGGGGAGGACACCAACATGGCTGGGCACTGGAGTTTCTTCCAGAGAAGGGGATGGCGTTTGCTTTCCATTGCCACCAGCCCTTGGGATAGGGTCTCCACCTCAGGAAAGCTGTTTCCGTGGGAAGCCGGCTTTCTGCCCAACGGGCCTCAGGGCCGTGGGCCTCGGGGGTCCCTCAGGCTCTCCAGAGCACAGGGACGAGGTGAGGGGCTTAGACCATGCCTGGGCCATGTTGTCTCTTCCACCTGGTTGTGTGGCATTTTGTTGACCTGGTTACCCCCACTTGGGATAGGTTTTCCAAAGCAAGAGCATATTGTTCCTCGGAAGCCGTTTTGGCCACAGGGGGTCTCCGGTCTGTGTTCCTTGGGGTTGAACTCCTGCTAGCAAAACCGCCGGGATGAGGGAAGGGCTCAGACTGTTCCTGGGCCCTGTAGTCTCTTGCAGGTCAGTGTATGGCATTTCCTTCACCTTGCCACAGGCACTGGGGAGCATGTCTGCACGTGGAGAAGGACTTCCTCGTGGGAAGCCGGTTTCTGTCAAACGGGTCCCAGTGCTGTGCTCCTCTCTTTTCACTCCTGCTGCCAGAAGCCTAGGAAGGAGGGGAAGGCTTACAACATGGCTGGGCACTGGCGTTTCTTCCAGAGAAGGGGATGGCATTTGCTTTCCCTTCCCACCAGCCCTTCGGATAGGGCCTGCACCTCAGGAAAGCTGTTTCCGTGGGAAGCCGGCTTTCTGCCCAACGGGCCTCAGGGCCGTGGGCCTCGGGGGTCCCTCCGGCTCCCCAGAGCACAGGGACGAGGTGAGGGGCTTAGACCATGCCTGGGCCATGTTGTTTCTTCCCCCTGGGTGAGTGGCATTTTGTTGACATGGTTACCCCCACTTGGGATAGGATTTCCACAGCAAGAGCATATTGTTCATCGGAAGCCATTTTGGCCCCAGGGGGTCTCCGGGTTGTGTTCCTTGGGGTTGAACTCCTGCTAGCAAAACCGCCTGGATGAGGGAAGTGCTCAGACTGTGCCTGGGCCCTGTGGTCTCTTCCAGGTCAGTGTATGGCATTTCCTTCACCTTGCCACAGGCACTGGGGAGCATGTCTGCACGTGGAGAAGGACTTCCTCGTGGGAAGCCGGTTTCTCTCAAACGTGTCCCAGTGCTGTGCTCCTCTCTTTTCACTCTTGCTGCCAGAAGCCCAGAGAGGAGTGGAGGGTTTAGAACATGGCTGGGCACTGGGGTTTCTTCCAGAGAAGGGGATGGCATTTGCTTTTCCTTGCCACCAGCCCTTGGGATAGGGTCTGCACCTCAGGAAAGCTCTTTCCGTGGGAAGCCGGCTTTCTGCCCAATGGGCCTCAGGGCCGTGGGCCTCGGGGTCCCTCCGGCTCTCCAGAGCACAGGGACGAGGTGAGGGGCTTAGACCATGCCTGGGCCGTGTTGTCTCTTCCACCTGGGTGTGTGGCATTTTGTTGACTTGGTTAGCCCCACTTGGGATAGGATTTCCACAGCAAGAGCATATTGTTAGTCGGAAGCTGTTTTGGCCACAGGGGGTTTCCGGGCTGTGTTCGTTGGGGTTGAACTCCTGCTAGCAAAACCTCCGGGATGAGGGTAGGTCTCAGACTGTGCCTGGGCCCTGTGGTCTCTTCCAGGTCAGTGTATGGCATTTCCTTCACCTTGCCACAGGCACTGGGGAGCATGTCTGCACGTGGAGAAGGACTTCCTCGTGGGAGGCCGGTTTCTGTCAAACGGGTCCCAGTGCTGTGCAACTCTCTTTTCACTCCTGCTGCCAGAAGCCCAGGGAGGAGGGGAGGGCTTAGAACATGGCTGGGCACTGGGGTTTCTTCCAGAGAAGTGGAGGGCATTTGCTTTCCCTTGCCACCAGCCCTTGGGATAGGGTCTGCACCTCAGGAGAGCTGTTTCCGTGGGAAGCCGGTTTTCTGCCCAACGGGCCTCCGGGTGGTGTTCCTCGGGGATCTCTCCGGCTCCCCAGAGCACAGGGAGGAGGTGAGGTGCTTAGACCATGCCTGGGCCATGTTGTTTCTTCCACCTGGGTGTGTGGCATTTTGTTGACCTGGCTACCCCCACTTCGGATTAGATTTCCACAGCAAGAACATATTGTTAGTCGGAAGCAGTTTGGGCCCCAGGGGGTCTCCGGACTGTGTTCGTTGTGATTGAACCCCTGCTAGGAAAACCACCGGGATGAGGGAAGGGCTCAGACTGTGCCTGGGCCCTGTGGTCTCTTCCAGGTCAGTGTATGGCATTTCCTTCACCTTGCCACAGGCACTGGGGAGCATGTCTGCACGTGGAGAAGGACTTCCTCGTGGGAAGCCGGTTTCTGTCAAACGGGTCCCAGTGCTGTGCTCCTCTCTTTTCACTCCTGCAGCCAGAAGCCCAGGGAGGAGGGGAGTGCTTACCACATGGCTGGGCACCTGTGTTTCTTCCAGAGAAGGGGATGGCATTTGCTTTCCCTTGCCACCAGCCCTTGGGATAGGGTCTGCACCTCAGGAGAGCTGTTTCCGTGGGAAGCCAGGTTTCTGCCCAACGGGCCTCCGGACTGTGTGCCTCGGGGGTCCCTCCGGCTCCCCAGAGCACAGGGAGAAGGTGAGGGCTTAGACCATGCCTGGGCCATGTTGTTTCTTCCACCTGGGTGTTTAGCAGTTTGTTGCCCTGGCTACCCCACTTGGGATAGGTTTTCCACAGCAAAAGCATATTGTTCGTCGAAAGCCGTTTGGGCCCCAGGGTGTCTCCGGGCTGTGTTCCTTGGGGTTGAACTCCTGCTAGCAAAACCGCCGGGATGAGGGTAGGTCTCAGACTGTGCCTGGGCCCTGTGGTCTCTTCCAGGTCATTGTATGGCATTTCCTTCACCTTGCCACAGGCACTGGGGAGCATGTCTACACGTGCAGAAGGACTTCCTCGTGGGAGGCCGGTTTCTGTCAAACGGGTCCCAGTGCTGTGCAACTCTCTTTTCACTCCTGCTGCCAGAAGCCCAGGGAGGAGGGGAGGGCTTACAACATGGCTGGGCACTGGGGTTTCTTCCAGAGAAGGGGATGGCATTTGCTTTCCCTTGCCACCAGCCCTTGGGATAGGGTCTGCACCTCAGGAAAGCTCTTTCCGTGGGAAGCCTGCTTTCTGCCCAACGGGCCTCAGGGCCGTGGGCCTCGTGGGTCCCTCCGGCTCCCCAAAGCATAGGGACGAGGTGAGGGGCTTAGACCATGCCTGGGCCATGTTGTTTCTTCCACCTGGGTGTGTGGCATTTTGTTGACCTGGCTACCCCCACTTGGGATAGGATTTCCACAGCAAGAGCATATTGTTCGTCGGAAGGTGTTTAGGCCCCAGGGTGTCTCCGGGCTGTGTTCGTTGGGGTTGAACTCCTGCTAGCAAAACCGCCGGGATGAGGGAAGGGCTCAGACTGTGCCTGGGCCCTGTGGTCTCTTCCAGGTCAGTGTATGGCATTTCCTTCACGTTGCCACAGGCACTGGGGAGCATGTCTGCACGTGGAGAAGGACTTCCTCGTGGGAAGCCGGTTTCTGTCAACCGGGTCCCAGTGCTGTGCTCCTCTCTTTTCACTCCTGCTGCCATAAGCCCAGGGAGGAGGGGAGGGCGTAAAGCATGGCTGGGCAGTGGGGTTTCTTCCAGAGAAGGGGATGGCATTTGCTTTCCCTTGCCACCACTCCTTGGGATAGGGTCTGCACCTCAGGAAAGCTGTTTCCGTGGGAAGGCGGCTTTCTGCCCAACGGGCCTCAGGGCCGTGGGCCTCGGGGGTCCCTCCGGTTCCCCAGAGCACAGGGACGAGGTGAGGGGTTAGTCCATCCTGGGGCACGTTCTCTCTTCCACCTGGGTGTGTGGCATTTTGTTGACCTGGCTACCCCCACTTGGGATAGGATTTCCACAGCAAGAGCATATTGTTCGTCGGAAGCCGTTTGGGCCCCGGGGGGTGTCCGGGCTGTGTTCCTTGGGGTTGAACTCCTGCTAGCAAAACCGCCGGGATGAGGGAAGGGCTCAGACTGTGCCTGGGCCCTGTGGTCTCTTCCAGGTCAGTGTATGTAATTTCCTTCCCCTTGCCACAGGCACTGGGGAGCATGTCTGCACGTGGAGAATGACTTCCTCGTGGGAAGCCGGTTTCTCTCAAAGGGTCCCAGTGCTGTGCTCCTCTCTTTTCGCTCCTGCTGCCAGAAGCCCAGGGAGGATGGGAGGGCTTAGAACATGGCTGGGCACTGGGGTTTCTTCCAGAGAAGGGGATGGCATTTGCTTTCCCTTGCCACCACCCCTTGGGATAGGGTCTGCACCTCAGGAAAGCTTTTTCCGTGGGAAGCCGGCTTTCTGCCCAACGGGCCTCAGGGCCGTGGGCCTCGGGTGTCCCTCCGGCTCTCCAAAGCACAGAGACGAGGTGAGGTGCTTAGACCATGCCTGGGCCATGTTGTATCTTCCACCTGGTTGTGTGGCATTTTGTTGACCTGGCTACCCCCACTTGGGATAGGTTTTCCACAGCAAGAGCATATTGTTTGTCGGAAGCCGTTTGGGCCCCATGGGGTCTCCGGGCTGTGTTCGTTGGGGTTGAACTCCTGCTAGCAAAACCGCCGGGATGAGGGAAGGGCTCAGACTGTGCCTGGGCCCTGTGGTCTCTTCCAGGTCAGTGTATGGCATTTCCTTCCCCTTGCCACAGGCACCTGGGAGCATGTCTACACGTGGGGAAGGACTTCCCCCTGGGAAGCCGGTTTCTGTCAAACGGATCCCAGTACTGTGCTCCTCTCTTTTCACTCCTGCTGCCAGAAGCCCAGGGAGGATGGGAGGGCTTAGAACATGCCTGGGCACTGGGGTTTCTTCCAGAGAAGGGGATGGCATTGGCTTTCCCTTGCCACCACCACTTGGGATAGGGTCTGCACCTCAGGAAAGCTGTTTCCGTGGGAAGCCGGCTTTCTGCCCAACGGGCCTCAGGGCCGTGGGCCTCGGGGGTCCCTCCGGCTCCCCAAAGCACAGGGAAGAGGTGAGGGGCTTAGACCATGCCTGGGCCATGTTGTTTCTTCCACCTGGGTGTGTGGCATTTTGTTGACCTTGCTACCCCCACTTGAGTTAGGTTTTCCACAGCAAGAGCACATTGTTCGTCGGAAGCCGTTTGGGCCCCGGGGGGTGTCCGGGCTGTGTTCCTTGGGGTTGAACTCCTGCTAGCAAAACCGCCGGGATGAGGGAAGGGCTCAGACTGTGCCTGGGCCCTGTGGTCTCTTCCAGGTCAGTGTATGGCATTTCCTTCACCTTGCCACAGGCACTGGGGAGCATGTCTGCACGTGGAGAAGGACTTCCTCGTGGAAGCCGGTTTGTGTCAAAGCGTCCCAGTGCTGTTCTCCTCTCTTTTCACTCCTGCTGCTAGAAGCCCAGGGAGGAGGGGAGGGCTTAGAACATGGCTGGGCACTGGGGTTTCTTCCAGAGAAGGAGATGGCATTTTTTTCCCTTGCCACAACCCCTTGGGATAGGGTCTGCACCTCAGGAAAGCTGTTTCCGTGGGAAGCCGGCTTTTTGCAAAGGGTTCTCAGGGCCGTGGGCCTCGGGGGTCCCTCCGGCTCCCCAAAGCACAGGGACGAGGTGAGGGGCTTAGACCATGCCTGGGCAATGTTGTTTCCTACACCTGGGTGTGTGGCATTTTATTGACCTGGCTACCCCCACTTGGGATAGGTTTTCAACAGAAAGCGCCTTCGTTCGTCGGAAGCCGTTTTTGCCTCAGGGGTCTCCGGGCTGTGTTCCTTGGGGTTGAACTCCTGCTAGCAAAACCGCCGGGATGAGGGAAGGGTTCAGACTGTGCCTGGGCCCTGTGGTCTCTTCCAGGTCAGTGTATGGCATTTCCTTCCCCTTGCCACAGGCAACTGGGAGCATGTCTGCACGTGGAGAAAGACTTTCCCGTGGGAAGCCGGGTTTTGTCAAACGGGTCCCAGTGCTGTGCTCCTCTGTTTTCACTCTGGCTGTCAGAAGCCCAGTGAGGATGGGATCGCTTAGAACATGGATCGGCACTGTGGTTTCTTCCAGAGACGTGGATGGCATTTGCTTTACCTACCTTGCCACAACTACTTGGGAGAGGGTCTGCACCTCAGGAAAACTGTTTCCGTTGAAAGCCGGCTTTTGGCTAAACAGGTCTCAGGCTCGTGGGCCTCGGGTGTCCCTCCGGCTCCCCAAAGCACAGGGACGAGGTGAGGGGCTTAGACCGTGTCTGGGCAATGTTGTTTTTTACACCTGGGTGTGTGGCATTTCGTTGACCTGGCTACCCCCACTTGGGATAGGTTTTCCACAGCAAGCACCTCTTGTTCGTAGGAAGCCGTTTTTGCCCCAGGGGTCTCCGGGCTGTGTTCGTTGGGGTTGAACTCCTGCTACCAAAACTGCCGGGATGAGGGAAGGGTTCAGACTGTGCCTGGGCCCTGTGGTCTCTTCCAGGTCAGTGTATGGCATTTCCTTCCCTTTGCCACAGGCACCTGGGAGCATGTCTGCACGTGGAGAAAGACTTTCCCATAGGAAGCCGGTTTTTGTGAAACGGGTCCCAGTGCTCTGCTCCTCTCTTTTCACTCCTGCTTCCAGAAGCCCAGGGAGGATGGGAGGGCTTAGAACATGGCTGGGCACTGTGGTTTCTTCCAGAGAAGTGGAGGGCATTTGCATTACCTTGCCACAACCACTTGGGATAGGGTGTGCACCTCAGGAAAACTGTTTCCGTGGGAAGCCGGCTTTTTGCAAAGGGGTTTCAGGGCCCTGGGCCTCGGCTGTCCCTCCGGCTCCCCAAAGCACAGGGACGAGGTGAGGGGCTTAGACCGTGCCTGGGCAATGTTGTTTCTTACACCTGGGTGTGTGGCATTTCGTTGACCTGCCTACCCCTACTTGGGATAGGTTTTCCACAGCAAGCACCTATTGTTCGTCGGAAGCCGTTTTTGCCCCAGGGGTCTCCGGGCTGTGTTCGTTGGGGTTGAACTCCTGCTAGCAAAACCGCCGGGATGAGGGAAGGGTTCAGACTGTGCCTGGGCCCTGTGGTCTCTTCCAGGTCAGTGTATGGCATTTCCTTCCCCTTGCCCCAGGCACCTGGGAGCATGTCTGCACGTGGAGAAAGACTTTCTCGTGGGAAGCCGGTTTCTGTCAAACGGGTCCCAGTGCTCTGCTCCTCTCTTTTCACTCCTGCTGCCAGAAGCCCAGGGAGGATGGGAGGGCTTAGAACATGGCTGGGCACTGTGGTTTCTTCCAGAGAAGTGGAGGGCATTTGCATTACCTTGCCACAACCACTTGGGATAGGGTGTGCACCTCAGGAAAACTGTTTCCGTGGGAAGCCGGCTTTTTGCAAAGGGGTCTCAGGGCCGTGGGGCTCGGCTGTCCCTCCGGCTCCCCAAAGCACAGGGACGAGGTGAGGGGCATAGACCGTGCCTGGGCAATGTTGTTTCTTACACCTGGGTGTGTGGCATTTCGTTGACCTGGCTACCCCCACTTGGGATAGGTTTTCCACAGTAAGCACCTCTTGTTCGTCGGAAGCCGTTTTTGCCTCAGGGTCTCCGGTCTGTGTTCGTTGGGGTTGAACTCCCGCTAGCAAAACCGCCGGGATGAGGGAAGGGTTCAGACTGTGCCTGGGCCCTGTGGTCTCTTCCAGGTCAGTGTATGGCATTTCTTTCACCTTGCCACAGGCACTGCGGAGCATGTCTGCACGTGGAGAAGGACTTTCTCGTGGGAAGCCGGTTTCTGTCAAACGGGTCCCAGTGCTCTGCTCCTCTCTTTTCACTCCTGCTGTCAGAAGCCCAGGGAGGATGGGAGGGCTTAGAACATGGCTGGGCAGTGTGGTTTCTTCCAGAGAAGTGGAGGGCATTTGCATTACCTTGCCACAACCACTTGGGATAGGGTCTGCACCTGAAGAAAACTGTTTCCGTGGGAAGCCGCCTTTTGCAAAGGGGTCTCAGGTCCGTGGTCCTCGGGTGTCCCTCCGGCTCCCCAAAGCACAGGGACGAGGTGAGGGGCTTAGACCATGCCTGGGCAATGTTGTTTCTTACACCTGGGTGTGTGGCATTTTGTTGACCTGGCTACCCCCACTTGGGATAGGTTTTCCGCAGCAAGAGCATATTGTTCGTCGGAAGCCGTTTGGGCCCCAGGGGGTGTCCGGGCTGTGTTCGTTGCGGTGGACCTCCTGCTAGCAAAACCGCCGGGATGAGGGAAGGGCTCAGACTATGCCTGGGCCCTGTGGTCTCTTCCAGGTTAGTGTATGGCATTTCCTTCACCTTGCCACAGGCACTGGGGAGCATGTGTGCACGTGAAGAAGGACTTCCTCGGGGGAAGCCGGTTTCTGTCAAACGGGTCCCAGTGCTGTGCTCCTCTCTTTTCACTCCTGCTGCCAGAAGCCCAGGGAGGAAGGGACGCCTTAGAACATGGCTGGGCACGGGGTTTCTTCCAGAGAAGGGGATGCCATTTGCTTTCCCTTGCCTCCACCCCTTGGGATAGGGTCTGAACCTCAGGAAAGCTGTTTCCGTGGGAAGCCGGCTTTCTGACCAACGGGCCTCAGGGCCGTGGGGCTTGGGGGTCCCTCCGGCTCCCCAAAGCACAGGGACGAAGTGAGGGGCTTACACCATGCCTGGGCCATGTTGTTTCTTCCACCTGGGTGTGTGGCATTTTGTTGACCTGGCTACCCCCACTTGGGATAGGTTTTCCACAGCAAGAGCGTATTGTTCGTCGGAAGCCGTTTGGGCTCCAGCGGGTGTTCGGGCTGTGTTCGTTGGGGTTGAACTCCTGCTAGCAAAACCGCCGGGTTGAGGGAAAGGCTCAGACTGTGCCTGGTCCCTGTGGCCTCTTCCAGGTCAGTGTATGGCATTTCCTTCACCTTCCACAGGCACTGGGGAGCATGTCTGCCCGTGGTGAAGGACTTCCTCGTGGGAAGACGGTTTCTGTCAAACGGGTCCCAGTGCTGTGCTCCTCTCTTTTCACTCCTGCTGCCAGAAGCCCAGGGAGGAGAGGAGGGCTTAGAACATGGCTGGGCACTGGGGTTTCTTTCAGAGAAGGAGATGGCATTTTTTTCCCTTGCCACCACCCCTTGGGATAGGGTCTGCACCTCAGGAAAGCTGTTTCCGTGGGAAGCCGGCTTTCTCCAAAAGGGCCTCAGGGCCGTGGGCCTCGGGGGTCCCTCCGGCTCCCCAAAGCACAGGGACGAGGTGAGGGGCTGAGACCATGCCTGGGCCATGTTGTTTCTTCCACCTGGGTGTGTGGCATTTCGTTCACCTGGCTACCCCCACTTGGGATAGGTTTTCCACAGCCAGAGCATATTGTTCGTCGGAAGCCGTTTGGGCCCCAGGGGGTCTCCGGGCTGTGTTCGTTGGGGTGGAACTCCTGCTAGCAAAACCGCCGGGATGAGGGAAGGGCTCAGACTGTGCCTGGGCCCTGTGGTCTCTTCCAGGTCAGTGTATGGCATTCCCTTCACCTTGCCACAGGCACTGGGGAGCATGTCTGCACGTGGAGAATGACTTTTTCATGGGAAGCCGGTTTCTGTCAAAGAGTCCCAGTGCTATGCTCCTCTCTTTTCACTCCTGCTGCCAGAAGCCCAGGGAGGATGGGAGGGCTTAGAACATGGCTGGGCACTGTGGTTTCTTCCAGAGAAGTGGAGGGCATTTGCTTTACCTTGCCACAACCACTTGGGATAGGGTCTGCACCTCAGGAAAACTGTATCCGTGGGAAGCCGGCTTTTTGCAAAGGGGTCTCAGGGCCGTGGGCCTCGGGTGTCCCTCTGGCTCCCCAAAGCACAGGGACGAGGTGAGGGGCTTAGACCATGCCTGGGCAATGTTGTTTCTTACACCTTGGTGTGTGGCATTTCGTTGACTTGGCTACCCCCACTTGGGATAGGTTTTCCACAGGAAGCACCTATTGTTCGTCGGAAGCCGGTTTTGCCCCAGGGGTCTCTGGGCTGTGTTCGTTGGGGTTGAACTCCTGCTAGCAAAACCGCCGGGATGAGGGAAGGGTTCAGACTGTGCCTGGGCCCTGTGGTCTCTTCCAGGTCAGTGTATGGCATTTCCTTCCCCTTGCCACAGGCACCTGGGAGCATGTCTGCACGTGGAGAAAGACTTTCCCGTGGGAAGCCGGATTTGTGTCAAACGGGTCCCAGTGCTCTGCTCCTCTCTTTTCACTCCTGCTGCCAGAAGCCCAGGGAGGATGGGAGGGCTTAGAACATGGCTGGGCACTGTGGTTTCTTCCAGAGAAGTGGAGGGCATTTGCTTTACCTTGCCACAACCACTTGGGATAGTGTCTGCACCTCAGGAAAACTGTATCCGTAAGAAGCCGCCTTTTTGCAAAGGAGTCTCAGGGCCGTGGGCCTCGGCTGTCCCTCCGGCTCCCTAAAGCAGAGGGACCCTCGAGGTGAGGGGCTTAGACCATGCCTGGGCAATGTTGTTTCTTACATCTGGGTGTGTGGCATTTTGTTGACCTGGCTACCCCCACTTGGGATAGGTTTTCCACAGCAAGCACCTCTTGTTCGTCGGAAGCCGTTTTTGCCCCAGGGGTCTCCGGGCTGTGTTCGTTGGGGTTGAACTCCTGCTAGCCAAACCGCCGGGATGAGGGAAGGGTTCAGACTGTGCCTGGGCCCTGTGGTCTCTTCCAGGTCAGTGTATGGCATTTCCTTACCCTTGCCACAGGCACTGGGGAGCATGTCTGCACATGGAGAAGGACTTCCCAGTGGGAAGCCGGTTTCTGTCAAACGGATCCCAGTGCTGTGCTCCTCTCTTTTCACTCCTGCTGCCAGAAGCCCAGGGAGGATGGGAGGGCTTAGAACATGGTTGGGCACTGGGGTTTCTTCCTGAGAAGGGGATGTCATTTGCTTTACCTTGCCACCACCCCTTGGGATAGGGTCTGCACCTAAGGAAAGCTGTTTCCGTGGGAAGCCGGCTTTCTGCCCAACGGGCCTCAGGGCCGTGGGCCTCGGGGGTCCCTCCGGCTCCCCAAAGCACAGGGACGAGGTGAGGGGCTTAGACCATGCCTGGGCCATGTTGTTTCTTCCACCTGGGTGTGTGGCATTTTGTTCACCTGGATACCCCCACTTGGGATAGTTTTTCCACAGCCAGAGCATATTGTTCGTCGGAAGCCGTTTGGGTCCCAGGGGGTCTCCGGGCTGTGTTCGTTGGGGTGGAACTCCTGCTAGCAAAACCGCCGGGATGAGGGAAGGGCTCAGACTGTGCCTGGGCCCTGTGGTCTCTTCCAGGTCAGTGTATGGCATTTCCTTCACCTTGCCACAGGCACTGGGGAGCATGTCTGCACGTGGAGAATGACTTTTTCATGGGAAGCCGGTTTCGGTCAAAGAGTCCCAGTGCTATGCTCCTCTCTTTTCACTCCTGCTGCCAGAAGCCCAGGGAGGATGGGAGGGCTTAGAACATGGCTGGGCACTGTGGTTTCTTCCAGAGAAGTGGAGGGCATTTGCTTTACCTTGCCACAACCACCTGGGATAGGGTCTGCACCTCAGGAAAACTGTATCCGTGGGAAGCCGGATTTTTGCAAAGGGGTCTCAGGGCCGTGGGCCTCGGCTGTCCCTCCGGCTCCCCAAAAAACAGGGACGAGGTGAGGGGCTTCGACCATGCCTGGGCAATGTTGTTTCTTACATCTGGGTGTGTGGCATTTTGTTGACCTGGCTACCCCCACTTGGGATAGGTTTTCCACAGCAAGCACCTCTTGTTCGTCGGAAGCCGTTTTTGCCCCAGGGGGTCTCCGGGCTGTGTTCCTTGGGGTTGAACTCCTGCTAGCAAAACCGCCGGGATGAGGAAAGGGTTCAGACTGTGCCTGGGCCCTGTGGTCTCTTCCAGGTCAGTGTATGGCATTTCCTTCCCCTTGCCACAGGCACCTGGGAGCATGTCTGCACGTGGAGAAAGACTTTCCCGTGGGAAGCCGGATTTGTGTCAAACGGGTCCCAGTGCTCTGCTCCTCTCTTTTCACTGCTGCTGCCAGAAGCCCAGGGAGGATGGGAGCGCTTAGAACATGGCTGGGCACTGTGGTTTCTTCCAGAGAAGTGGAGGGCATTTGCTTTACCTTGCCAAAACCACTTGTGAGAGGGTCTGCACCTCAGGAAAACTGTTTCCGTGGGAAGCCGGCTTTTGGCAAAAGGGTCTCAGGGCCCTGGGCCTCGGCTGTCCCTCCGGCTTCCCAAAGCACAGGGACGAGATGAGGGGCTTAGACCATGCCTGGGCAATGTTGTTTCTTACATCTGGGTGTGTGGCATTTTGTTGACCTGGCTACCCCCACTTGGGATAGGTTTTCCACAGCAAGAGCATATTGTTCCTCGGAAGCCGTTTGGGCCCAGGGGATCTCCGGGCTCTGTTCGTTGGGGTTGAACTCCTGTTAGCATAACCGCCGGGATGAAGTAAGGGCTCACACTGTGCCTGGGCCCTGTGGTCTCTTCCAGGTCAGTGTATGGTATTTCCTTCATCTTGCCACAGGCACTGGGGAGCATGTCTGCACGTGGATAAGGACTTCCCCCTGGGAAACCGGTTTCTGTAAAATGGTCCCAATGCTGTGCTCCTCTCTTTTCACTCCTGCAGCCAGAAGTCGAGGGAGGAGGGGAGGGGTTAGAACATGGCTGGGCACTGGGGTTTCTTCCAGAGAAGGGGATGGCATTTGCTTTCATTGCCACCACCCCTTGGGATAGAGTCTGCACCTCAGGAAATCTGTTTCCTTGGGAAGCCGGCTTTCTGCCAAACGGGCCTCAGGGCCGTGGGCTTCGGGGGTCCCTCCGGCTCCCCAAAGCACAGGGACGAGGTGAGGGGCTTTGACCATGCCTGAGCCATGTTCTTTCTTCCAACTGGGTGTATGGCATTTTGTTGACCAGGCTACCCCCAGTTGGGATAGGTTTTCCACAGCAAGAGCATATTGTTCATCGGAAGCCGTTTGGGCTCCAGGGGGTCTCCGGGCTGTGTTCCTTGGGGTTGAACTCCTGCTAGCAAAACCGCCCGGATGAGGGAAGGGCTCAGACTGTGCCTGGGCCCTGTGGTCTCTTCCAGGTCGGTGTATGGCATTTCCTACCCCTTGCCACAGGCACTGGGGAGCATGTCTGCACGTGGAGAAGGACTTACTCGTGGGAAGCCGGTTTCCCGTCAAAGGATCCCAGTGCTGTGGTCCTCTCTTTTCACTCCTGCTGCCAGAAGCCCAGAGAGGAGGGGAGGGCTTAGAACATGGCTGGGCACGGGGGTTTATTGCAGAGGAGGAGATGGCATTTGCTTTCCCTTACCACCACCCCTTGGGATAGGGTCTGCAACTCAGGAAAGCTGTTTCCGTGGGAGGCCGGCTTTCTGCCAAACGGGTCTCAGGGCCGTGGGCTTCGGGGGTCCCTCCGGCTCCCCAAAGCACAGAGAGGAGGTGAGGGGTTAGACCATGCCTGGGCCTAGTTGTCTCTTCCACCTGGGTGTATGCCATTTTGTTGACCTGGCTACCCCCTCTTGGGATAGGTTTTCCACAGCAAGAGCATATTGTTCGTCGGAAGCCGTTTGGGCGCCAGGGGGTCTCCGGGCTGTGTTCCTTGTGGTGGAACTCCTGCTAGCAAAACAGCCGGGATGAGGGAAGGGCTCAGACTGTGCCTGGGCCCTGTGGTCTCTTCCAGGTCAGTGTATGGTATTTCCTTCACCTTGCCACAGGCACTGGGGAGCATGTCTGCACGTGGTGAAGGACTTCCTCGTGGAAGCCGGTTTCTGTCAAAGCGTCCCAGTGCTGTCCTCCTCTCTTTTCGCTCCTGCTACTAGAAGCCCAGGGAGGAGGGGAGGGCTTAGAACATGGCTGGGCACTGGGGTTTCTTCCAGAGAAGGAGATGGCATTTTTTTCCCTTGCCTCCACCCCTTGGGATAGGGTCTGCACCTCAGGAAAGCTGTTTCCGTGGGAAGCCAGCTTTTTGCAAAGGGTTCTCAGGGCCGTGGGCCTCGGCTGTCCCTCAGGCTCCCCAAAGTACAGGGACGAGGTGAGGGGCTTACACCATGCCTGGGCAATGTTATTTCTTACACCTGGCTGTGTGGCATTTTATTGACCTGGCTACCCCCACTTGGGATAGGTTTTCAACAGCAAGCGCCTTTGTTCGTCGGAAGCCGTTTTTGCCTCAGGGGTCTCCGGGCTGTGTTCGTTGGGGTTGAACTCCTGCTAGCAAAACCGCCGGGATGAGGGAAGGGTTCAGACTGTGCCTGGGCCCTGTGGTCTCTTCCAGGTCAGTGTATGGCATTTCCTTCCCCTTGCCACAGGCACCTGGGAGCATGTCTGCACGTGGAGAAAGACTTTCCCGTGGGAAGCCGGTTTTTGTCAAACGGGTCCCAGTGCTCTGCTCCTCTCTTTTCACTCCTGCTGCCAGAAGCCCAGGGAATTTGGGAGGGCTTAGAACATGGCTGGGCACTGTGGTTTCTTCCAGAGGACTGGATGGCAGTTACTTTACCTTGCCACAACCACTTGGGAGAGGGTCTGCACCTCAGGAAAACTGTTTCCGTGGGAAGCCGGCTTTTTGCAAAGGGGTCTCAGGGCCGTGGGCCTCGGCTGTCCCTCCGGCTCCCCAAAGCACAGGGACGAGGTGAGGGGCTTAGACCATGCCTGGGCCATGTTGTTTCTTCCACCTGGTTGTGTGGCATTTTGTTGACCGGGCTACCCCCACTTGGGGTAGGTTTTCCACAGCAAGAGCATATTGTTTGTCGGAAGCCGTTTGGGCCCCAGGGGTCTCTGGGCTTTCGTTGGGGTTGAACTCCTGCTAGCAAAACCGCCGGGATGAGGGAAGGGCTCAGACTGTGCCTGGGCCCTGTGGTCTCTTCCAGTTCAGTGCATGGCATTTCCTTCACCTTGCCACAGGCACTGGGAAGCATGTCTGCACGTGGAGAAGGACTTCCTCGTGGGAAGCCCGTTTCTGTCAAAGGGTCCCAGTGCTGTGCTCCTCTCTTTTCTCTCCTGCTGCCAGAAGCCCAGGGAGGAGGGGAGGGCTTAGAACATGGCTGGGCACTGTGGTTTCTTCCAGAGAAGGGGATGGCATTTGCTTTCCCTTGCCACCACCCCTTAGGATAGGGTCTGCACCTCAGGAAAGCTGTTTCCGTGGGAAGCCGGCTTTCTGCCCAACGGGCCTCAGGGCCGTGGACCTCGGGCGTCCCTCCGGCTCCCCACAGCACACGGACGAGGTGAGGGGCTTTGACCGTGCCTGGGTAATGTTGTTTCTTACACCTGGGTGTGTGGCATTTCGTTGACCTGGCTACCCCCACTTGGGATAGGTTTTCCACAGCAAGCACCTCTTGTTCGTCGGAAGCCGTTTTTGCCTCAGGGGTCTCCGGGCTGTGTTCGTTGGGGTTGAACTCCTGCTAGCAAAACCGTCAGGATGAGGGAAGGGTTCAGACTGTGCCTGGGCCCTGTGGTCTCTTCCAGGTCAGTGTATGGCGTTTCCTTCCCCTTGCCACAGGCACCTGGGAGCATCTCTGCACGTGGAGAAAGACTTTCCCGTGGGAAGCCGGTTTTTGTCAAACAGGTCCCAGTGCTCTGCTCTTCTCTTTTCACTCCTGCTGCCAGAAGCCCAGGGAGGATGGGAGGTCTTAGAACATGGCTGGGCAGTGTGGTTTCTTCCAGAGAAGTGGAGGGCATTTGCTTTACCTTGCCACAACCACTTGTGAGAGAGTCTGCACCTCAGGAAAACTGTTTCCGTGGGAAGCCGGATTTTTGCAAAGGGGTCTCAGGGCCGTGGGCCTCGGGAGTCCCTCCGGCTCCCCAAAGCACAGGGACGAGGTGAGGGGCTTAGACCATACCTGGGCAATGTTGTTTCTTACACCTGGGTGTGTGGCATTTTGTTGACCTGGCTACCCCCACTTGGGATAGGTTTTCCACAGCAAGCACCTATTGTTCGTCGGAAGCCGTTTTTGCCCCAGGGGTCTCCGGGCTGTGTTCGTTGGGGTTGAACTCCTGCTAGCAAAACCGCCGGGATGAGGGAAGGGTTCAGACTGTGCCTGGGCCCTGTGGTCTCTTCCAGGTCAGTGTATGGCATTTCCTTCCCCTTGCCACAGGCACCTGGGAGCATGTCTGCACGTGGAGAAAGTCTTTCCCGTGGGAAACCGGTTTTTGTCAAACGGGTCCCAGTGCCCTGCTCCTCTCTTTTCACTCCTGCTGCCAGAAGCCCAGGGAGGATGGGAGGGCTTAGAACATGGCTGGGCATTCTGGTTTCTTCCAGAGAAGTGGAGGGCATTTGCTTTACCTTGCCACAACCACTTGTGAGAGAGTCTGCACCTCAGGAAAACTGTTTCCGTGGGAAGCCGGATTTTTGCAAAGGGGTCTCAGGGCCGTGGGCCTTGGCTGTCCCTCAGTCTCCCCAAAGCACAGGGACGAGGTGAGGGGCTTAGACCATGCCTGGGCAATGTTGTTTCATCCACCTGGGTGTGTGGCATTTTGTTGACCTGGCTACCCCCACTTGGGATAGGTTTTCCACAGCAAGAGCATATTGTTTGTTGGAAGCCGTTTGGGCCCCAGGGGGTCTCCGGGCTGTGTTCGTTGGGGTTGAACTCCTGCTAGCAAAACCGCCGGGATGAGGGAAGGGCTCAGACTGTGCCTGGGCCCTGTGGTCTCTTCCAGGTCAGTGTATGGCATTTCTTTCACCTTGCCACAGGCACTGGGGAGAATTTCTGCACGTGGAGAAGGACTTCCTTGTGGGAAGCCGGTTTCTGTCAACGGGTCCCAGTGCTGTGCTCCTCTCTTTTCTCTCCTGCTGCCAGAAGCCCAGGGAGGAGGGGAGGGCTTAGAACATGGCTGGGCACTGGGGTTTCTTCCAGAGAAGGGGATGGCATTTGCTTTCCCTTGCCACCACCCCTTGGGATAGGGTCTGCACCTCAGGAAAGCTGTTTCCGTGGGAAGCCGGCTTTTTGCAAAGGGTTCTCAGGGCTGTGGGCCTCTGCTGTCCCTCCGGCTCCCCAAAGCACAGGGACAAGGTGAGGGGCTTAGACCATGCCTGGGCAATGTTGTTTCTTACACCTGGCTGTGTGGCATTTTATTGACCTGGCTACCCCCACTTGGGATAGGTTTTCAACAGCAAGCGCCTTTGTTCGTCGGAAGCCGTTTTTGCTTCAGGGGTCTCCGGGCTGTGTTCCTTGGGGTTGAACTCCTGCTAGCAAAACCGCGGGGATGAGGGAAGGGTTCAGAATGTGCCTGGGCCCTGTGGTCTCTTCCAGGTCAGTGTATGGCATTTCCTTCCCCTTGCCACAGGCACTTGGGAGCATGTCTGCACGTGGAGAAAGACTTTCCCGTGGGAAGCCGGTTTTTGTCAAACGGGTCCCAGTGCTCTGCTCCTCTCTTTTCACTCCTGCTGCCAGAAGCCCAGGGAGGATGGGAGGGCTTAGAACATGGCTGGGCACTGTGGTTTCTTGCAGAGAAGTGGAGGGCATTTGCTTTACCTTGCCACAACCACTTGGGAGAGGGTCTGCACCTCAGGAAAACTGTTTCCGTGGGAAGCCGGCTTTTTGCAAAGGGGTCTCAGGGCCGTGGGCCTTGGCTGTCCCTCAGTCTCCCCAAAGCACAGGGACGAGGTGAGGGGCTTAGACCATGCCTGGGCCATGTTGTTTCTTCCACCTAGTTGTGTCGCATTTTGTTGACCTGGCTACCCTCACTTGGGATAGGTTTTCTACAGCAAGAGCATATTGTTTGTCGGAAGCCATTTGGGCCCCAGGGGGTCTCCGGGCTGTGTTCGTTGTGGTAGAACTCCTGCTAGCAAAACCGCCGGGATGAGGGAAGGGCTCAGACTGTGCCTGGGCCCTGTGGTCTCTTCCAGGTCAGTGTATGGTATTTCCTTCACCTTGCCACAGGCACTGGGGAGCATGTCTGCACGTGGAGAAGGACTTCCTCGTGGAAGCCGGTGTCTGTCAAAGCGTCCCAGTGCTGTCCTCCTCTCTTTTCACTCCTGTTGCTAGAAGCCCAGGGAGGAGGGGAGGGCTTAGAACATGGCTGGGCACTGGGGTTTATTGCAGAGGAGGAGATGGAATTTGCTTTCCCTTACCACCACCCCTTGGGATAGGGTCTGCAATTCACGAAAGCTGTTCCCGTGGGAGGCCGGCTTTCTGCCAAACGGGTCTCAGGGCCGTGGGCTTCGGGGGTCCCTCCGGCTCCCGAAAGCACAGGGACGAAGTGAGGGGCTTAGACCACGCTTGGGCCATGTTGTTTCTTCCACCTGGGTGTGTGGCATTTTGTTGACCTGGCTACCCCCACTTGGGATAGGTTTTCCACAGCAAGAGCATATTGTTTGTCGGAAGCCGTTTGGGCCCCAGGGGGTCTCCGGGCTGTGTTCGTTGGGGTTGAACTCCTGGTAGCAAAACCGCCGGGATGAGGGAAGGGCTCAGACTGTGCCTGGGCCCTGTGGTCTCTTCCAGGTCAGTGTATGGCATTTCTTTCACCTTGCCACAGGCAGTGGGGAGAATTTCTGCACGTGGAGAAGGACTTCCTTGTGGGAAGCTGGTTTTTGTCAACGGGTCCCAGTGCTGTGCTCCTCTCTTTTCTCTCCTGCTGCCAGAAGCCCAGGGAGGAGGGGAGGGCTTAGAACAAGGCTGGGCACTGGGGTTTCTTCCAGAGAAGGGGATGGCATTTGCTTTCCCTTGCCACCACCCCTTGGGATAGGGTCTGCACCTCAGGAAAGCTGTTTCTGTGGGAAGCCGGCTTTTTGCAAAGGGGTCTCAGGGCCGGGGGGATCGGCTTTCCCTCCGGCTCCCCAAAACACAGGGACGAGGTGAGGGGCTTAGACCGTGCCTGGGCAATGTTGTTTCTTACACCTGGGTGTGTGGCATTTTGTTGACCTGGCTACCCCCATTTGGGATAGGTTTTCCAGTCAAGCACCTCTTGTTCGTCGGAAGCCGTTTTTGCCTCAGGGTCTCCGGGCTGTGTTCGTTGGGGTTGAACTCCTGCTAGCAAAACTGCCGGGATGAGGGAAGGGTTCAGACTGTGCCTGGGCCCTGTGGTCTCTTCCACTTCAGTGTATGGCATTTCCTTCCCCTTGCCACAGGCACCTGGGAGCATGTCTGCACGTGGGGAAAGACTTTCCCGTGGGAAGCCGGTTTTTGTCAAACGGGTCCCAGTGCTCTTCTCCTCTCTTTTCACTCCTGCTGCCAGAAGCCCAGGGAGGATGGGAGGGCTTAGAACATGGCTGGGCACTGTGGTTTCTTCCAGAGAAGTGGAGGGCATTTGCTTTACCTTGCCACAACCACTTGTGAGAGGGTCTGCACCTCAGGAAAACTGTTTCCGTGGGAAGCCGGCTTTTTGCAAAGGGTTCTCAGGGCCGTGGGCCTCGTGTGTCCCTCCGGCTCCCCAAAGCACAGGGAAGAGGTGAGGGGCTTAGACCATGCCTGGGCAATGTTGTTTCTTACACCTGGGTGTGTGGCATTTTGTTGACCTGGCTACCCCCACTTGGGATAGGTTTTCCCCAGCAAGCACCTATTGTTCGTCGGAAGCCGTTTTTGCCTTCGGGTCTCCGGGCTGTGTTCGTTGGGGTTGAACTCCTGCTAGCAAAACCGCTGGGATGAGGGAAGGGCTCAGACTGTGCCTGGGCCCTGTGGTCTCTTCCAGGTCAGTGTATGGTATTTCCTTCACCTTGCCACAGGCACTGGGGAGCATGTCTACACGTGGATAAGGACTTCCCCCTGGGAAACCGGTTTCTGTAAAATGGTCCCAATGCTGTGCTCCTCTCTTTTCACTCCTGCAGCCAGAAGTCCAGGGAGGAGGGGAGGGCTTAACACATGGCTGGGCACTGGGGTTTCTTCCAGAGAAGGGGATGGCATTTGCTTTCATTGCCACCACCCCTTGGGATAGAGTCTGCACCTCAGGAAAACTGTTTCCTTGGGAAGCCGGCTTTCTGCCAAACGGGCCTCAGGGCCGTGGACTTCGGGGGTCCCTCTGGCTTCCCAAAGCACAGGGACGAGGTGAGGGGCTTTGACCATGCCTGAGCCATGTTCTTTCTTCCACCTGGGTGTATGGCATTTTGTTGACCAGGCTACCCCCACTTGGGATAGGTTTTCCACAGCAAGAGCATATTGTTCATCGGAAGCCGTTTGGGCCCCAGGGGGTCTCCGGGCTGTGTTCGTTGGGGTTGAACTCCTGCTAGCAAAACCGCCGGGATGAGGGAAGGGTTCAGACTGTGCCTGGGCCCTGTGGTCTCTTCTAGGTCAGTGTATGGCATTTCCTTCCCCTTGTCACAGGCACCTGGGAGCATGTCTGCACGTGGAGAAAGACTTTCCCGTGGGAAGTCGGTTTTTGTCAAACGGGTCCCAGTGCTCTGCTCCTCTCTTTTCACTCCTGCTGCCAGAAGCCCAGGGAGGATGGGAGGGCTTAGAACATGGCTGGGCACTGTGGTTTCTTCCAGAGAAGTGGAGGGCATTTGCTTTACCTTGCCACAACCACTTGGGATAGGGTGTGCACCTCAGGAAAACTGTTTCCGTGGGATGCCGGCTTTTTGCAAAGGGGTCTCACGGCCGGGGGGCTCACCTGTCCCTCCGGCTCCCCAAAGCACAGGGACGAGGTGAGGGGCTTAGACCGTGCCTGGGCAATGTTGTTTCTTACAACTGGGTGTGTGGCATTTCGTTGACCTCGCTACCCCCACTTGGGATAGGTTTTCCACAGCAAGCACCTATTGTTCGTCGGAAGCCGTTTTTGCCCCAGGGGTCTCCGGGCTGTGTTCGTTGGGGAACTCATGCTAGCAAAACCGCCGGGATGAGGGAAGGGTTCAGACTGTGCCTGGGCCCTGTGGTCTCTTCCAGGTCAGTGTATGGCATTTCCTTCCCCTTGCCACAGGCACCTGGGAGCATGTCTGCACGTGGAGAAAGACTTTCGCGTGGGAAGCCGGTTTTTCTCAAACGGGTCCCAGTGCCCTACTCCTCTCTTTTCACTCCTGCTGCCAGAAGCCCAGGGAGGATGGGAGGGCTTAGAACATGGCTGGGCACTGTGGTTTCTTCCAGAGAAGTGGAGGGCTTTTGCATTACGTTGCCACAACCACTTGGGATAGGGTCTGCACCTCAGGAAAACTGTTTCCGTGGGAAGCCGGCTTTTTGCAAAGGGGTCTCAGGGCCGTGGGCCTCGGGTGTCCCTCCGGCTCCCCAAAGCACAGGGACGAGGTGAGGGGCTTGGACCGTGTCTGGGCAATGTTGTTTCTTACACCTGGGTGTGTGGCATTTCGTTGACCTGGCTACTCCCACTTGGGATAGGTTTTCCACAGCAAGCACCTCTTGTTCGTCGGAAGCCGTTTTTGCCCCAGGGGTCTCCGGGCTGTGTTCGTTGGGGTTGAACTCCTGCTAGCAAAACCGCCGGGATGAGGGAAGGGTTCAGACTGTGCCTGGGCCCTGTGGTCTCTTCCAGGTGAGTGTATGGCATTTCCTTCCCCTTGCCACAGGCACCTGGGAGCATATCTGCACGTGGAGAAAGACTTTCGCATGGGAAGCCGGTTTTTGTTAAACGGGTCCCAGTGCTCTGCTCCTCTCTTTTCACTCCTGCTGCCAGAAGCCCAGAGAGGATGGGAGGGCTTAGAACATGGCTGAGCATTGTGGTTTCTTCCAGAGAAGGGGATGGCATTTGCTTTACCTTGCCACAAACACTTGTGAGAAGGTGTGCACCTCAGGAAAATTGTTTCCGTGGGAAGCCGGCTTTTGGCCAAACGGGTCTCAGGGCCGTGGGGCTCGGCTGTCGCTCCGGCTCCCCAAAGCACAGGGACGAGGTGAGTGGCTTAGACCATGCTTGGGCAATGTTGTTTCTTACACCTGGGTGTTTGGCATTTTGTTGACCTGGCTACCCCCACTTGGGATAGGTTTTCCACAGCAAGAGCATATTGTTCTTCGGAAGCCGTTTGGGCCCCAGGGGGTCTCCGGGCTGTGTTCCTTGTGGTGGAATTCCTGCTAACAAAACCGCCGGGATGAGGCAAGTGCTCAGACTGTGCCTGGGCCCTGTGGTCTCTTCCTGGTCAGTGTATGGCATTTCCTTCACCTTGCCACAGGCACTGGGAAGCATGTCTGCACGTGGAGAAGGATTTCCTCGTGGGAAGCCGGTTTCTGTCAAAGAGTCCCATTGCTGTGCTCCTCTCTTTTCTCTCCTGCTGCCCGAAGCCCAGGGAAGAGGGGAAGGCTTAGAACATGGCTGGGCACTGGGGTTTCTTCCAGAGAAGGGGATGGCATTTGCTTTCCCTTGCCACCACCCCTTGGGATAGGGTCTGCACCTCAGGAAAGCTGTTTCCGTGGGAAGCCGGCTTTTTGCAAAGGGTTCTCAGGGCCGTGGGCCTCGGCTGTCCCTCCGGCTCCCCAAAGCACAGGGACGAGGTGAGGGGCTTAGACCGTGCCTGGGCAATGTTGTTTCTTACACCTGGTGGTGTGGCATTTCGTTGACCTGGCTACCCCCACTTGGGATAGGTTTTCCACAGCAAGCACCTCTTTTTTGTCGGAAGCCGTTTTTGCCTCAGGGTCTCCGGGCTGTGTTTGTTGGGGTTGAACTCCCGCTAGCAAAACCGCCGGGATGAGGGAAGGGCTCAGACTGTGCCTGGGCCCTGTGGTCTCTTCCAGGTCAGTGTATGGCATTTCTTTCACCTTGCCACAGGCACTGGGGAGCATGTCTGCACGTGGAGAACGACTTTCTCGTGGGAAGCCGGTTTCTGTCAAACGGGTCCCAGTGCTCTGCTCCTCTCTTTTCACTCCTGCTGCCAGAAGCCCAGGGAGGATGGGAGGGCTTAGAACATGGCTGGGCACTGTGGTTTCTTCCAGAGAAGTGGAGGGCATTTGCTTTACCTTGCCACAACCACTTGGGAGAGGGTGTGCACCTCAGGAAAACTGTTTCCGTGGGAAGCCGGCTTTTTGCAAAGGGGTCTCAGGGCCGTGGTCCTCGGGTGTCCCTCCGGCTCCCCAAAGCACAGGGACGAGGTGAGGGGCTAAGACCATGCCTGGGCAATGTTGTTTCTTACACCTGGGTGTGTGGCATTTTGTTGACCTGGCTACCCCCACTTGGGATAGGTTTTCCGCAGCAAGAGCATATTGTTCGTCGGAAGCCGTTTGGGCCCCAGGGGGTCTCCGGGCTGTGTTTGTTGCGGTGGACCTCCTGCAAGCAAAACCGCCGGGATGAGGGAAGGGCTCAGACTGTGCCTGGGCCCTGTGGTCTCTTCCAGGTCAGTGTATGGCATTTCCTTCACCTTGCAACAGGCACCTGGGAGCATGTCTGCACGTGGAGAAGGACTTCCTCGGGGGAAGCCGGTTTCTGTCAATCGGGTCCCAGTGCTGTGCTCCTCTCTTTTCACTCCTGCTGCCAGAAGCCCAGGGAGGAGAGGAGGGCTTAGAACATGGCTGGGCACTGGGGTTTCTTCCAGAGAAGGAGATGGCATTTTTTTCCCTTGCCACCACCCCTTGGGATAGGGTCTGCACCTCCGGAAAGTTTTTCCATGGTAGGCCGGCTCTCTGCCCAACGCGCCTCAGGGCCGTGTGCCTCGGGGGTTCCTTCGGCTCCCCAAAGCACAGAGACGAGGTAGGGTCTTAGACCATGCTTGGGCCATGTTGTCTCTTCCACCTTGGTGTGTGGCATTTTGTTGACCTGGCTACACCCACTTGGGATAGGTTTTCCACAGCAAGAGCATATTGTTCGTCGGAAGCCGTTTGGGCCCCTGCGGGTCTCCGGGCTGTTTTCCTTGGGGTTGAACTCCTGCTAGCAAAACCGCCGGGATGAGGGAAGAGCTCAGACGGTGCCTGGGCACTGTGGTCTCTTACCTGACCCGTACCCTAACTGGAACCCAAACCCTACACCCTGACCCAGACACTTAGCCTGAACCTGACCATTACCCTGACCCTAACCCTAACCCTAACCCTAACCAGAACCCTAGCCCTAACCCGAACCCTACCACTAATCCTAACCCTAACCCGAAACCGAACCCTAACCCTAACCCTACCACGAAAACTAACCCTAACCCTAAACCTAACCCTAAGCGTAACGTGAACCCTAACCCTAACCCTAACCCGAAACCAAACCCTTACCCTAACCCTAACCCTAACCCTAACGCTAACCCGAAACCTAACCATAAACCTAACCCTAACCTTAACCCGAAACCGAACCCTAACCCGAACCCTAACCCTATACCGAATCCTAACCCGAACCCTAACCCTAACCCTAACCCTAACCCTAACCCCTAACCTGACCCCAAACTCGAACCCCTAACCCTAACCCTAACCCTAAACCTAACCCTAACCCGAACCCTAACCCGAACACCAATTCTAACCCTAACCCTAACCCTAACCCTAAACCTCAGCCTAACCCTAACCCTACCCGAACCCTAACCCTAAAACAAACCCTAACCGTAAACCTAACCCTAACCTGAAGCCGAACCCTAACCCTAACCCTACCCGAACCCTAACCCAAAACCAAACCCTAAACCTAACCCTAACCCTACCCGAACCCTAACCCTAAACCAAACCCTAACCCTAAATCGAACCCGAACCCTAACCCTAACCCTCACCCGAATCCTACCCCAAACCCTAACCCTAACCCTAACCCTAACATGAACAGAAACCCGAAACCTAACCCTAACCCTAACCCTAACAGGAACACTAAACCTAACCCTAAGCCTAACAATAACGTGAACCCTAACCCTAACCCTAACCCTAACCCGAACCCTAACCCTAACCCGAACCCTCACCCTAACCCGAACCCTAACCCTAACCATAACCCCAACCCGAAACCTAACCCTAACATTAAACCTAACCCGATACCTAACCCTAACCCGAACACTAACCCTAACCCTAATCCTCACCCTAACCCTAACCCTAACCCTAACAGTAACCCTAACCCTAACCCTAACCCTAACCCTAACCCTAATCCTATACCAAACCCTAACCCTAAACCTAACCCTAACCCTAACCCGAACCGTAACCATAACCCTAACCCTAACCTTAACCCGAAACCGAACGCTAACCGAAACCTGACCCGAACCAGAACACTAAACCTGACGCGATTTTGAACCCAAAACCTAACCCGAACCCGAACCCCGAACCCGAACCCCTAACCCTAACCCTAACCCTAACCCTACAAGAACCCTAACCCTAACCCTAAAACTAACCCGAACCCTGGCCCTAACTCAAACCCTAACCCAAACCCTAACCCTAACCCTAACTCAAACCCTAACCCGAACCCTAACCCTAACCCGAACCCTTCCCTAACCCTAACCCATACCCGAACCCTAACCCTAACCCTCCCCGAACCCTAACCCTAACCCAAACCCTAACCCTAACCCGAACCCTAACCGTAACCCTAACCCTAACCCGTACCCTCACCCTAACCCTAATCCCTAAACACTGACCTTGACCCTAACCCTAACCCTGACACTGACCCTGACCCTAACCCTAACCCAAACCCTGACCGGAACCTGAAGCCTAACCCTGACGCGAACCTGAACCCGAACCCAAACCCCGAACCTGAACCCGAAACCAAACCCCTAACCCTAAGCCTAACCCTAACCCGAACCCTTACATGAACCCAAACCCTAATGCGAACCCTCACCCGAACCCTAACCCGAACCCTATCCCTAAACCGAACCCGAACCTGACCCGAACCCTAATCACGAAACCTAACCCTGACCCTGACCATGACCCTGACCCTAACCCTCACCCTAAACCCTCAAACCTGACCCTGAACCTAACCTTAAACCTGACCCTGACCCTGACCCTAAACCCTAAACCCTGACACTGACCCTGACCCTCACCCTAACCCGAACCCTGACCCGAACCTGAACACTAACCCTGACGCGAACATCAACCCGAAACCTAACCCGAACCCTAACCCTAACCCTAACCCTAACCCTCACCCGAACCCTAACACGAACGCTAACCCTAACCCTGACTCTAACACTAACATTAAACTTAACCCTAACCCGAATCTGAGCCCTAACTCTAACCCTAACCCTATCCGAACCCTAACCCTAACCCAAACCCTAACCGTAACCCTAACCCGAACACTAACCCTAATCCTAACCCTAACCCTAACCCTAACCTATCCGAACCCTAACCCTAACCCAAACCCTAACCGTAACCCTAACCCTAACCCGAACACTAACCCTAACCCTAACCCTAACCCTAACCCTAACCGTAAACCTAACCCTAACCCTAACCCTAACCCTAACCATAATCGGAACCCGAACACTAACCCTAACCCGAACCCTAACCCTAACCCTAACATGAACCCGAACCCGAATCCAAAACCTAACCCTAACCCGAACCATAACCCGAACACGAAACCTAACCCTAACCCTAACCCTAACCCTAACCCTAACCATAACCCTAACACTACCCGAACTCTAACCCTAAACCAAACCCTAACCCTAAGCCTAACCCTAACCCTAACTCAAACCATAACCCGAACCCTAACCCTAACCCTAACCCTAACCCTAACCCTAACTTAACCCTAACCCGAACCCGAACCCTAACCCTAACCCTAACCGTAACCCGTACCCTAACCCGAACCCGAACCCTTACCCGAACTCTAACCCTAAACTGAACCGTAACCCTAACCCGAACCCTAGTCCTAAACCAAACGCTAACCCTAACCTGAACCCTAAAAGGACCCTAAACCTAACCCTAACCCTCCGCCTAACCCGAATCCGAATTCTAACCCTAACTTAACCCTTACCCTAACCCTAACCCGAACACTAACCCTGACGTGAACTTGAACCCGAACCCTAACCTTAAACCAAACCCTAACCCTAACACTAACCCTCAGCCTAACCCGAACCCTAACCCTAACCATAACCCTAACCCTAAACCTCAGCCTAACCCTAACCCTAAACCTAACCCTAACCCGAACACAAACCCTAACCCTAAGCCTAAACCGAATCCGAACCCTAACCCTAACCCTAACCCTAATCCTAACCCTGAACCTAACCCTAACCCCAAACCCTAAAACCTGACCCTGACCCTAACCCTAACCATGACCCTCACCCTAATCCTAACGCTGACCCTGACACTGACCCTAATCCCTAAACCCTGACCCTGATCCTAACCCTAACCCGAACCCTAACCCTAACCAGAACCCTAACCCTAAGCTGAAACCTAACCCTAACCCGAACCCTAACCGTAACCCTAACCCTAACCCTAACCCTAAAACTAACCCGACCCTAACCCTAACCCTAACCCGAACCCTAACCATAACCCGTACCGTAACCCGAACCCGAACCCGAACCCTTACCCGAAACCTAACCCTAAGCCGAACCCTAACCCGAACACTAACCCTAACCCCATCCCTAACCCGAACCGGAACCCGACGCGAACTGTCAACCGAACACGAACCCTAACCCTAACCCTGACACTGACCCTGACCCTGATCCTGACCATGACCCTGACCCTAATCCTAACCCTAAACCCTAATACCTGACCCTGACCCCAAACCTAACCCTGACCCTGACCCTGACTCTAAACCCTAAACCCTGACCCTGACCCTGACCCTACCCTAACCCGAACCCTGACCGGAACCCGAACCCTAACCCTGACATGAATCTGAACCCGAACCCTAACCCGAACCCGAATCCCTAACACGAACCCAAACCCGAACCCCTAACCCGAACCCTAACCCTAACCCGAACCCTAGCCCTAACCCGAACCCTAACCCGAACCCGAATCCTAACCAGAACTCTAACCCTAACCCTAACCATACCCGAAATATAACCCTAAACCTAACCCTAACCCGAACCCTAACCCTAACCCGTACCCTAACACGAACCCTAACCCAAAACCTAACCCTAACAGTAACCCTAACCCTAACCCTCTCCTAATCCTAACCCTTACCCTAAACCTTACTCGAACCCGAACCTGAAACGTAACCCGAACCCTAAACCTAACACTAACCCTAACCCTCAGCCTAACACGAACCTGAACCCGAATCCTAACCGTAACCTTACTCGAAACAGAACCCTAACCCAAACCCTAACCCTAAACCGAACCATAACCCTAACCAGAACCCTAGCCCTAACCCGAACCCTAACCTTAATCCTAACCCTAACACGAAACCTTACCCTAACCATAACACGAACCCTAACCTTAACATGAACCTGAACCCGAAACCTAACCCTAACCCTAACCCTAACACGAAAACTAACCCTAACCCTAAACCTAACCCTAACGTGAACCCTAACCCTAACCCTAACCCTAAACCAAACCCTAACCCTAACCCTAACCCTAACGCTAACGCGAACCCTAAGCATAACCCTAACCCTAACCTTAACCCGAAACCGAACCCCAACCCGAACCCTAACCCTAACCCGAACCCTAACCCGAACCATAACCCTAACCCTAACCCTAAACCTGACCCTGACCCTTACCCTGACCCTAAACCCTAAACCCTGACCCTGACCCTGACCCTAACCCTAAACCGAACCCTGACCCGAACCTGAACACTAACCGTGATGCGAACTTGAACCCGAACCTGAACGCGAACCCCTAACCTGACCCCAAACCCGAACCCCTAACCCTAACCCTAACCCTAAACCTAACCCTAACCCGAACACTAACCCTAACCCTAATCTTCAGCCTAACCCGAACCCGAACCCTAACGCTAACCCTACCCGAACCCTAATCCTAAACCAAACCCTAACCCTAAACCTAACCCTAACCCTAACCCGAACCGTAACCATAACCCTAACCCTAACCTTAACCCGAAACCGAACGCTAACCGAAACCTGACCCGAACCAGAACACTAAACCTGACGCGAATTTGAACCCAAAACCTAACCCGAACCCGAACCCCGAACCCGAACCCTAACCCTAACCCTACAAGAACCCTAACCCTAACCCTAAAACTAACCCGAACCCTGGCCCTAACTCAAACCCTAACCCGAACCCTAACCCTAACCCTAACCCTAACTCAAACCCTAACCCGAACCCTAACCCTAACCCGAACCCGAACCCTTCCCTAACCCTAACCCATACCCGAACCCTAACCCTAACCCTCCCCGAACCCTAACCCTAACCCAAACCCTAACCCTAACCTGAACCCTAACCGTAACCCTAACCCTAACCCGTACCCTCACCCTAACCCTAATCCCTAAACACTGACCTTGACCCTAACCCTAATCCTGACACTGACCCTGACCCTAACCCTAACCCGAACCCTGACCGGAACCTGAAGCCTAACACTGACGCGAACCTGAACCCGAAACCAAATCCCTAACCCTAAGCCTAACCCTAACCCGAACCCTTACATGAACCCAAACCCTAATGCGAACCCTCACCCGAACCCTAACCCGAACCCTATCCCTAAACCGAACCCGAACCTGACCCGAACCCTAATCACGAAACCTAACCCTGACCCTGACCATGACCCTGACCCTAACCCTCACCCTAAACCCTCAAACCTGACCCTGAACCTAACCTTAAACCTGACCCTGACCCTGACCCTAAACCCTAAACCCTGACACTGACCCTGACCCTCACCCTAACCCTAACCCTAACCCTAACCCTAACCCTAACCCTAAACCGAACCCTAACCCTAACCCTAACCCTAACCCTAACCCTAAACCTAACCCAAAACCGAACCCGAACCCTAACCCTAACCGTAACCCTAAGCCGAACACTAAACCTAACCCGACCCTAACCCTAACCCTATGCCTAACCTGAAACCTAACCCTAACCCTAACCCGAACCCGAACACTAATCCTAACCCTAAAACATAACCCGAACCCTAACCCTAACCTGAACCCTAACCCTAACCCTAACCCTAATGAGAACCCGAACCTGAATCCAAACCCTAACCCTAACCCAAACCCTAACCCGAACCCTAACCCTAAGCCTAACCCGAACCCTAACCCGACCCGAACCCGAACCGTAACCCTAACCCTAACCCTAACCCTAACCTGAACCCTAACCCTAACCCTAACTCTTACCCTAAGCCTAACCCGAACCCGAACCCTAACCCTACCCGTAACCCTAACCCGAAACCGAACCCGAACCCTAACCCTAACCCTAACTCTTACCCTAAGCCTAACCCTAACCCTAACCCTAACCCGAACCCTAACCCGAAACCGAACCCGAACCCTAACCCTAACCCTAACCCTAACCAGAACTCTAACCCTAACCCTAACCATTACCCTAACCCTAACCCGAACCCGAACCCGACCCCTAACCCGAAACCGAACCCGAACCCTAACCCTAACCCTAACCCGAACCCTAAACCTAAACCGAAACCTAACCCGAACCCGAACCCTAACCCTAACCCGAACCCTAACCCGAAAACGAACCCTAACCCGAACCCTAACCCTAACCCTAACCCGAACACTAACCCTAACCTGACCCAAACCCTAACCCTATCCCTAACCTGAAACCTAACCCGAACCCTAACCCGAAACCGAACCCGAATCCTAACCCTAACCCGAACCCGAACCCTAACCCTAACCCGAACCCTAACACGAACCCTAACCCTAACCCGAACCCTTACCCTAACCCTAACCCGAACCCGAACCCGACCCCTAACCCGAAACCGAACCCGAACCCTAACCCTAACCCTAACCCGAACCCTAAACCTAACCCGAAACCTAACCCGAACCCTAACCCGAACCCGAACCCTAACCCTAACCCGACCCCTAACCCGAAACTGAACCCGAACCCTAACCCTAACCCTAACCCGAAACCTAACCCGAACCCGAACCCTAACCCGAACCCTAACCCTAACCCTAACCCTAATCCTAACCCTAACCCTAAACCGAACCCGAACCCTAACCCGAACCCGAACCCTAACCCTAAACCGAACCCTAACCCAAACCCGAACCCGAACCCTAACCCGAACCCTTACCCTAACCCTAACCCGAACCCTAACCCGAGCCTGAACCCGAACCCGAACCCGAACCCTAATCCTAACCCGAACCCGAACCCTAATCCTAACCCGAACCCGAACCCGAATCCATACTCGAAAGCGAAACCAATATCGAACCAGAACCCGAACCCGAACCCTAACCCCTAACCCGAACCCGAACCCGAATCCATAACTGAAAGCGAAACCGATACCGAACCCGAACCGTAACTGAAACCGAACCCTACCCGAACCCGAACCCGAACCCTACCCGACCCGAACCTGAAACCTACCCGAACCCGAACCAGAACCAGAACCCAAACCCCTAACCCGAACCCGAACCCGAAACCCATAATTGTTTGTGCCAATGTAAAGAAAATGCCATACGCTTATCTGTAAGAAACAACAGTGCCCTGGAACAGTCTGAGCCTTAATATCAGCACTGTGCTTTTGGGAGCGGGAGTTAAAGCGGAGGCAAACAGCACTAAGACACATTTGGCAAAAATCGCGTTCCAATGAATAATATTTTCTTCCCTTTCAAACCCAAACGTAAGTGGTTGTGGCCAGATAAATAAATGCCACACCCTTATGTGTAAGAAACAACAGTGCCCAGGAACGGGTTTCTACGTGAAGAAAATATTTCTCGTCGGAACTCCGCTTTTTTACTTTACCTTCCACAACCCCTTGTGATAGGGTTTCCACGTTAAGAAAATCGTTTTCATTGGAAGCCGGTTTTTCCCAAATGTGTCTAAGTGCTGTATTCCTCGGGTTTCACTCATGCTACCAAAAGCACAGTGATGATGTTAGGGCTTAGACTGTTCCTGGGTAATGTTGTTTCTTACACATAAGGGTGTGGCATTTTCTTTACATTGCCACAACCACATATGATAGGGTTTCAACATGAACAAAATATTTTTCGTTGGAAGCGGTTTTTTGTCAAATGTGTCTCAATACCGTGTTGTTTGGGATTAACTAATGCTACCGAAATCACTATGATGATGTGAGGGCTCAGACCGATCCTGGAAACTTCTGTTTCTTACAGATAAGCGTATGGCATTTTCTTTACATTGGCACAAACAATTATGATAGAGTTTGCAAAAGAGAAAATTTATTTCATTGAAAGGCGGTTTTTGCCAAATTTTCTCAGCTGTTTGCCTCGGTTTTAACTCATGATACCAAAAGAACAGTGATGATCTTAGGGCTCAGACCATCCATGGGACCAGTTATTTCTTACAAATAAGCATATGGCACATCCTTTACCTTGCCACAACAAATGAAGATAGAGTTTGCACATCAAGAAATATTTTTCATTTGAACCCGTTTCTGCCAAATATGTCTCAGTACTATGTCCTCAGCACTTGGGAGGATGTCTGCACGTGGAGAAAGACTTTTTCGTGGGAAGCCGGCTTTTGTCAAACGGGTCCCAGGGCTGTGCTCCTCTCTTTTCACTCCTGCTGCCAGAAGCCCAGTGAGGATGGGAGGGCTTAGAACATGGCTGGGCACTATGGTTTCTTCCAGAGTCGTGGATGGCATTTGCTTTACCTTGCCACAACCACTTGTGAGAGGGTCTGCACCTCAGGAAAACTGTTTCCGTGGGAAGCCGGCTTTTGGCCAAACGGGTCTCAGGGCCGTGGGCCTCGGGTGTCCCTCCGGCTCCCCAAAGCACAGAGACGAGGTGAGGGGCTTAGACCATGCCTGGGCCATGTTGTCTCTTCCACCTTGGTGTGTGGCATTTTGTTGACCTGGCTACCCCCACTTGGGAGAGGTTTTCCACAGCAAGAGCATATTGTTCGTCGGAAGCCGTTTGGGCCCCAGGGGTCTCCGGGCTGTGTTCGTTGGGGTTGAACTCCTGCTAGCAAAACCGCCGGGATGAGGGAAGGGCTCAGACTGTGCCTGGGCCCTGTGGTCTCTTCCAGGTCAGTGTATGGCATTTCCTTCACCTTGCCACAGGCACTGGGGAGCATGTCTGCACGTGGAGAAGGACTTCCTCGTGGGAAGCCGGTTTCTGTCAAAGAGTCCCAGTGCTGTGCTCCTCTCTTTTCACTCCTGCTGCCAGAAGCCCAGGGAGGATGGGAGGGCTTAGAACATGGCTGGGCACTGGGGTTTCTTCCAGAGAAGGGGATGGCATTTGCTTTCCCTTGCCACCACCCCTTGGGATAGGGGCTGCACCTCAGGAAAGCTGTTTCCGTGGGAAGCCGGCTTTCTGCCCAACGGGCCTCAGGGCCGTGGGCCTCGGGGGTCCCTCCGGCTCCCCAAAGCACAGAGACGAGGTGAGGGACTTAGACCACGCCTGGGCCATGTTGTTTCTTCAGCCTGGGTGTGTGGCATTTTGTTGACCTGGCTACTCCCATTTGCATATGTTTTCCAAAGCAAGCACCTATTGTTCCTCAGAAGCAGTTTTTTCCCCAGGGGTCTCCAGGCAGTGTTCCTTGGGCTTGAACTCCTGCTAGCTAAACTGCTGGGATGAGGGAAGGGCTCAGACTGTGCCTGGGCCCTGTGGTCTCTTCCAGGTCAGTGTATGGTATTTCCTTCACCTTGCCACAGGCACTGGGGAGCATGTCTGCATGTGGATAAGGACTTCCCCCTGGGAAACCGGTTTCTGTAAAATGGTCCCAATGCTGTGCTCCTCTCTTTTCACTCCTGCTGCCAGAAGTCCAGGGAGGAGGGGAGGGCTTAGAACATGGCTGGGCACTGGGGTTTCTTCCAGAGAAGGGGATGGCATTTGCTTTCATTGGCACCACCCCTTGGGATAGGCTCTGCACCTCAGGAAAGCTGTTTCCTTGGGACGCCGGCTTTCTGCCAAACGTGCCTCAGGGCCGTGGGCTTCGGGGGTCCCTCCGGCTCCCCAAAGCACAGGGACGAGGTGATGGGCTTTGACCATGCCTGACCCATGTTCTTTCTTCCACCTGGGTGCATGGCATTTTGTTGACCAGGCCACCCCCACTTGGGATAGGTTTTCCACAGCAAGAGCATATTGTTCATCAGAAGCCCTTTGGGCCACAGGGGGTCTCCGGGCTGTGTTCCTTGGGGTTGAACTCCTGCTAGCAAAACCGCCGGGATGAGGGAAGGGTTCAGACTGTGCCTGGGCCCTGTGGTCTCTTCCAGGTCAGTGTATGGCGTTTCCTTCCCCTTGCCACAGGCACCTGGGAGCATGTCTGCACGTGGAGAAAGACTTTCCCGTGGGAAGCCGGTTTTTGTCAAACGGGTCCCAGTGCTCTGCTCCTCTCTTTTCACTCCTGCTGCCAGAAGCCCAGGGAGGAGGGGAGGGCTTAGAACATGGCTGGGCACTGGGGTTTCTTCCAGAGAAGTGGAGGGCATTTGCATTACCTTGCCACAACCACTTGGGATAGGGTGTGCACCTCAGGAGAACTGTTTCCGTGGGAAGCCGGCTTTTTGCAAAGGGGTTTTAGGGCCGTGGGCCTCGGCTGTCCCTCCGGCTCCCCAAAGCACAGGGACGAGGTGAGGGGATTAGACCGTGCCTGGGCCATGTTGTCTCTTCCACCTTGGTGTGTGGCATTTTGTTGACCTGGCTACCCCCACTTGGGATAGGTTTTCCACAGCAAGCACATCTTGTTCGTCGGAAGCCGTTTTTGCCCCAGGGGTCTCTGGGCTGTGTTCGTTGGGGTTGAACTCCTGCTAGCAAAACCGCCGGGATGAGGGAAGGGTTCAGACTGTGCCTGGGCCCTGTGGTCTCTTGCAGGTCAGTGTATGGCATTTCCTTCCCCTTGCCACAGGCACCTGGGAGCATGTCTGCACGTGGAGAAAGACTTTCCCGTAGGAAGTCGGTTTTTGTCAAACGGGTCCCAGTGCTGTGCTCCTCTCTTTTCACTCCTGCTGCCAGAAGCCCAGGGAGGATGGGAGGGCTTAGAACATGGCTGGGCACTGTGGTTTCTTCCAGAGAAGCGGAGGGCATTTGCATTACCTTGCCACAACCACTTGGGATAGGGTGTGCACCTCAGGAGAACTGTTTCCGTGGGAAGCCGGCTTTTTGCAAAGGGGTCTCAGGGCCGTGGGCCTCGGCTGTCCCTCCGGCTCCCCAAAGCACAGGGACGAGGTGAGGGGCTTAGACCCTGCCTGGGCAATGTTGTTTCTTACACCTGGGTGTGTGGCATTTCGTTGACCTGGCTACCCCCACTTGGGATAGGTTTTCCACAGCAAGCACCTCTTGTTCGTCGGAAGCCGTTTTTGCCTCAGGGGTCTCCGGGCTGTGTTCCTTGGGGTTGAACTCCTGCTCGCAAAACCGCCGGGATGAGGGAAGGGTTGAGACTGTGCCTGGGCCCTGTGGTCTCTTCCAGGTCAGTGTATGGCGTTTCCTTCCCCTTGCCACAGGCACCTGGGAGCATGTCTGCACGTGGAGAAAGACTTTCCCGTGGGAAGCCGGTTTTTGTCAAACGGGTCCCAGTGCTCTGCTCCTCTCTTTTCACTCCTGCTGCCAGAAGCCCAGGGAGGATGGGAGGGCTTAGAACATGGCTGGGCACTGTGGTTTCTTCCAGAGAAGTGGAGGGCATTAGCATTACCTTGCCACAACCACTTGGGATAGGGTCTGCACCCCAGGAAAACTTTTTCTTGGGAAGCCGGCTTTTTGCAAAGGGGTTTCAGGGCCGTGGGCCTCGGCTGTCGCTCCGGCTCCCCAAAGCACAGGGACGAGGTGGGGGGCTTAGATAGTTCCTGGGCAATGTTGTTTCTTACACCTGGGTGTGTGGCATTTCGTTGACCTGGCTACTCCCACTTGGGATAGGTTTTCCACAGCAAGCACCTCTTGTTCCTCGGAAGCCGTGTTTGCCCCATGGGGCTCCGTGCTGTGTTCGTTGGGGTTGGACTCCTGGTAGCAAAACTGCCGGGATGAGGGAAGGGTTCAGACTGTGCCTGGGCCCTGTGGTCTCTTCCAGGTCAGTGTATGGCATTTCCTTCCCCTTGCCACAGGCACCTGGGAGCATGTCTGCACGTGGAGAAAGACTTTCCCGTAGGAAGTCGGTTTTTGTCAAACGGGTCCCAGTGCTGTGCTCCTCTCTTTTCACTCCTGCTGCCAGAAGCCCAGGGAGGATGGGAGGGCTTAGAACATGGCTGGGCACTGTGGTTTCTTCCAGAGAAGCGGAGGGCATTTGCATTACCTTGCCACAACCACTTGGGATAGGGTGTGCACCTCAGGAGAACTGTTTCCGTGGGAAGCCGGCTTTTTGCAAAGGGGTCTCAGGGCCGTGGGCCTCGGCTGTCCCTCCGGCTCCCCAAAGCACAGGGACGAGGTGAGGGGCTTAGACCCTGCCTGGGCAATGTTGTTTCTTACACCTGGGTGTGTGGCATTTCGTTGACCTGGCTACCCCCACTTGGGATAGGTTTTCCACAGCAAGTACCTCTTGTTCGTCGGAAGCCGTTTTTGCCCCAGGGGTCTCCGGGCTGTGTTCGTTGGGGTTGAACTCCTGCTAGCAAAACCGCCGGGATGAGGGAAGGGTTCAGACTGTGCCTGGGCCCTGTGGTCTCTTGCAGGTCAGTGTATGGCATTTCCTTCCCCTTGCCACAGGCACCTGGGAGCATGTCTGCACGTGGAGAAAGACTTTCCCGTAGGAAGTCGGTTTTTGTCAAACGGGTCCCAGTGCTGTGGTCCTCTCTTTTCACTCCTGCTGCCAGAAGCCCAGGGAGGATGGGAGGGCTTAGAACATGGCTGGGCACTGTGGTTTCTTCCAGAGAAGCGGAGGGCATTTGCATTACCTTGCCACAACCACTTGGGATAGGGTGTGCACCTCAGGAGAACTGTTTCCGTGGGAAGCCGGCTTTTTGCAAAGGGGTCTCAGGGCCGTGGGCCTCGGCTGTCCCTCCGGCTCCCCAAAGCACAGGGACGAGGTGAGGGGCTTAGACCCTGCCTGGGCAATGTTGTTTCTTACACCTGGGTGTGTGGCATTTCGTTGACCTGGCTACCCCCACGTGGGATAGGTTTTCCACAGCAAGCACCTCTTGTTCGTCGGAAGCCGTTTTTGCCTCAGGGGTCTCCGGGCTGTGTTCGTTGGGGTTGAACTCCTGCTCGCAAAACCGCCGGGATGAGGGAAGGGTTGAGACTGTGCCTGGGCCCTGTGGTCTCTTCCAGGTCAGTGTATGGCGTTTCCTTCCCCTTGCCACAGGCACCTGGGAGCATGTCTGCACGTGGAGAAAGACTTTCCCGTGGGAAGCCGGTTTTTGTCAAACGGGTCCCAGTGCTCTGCTCCTCTCTTTTCACTCCTGCTGCCAGAAGCCCAGGGAGGAGGGGAGGGCTTAGAACATGGCTGGGCACTGTGGTTTCTTCCAGAGAAGTGGAGGGCATTTGCATTACCTTGCCACAACCACTTGGGATAGGGTGTGCACCTCAGGAGAACTGTTTCCGTGGGAAGCCGGCTTTTTGCAAAGGGGTTTTAGGGCCGTGGGGCTCGGCTGTCCCTCCGGCTCCCCAAAGCACAGGGACGAGGTGAGGGGATTAGACCGTGCCTGGGCCATGTTGTCTCTTCCACCTTGGTGTGTGGCATTTCGTTGACCTGGCTACCCCCACTTGGGATAGGTTTTCCACAGCAAGCACATCTTGTTCGTCGGAAGCCGTTTTTGCCCCAGGGGTCTCCGGGCTGTGTTCGTTGGGGTTGAACTCCTGCTAGCAAAACCGCCGGGATGAGGGAAGGGTTCAGACTGTGCCTGGGCCCTGTGGTCTCTTGCAGGTCAGTGTATGGCATTTCCTTCCCCTTGCCACAGGCACCTGGGAGCATGTCTGCACGTGGAGAAAGACTTTCCCGTAGGAAGTCGGTTTTTGTCAAACGGGTCCCAGTGCTGTGCTCCTCTCTTTTCACTCCTGCTGCCAGAAGCCCAGGGAGGATGGGAGGGCTTAGAACATGGCTGGGCACTGTGGTTTCTTCCAGAGAAGCGGAGGGCATTTGCATTACCTTGCCACAACCACTTGGGATAGGGTGTGCACCTCAGGAGAACTGTTTCCGTGGGAAGCCGGCTTTTTGCAAAGGGGTCTCAGGGCCGTGGGCCTCGGCTGTCCCTCCGGCTCCCCAAAGCACAGGGACGAGGTGAGGGGCTTAGACCCTGCCTGGGCAATGTTGTTTCTTACACCTGGGTGTGTGGCATTTCGTTGACCTGGCTACTCCCACTTGGGATAGGTTTTCCACAGCAAGCACCTCTTGTTCGTCGGAAGCCGTTTTTGCCTCAGGGGTCTCCGGGCTGTGTTCGTTGGGGTTGAACTCCTGCTCGCAAAACCGCCGGGATGAGGGAAGGGTTGAGACTGTGCCTGGGCCCTGTGGTCTCTTCCAGGTCAGTGTATGGCGTTTCCTTCCCCTTGCCACAGGCACCTGGGAGCATGTCTGCACGTGGAGAAAGACTTTCCCGTGGGAAGCCGGTTTTTGTCAAACGGGTCCCAGTGCTCTGCTCCTCTCTTTTCACTCCTGCTGCCAGAAGCCCAGGGAGGATGGGAGGGCTTAGAACATGGCTGGGCACTGTGGTTTCTTCCAGAGAAGTGGAGGGCATTAGCATTACCTTGCCACAACCACTTGGGATAGGGTCTGCACCCCAGGAAAACTTTTTCTTGGGAAGCCGGCTTTTTGCAAAGGGGTTTCAGGGCCGTGGGCCTCGGCTGTCCCTCCGGCTCCCCAAAGCACAGGGACGAGGTGAGGGGATTAGACCGTGCCTGGGCAATGTTGTTTCTTACACCTGGGTGTGTGGCATTTCGTTGACCTGGCTACCCCCACTTGGGATAGGTTTTCCACAGCAAGCACCTCTTGTTCGTCGGAAGCCGTTTTTGCCTCAGGGGTCTCCGGGCTGTGTTCGTTGGGGTTGAACTCCTGCTAGCAAAACCGCCGGGATGAGGGAAGGGTTCAGACTGTGCCTGGGCACTGTGGTCTCTTCCAGGTCAGTGTATGGCATTTCCTTCCCCTTGCCACAGGCACCTGGGAGCATGTCTGCACATGGAGAAAGACTTTCCCGTGGGAAGCCGGTTTTTGTCAAACGGGTCCCAGTGCTCTGCTCCTCTCTTTTCACTCCTGCTGCCAGAAGCCCAGGGAGGATGGGAGGGCTTAGAACATGGCTGGGCACTGTGGTTTCTTCCAGAGAAGCGGAGGGCATTTGCATTACCTTGCCACAACCACTTGGGATAGGGTGTGCACCTCAGGAGAACTGTTTCCGTGGGAAGCCGGCTTTTTGCAAAGGGGTCTCAGGGCCGTGGGCCTCGGGTGTCCCTCCGGTTCCCCAAAGCACAGGGACGAGGTGAGGGGCTTAGACCCTGCCTGGGCAATGTTGTTTCTTACACCTGGGTGTGTGGCATTTCGTTGACCTGGCTACCCCCACTTGGGATAGGTTTTCCACAGCAAGCACCTCTTGTTCGGCGGAAGCCGTTTTTGCCTCAGGGGTCTCCGGGCTGTGTTCGTTGGGGTTGAACTCCCGCTAGCAAAACCGCCGGGATGAGGGAAGGGCTCAGACTGTGCCTGGGCCCTGTGGTCTCTTCCAGGTCAGTGTATGGCATTTCTTTCGCCTTGCCACAGGCACTGGGGAGCATGTCTGCACGTGGAGAAGGACTTTCTCGTGGGAATCCGGTTTCTGTCAAACGGGTCCCAGTGCTCTGCTCCTCTCTTTTCACTCCTGCTGCCAGAAGCCCACGGAGGATGGGAGGGCTTAGAACATGGCTGGGCACTGTGGTTTCTTCCAGAGAAGTGGAGGGCATTTGCATTACTTTGCCACAAGCACTTGGGATAGGGTGTGCACCTCAGGAAAACTGTTTCCGTGGGAAGCCGGCTTTTTGCAAAGGGGTCTCAGGGCCGTGGGGCTCGGCTGTCCCTCCGGCTCCCCAAAGCACAGGGACGAGGTGAGGGGCTTACACCGTGCCTGGGCAATGTTGTTTCTTACACCTGGGTGTGTGGCATTTTGTTGACCTGGCTACCCCCACTTGGGATAGGTTTTCCACAGCAAGCACCTCTTGTTCATCAGAAGCCGTTTTTGCCCCAGGGGTCTCCGGGTTGTGTTCGTTGGGGATGAACTCCTGCTAGCAAAACCGCCGGGATGAGGGAAGGGTTCAGACTGTGCCTGGGCCCTGTGGTCTCTTCCAGGTCAGTGTATGGCATTTCCTTCCCCTTGCCACAGGCACCTGGGAGCATGTCTGCACGTGGAGAAAGACTTTCCCGTGGGAAGCCGGTTTTTGTCAAACGGGTCCCAGTGCTCTGCTCCTCTGTTTTCACTCCTGCTGCCAGAAGCCCAGGGAGGATGGGAGGGCTTAGAACATGGCTGTGCACTGTGGTTTCTTCCAGAGAAGTGGAGGGCATTTGCATTACCTTGCCACAACCACTTGGGATAGGGTCTGCACCTCAGGAAAACTGTTTCCGTGGGAAGCCGGCTTTTTGCAAAGGGGTCTCAGGGCCGTGGGCCTCGGGTGTCCCTCCGGCTCCCCAAAGCACAGGGACGAGGTGAGGGGTTTAGACCGTGCCTGGGCAATGTTGTTTCTTACACCTGGGTGTGTGGCATTTCGTTGACCTGGCTACTCCCAGTTGGGATAGGTTTTCCACAGCAAGCACCTCTTGTTCGTCGGAAGCCGTTTTTGCCCCAGGGGTCTCCGGGCTGTGTTCGTTGGGGTTGAACTCCTGCTAGAAAAACCGCCGAGATGAGGGAAGTGTTCACAGTGTGCCTGGGCCCTGTGGTCTCTTCCAGGTCAGTGTATGGCATTTCCTTCCCCTTGCCACAGGCACCTGGGAGCATGTCTGCACATGGAGAAAGATTTTCCCGTGGGAAGCCGGTTTTTGTCAAACGGGTACCAGTGCCCTGCTCCTCTCTTCACTCCTGCTGCCAGGAGGCCAGGGAGGATGGGAGGGCTTAGAACATGGCAGGGCACTGTGGTTTCTTCCAGAGAAGTGGAGGGCATGTGCATTACCTTGCCACTACCACTTGGGATAGGGTCTGCACCTCAGGAAAACTGTTTCCGTGGGAAGCCGCCTTTTTGCAAAGGGGTCTCAGGGCCGTGGGGCTCGGCTGTCCCTCCGGCTCCCCAAAGCACAGGGACGAGGTGAGGGGCTTAGACCGTGCCTGGGCAATGTTGTTTCTTACACCTGGGTGTGTGGCATTTTGTTGACCTGGCTACCCCCACTTGGGATAGGTTTTCCATAGCAAGCACCTCTTGTTCGTCGGAAGCCGTTTTTGCCTCAGTGTCTCCGAGCTGTGTTCGTTGGGGTTGAACTCCTGCTAGCAAAACTGCCGGGATGAGGGAAGGGTTCAGACTGTGCCTGGGCCCTGTGGTCTCTTCCAGGTCAGTGAATGGCATTTCCTTCCCCTTGCCACAGGCACCTGGGAGCATGTCTGCACGCGGAGAAAGACTTTCCCGTGGGAAGCCGGTTTTTGTCAAACGGGTCCAAGTGCCCTGCTCCTCTCTTTTCACTCCTGCTGCCAGAAGCCCAGGGAGGATGGGAGGGCTTAGAACATGGCTGGGCACTGTTGTTTCTTCCAGAAAAGTGGAGGGCATTTGCTTTACCTTGCGACAACCACTTGTGAGAGGGTCTGCACCTCAGGAAAACTGTTTCCGTGGGAAGCCGGCTTTTTGCTAAGGGGTCTCAGGGCCGTGGGCCTCGGCTGTCGCTCCGGCTCCCCAAAGCACAGGGACGAGGTGGGGGGCTTAGATAGTTCCTGGGCAATGTTGTTTCTTACACCTGGGTGTGTGGCATTTCGTTGACCTGGCTACTCCCACTTGGGATAGGTTTTCCACAGCAAGCACCTCTTGTTCCTCGGAAGCCGTGCTTGCCCCATGGGGCTCCGTGCTGTGTTCGTTGGGGTTGGACTCCTGGTAGCAAAACTGCCGGGATGAGGGAAGGGTTCAGACTGTGCCTGGGCCCTGTGGTCTCTTCCAGGTCAGTGTATGGCATTTCCTTCCCCTTGTCCCAGGCACCTGGGAGCATGTCTGCACGTGGAGAAGACTTTCCCGTGGGAAGCCGGTTTTTGTCAAACGGGTCCCAGTGCTCTGGTCCTCTCTTTTCACTCCGCTGCCAGAAGCCCAGGGAGGATGGGAGGGCTTAGAACATGGCTGGGCACTGTGGTTTCTACCAGAGAAGTGGAGGGCATTTGCTTTACCTTGCCACAACCACTTGGGATAGGGTGTGCACCTCAGGAAAACTGTTTCCGTGGGAATCCTGCTTTTTGCAAAGTGGTCTCAGGGCCGTGGGGCTCGGCTGTCCCTCCGGCTCCCCAAAGCACAGGGACGAGGTGAGGGGCTTACACCGTGCCTGGGCAATGTTGTTTCTTACACCTGGGTGTGTGGCATTTTGTTGACCTGGCTACCCCCACTTGGGATAGGTTTTCCACAGCATGCACCTCTTGTTCGTCGGAAGCCGTTTTTGCCCCAGGTGTCTCCGGACTGTGTTCGTTGGGGTTGAACTCCTGCTAGCAAAACCGCCGGGATGAGGGAAGGGTACAGACTGTGCCTGGGCCCTGTGGTCTCTTCCAGGTCAGTGTATGGCGTTTCCTTCCCCTTGTCACAGGCACCTGGGAGCATGTGTGCACGTGGAGAAAGACTTTCCCGTGGGAAGCCGGTTTTTGTCCAACGGGTCCCAGTGCCCTGCTCCTCTCTTTTCACTCCTGCTGCCAGAAGCCCAGGGAGGATGGGAGGGCTTAGAACATGGCAGGGCACTGTGGTTTCTTCCAGAGAAGTGGAGGGCATTTGCATTACCTTGCCACTACCACTTGGGATAGGGTCTGCACCTCAGGAAAACTGTTTCCGTGGGAAGCCGGCTTTTTGCAAAGGGGTCTCAGGGCCGTGGGCCTCGGTGTCCCTCCGGCTCCCCAAAGCACAGGGACGAGGTGAGTGGCTTAGACCGTGCCTGGGCAATGTTGTTTCTTACACCTGGGTGTGTGGCATTTTGTTGACCTGGCTACCCCCACTTGGGATAGGTTTTCCACAGCAAGAGCATATTGTTTGTCGGAAGCCGTTTGGGCCCCATGGGGTCTCCGGGCTGTGTTCGTTGGGGTTGAACTCCTGCTAGCAAAACCGCCGGGATGAGGGAAGGGCTCAGACTGTGCCTGGGCCCTGTGGTCTCTTCCAGGTCAGTGTATGGCATTTCTTTCCCCTTGCCACAGGCACCTGGGAGCATGTCTACACGTGGGGAAGGACTTCACCCTGGGAAGCCGGTTTCTGTCAAACGGATCCCAGTACTGTGCTCCTCTCTTTTCACTCCTGCTGCCAGAATCCCAGGGAGGATGGGAGGGCTTAGAACATGCCTGGGTACTGGGGTTTCTTCCAGAGAAGGGGATGGCATTGGCTTTCCCTTGCCACCACCACTTGGGATAGGGTCTGCACCTCAGGAAAGCTGTTTCCGTGGGAAGCCGGCTTTCTGCCCAACGGGCCTCAGGGCCGTGGGCCTCGGGGGTCCCTCCGGCTCCCCAAAGCACAGGGAAGAGGTGAGGGGCTTAGACCATGCCTGGGCCATGTTGTTTCTTCCACCTGGGTGTGTGGCATTTTGTTGACCTTGCTACCCCCACTTGAGTTAGGTTTTCCACAGCAAGAGCACATTGTTCGTCGGAAGCCGTTTGGGCCCCGGGGGGTGTCCGGGCTGTGTTCCTTGGGGTTGAACTCCTGCTAGCAAAACCGCCGGGATGAGGGAAGGGCTCAGACTGTGCCTGGGCCCTGTGGTCTCTTCCAGGTCAGTGTATGGCATTTCCTTCACCTTGCCACAGGCACTGGGGAGCATGTCTGCACGTGGAGAAGGACTTCCTCGTGGAAGCCGGTTTCTGTCAAAGCGTCCCAATGCTGTCCTCCTCTCTTTTCACTCCTGCTGCTAGAAGCCCAGGGAGGAGGGGAGGGCTTAGAACATGCCTGGGCACTGGGGTTTCTTCCAGAGAAGGGGATGGCATTGGCTTTCCCTTGCCACCACCCCTTGGGATAGGGTCTGCACCTCAGGAAAGCTGTTTCCGTGGGAAGCCGGCTTTTTGCAAAGGGTTCTCAGGGCCGTGGGCCTCGGGGGTCCGTCCGGCTCCCCAAAGCACAGGGACGAGGTGAGGGGCCTAGACCATGCCTGGGCACTGTTGTTTCTTACACCTGGGTGTGTGGCATTTTATTGACCTGGCTACCCCCACTTGGGATAGGTTTTCCACAGCAAGAGCATATTGTTCCTCGGAAGCCGTTTGGGTCCCAGGGGGTCTCCGGGCTGTGTTCGTTGGGGTTGAACTCCTGCTAGCAAAACCGCCGGGATGAGGGAAGGGTTCAGACTGTGCCTGGGCCCTGTGGTCTCTTCCAGGTCAGTGTATGGCATTTCCTTCCCCTTGCCACAGGCACCTGGAAGCATGTCTGCACGTGGAGAAAGACTTTCCCGTGGGAAGCCGGTTTTTGTCAAACGGGTCCCAGTGCTCTGCTCCTCTCTTTTCACTCCTGCTGCCAGAAGCCCAGGGAGGATGGGAGGGCTTAGAACATGGCTGGGCACTGTGGTTTCTTCCAGAGAAGTGGAGGGAATTTGCTTTACCTTGCCACAACCACTTGTGAGAGGGTCTGCACCTCAGGAAAACTGTTTCCGTGGGAAGCCGGCTTTTTGCAAAGGGGTCTCAGGGCCGTGGGCCTCGGCTGTCCCTCCGGCTCCCCAAAGCACAGGGACGAGGTGAGGGGCTTAGACCATGCCTGGGCCATGTTGTTTCTTCCACCTGGTTGTGTGGCATTTTGTTGACCTGGCTACCCCCACTTGGGATAGGTTTTCCACAGCAAGAGCATATTGTTTGTCGGAAGCCGTTTGGGCTGCAGGGGGTCTCCGGGCTGTGTTCCTTGGGGTTGAACTCCTGCTAGCAAAACCACTGGGATGAGGGAAGGGCTCAGACTGTGCCTGGGCCCTGTGGTCTCTTCCAGTTCAGTGCATGGCATTTCCTTCACCTTGCCACAGGCACTGGGAAGCATGTCAGCACGTGGAGAAGGACTTCCTCGTGGGAAGCCGGTTTCTGTCAAAGGGTCCCAGTGCTGTGCTCCTCTCTTTTCTCTCCTGCTGCCAGAAGCCCAGGGAGGAGGGGAGGGCTTAGAACATGGCTGGGCACTGGGGTTTCTTCCAGAGAAGGGGATGGCATTTGCTTTCCCTTGCCACCACCCCTTGGGATAGGGTCTGCACCTCAGGAAAGCTGTTTCCTTGGGAAGCCGGCTTTCTGCCCAACGGGCCTCAGGGCCGTGGGCCTCGGGGGTCCCTCCGGCTCCTCAAAGCACAGGGACGAGGTGAGGGGCTTAGACCATGCCTGGGCCATGTTGTTTCTTCCACCTGGGTGTGTGGCATTTTGTTGACCTGGCTACCCCCACTTGAGTTAGGTTTTCCACAGCAAGAGCATATTGTTCCTCGGAAGCCGTTTGGGCCCCAGGGGGTCTCCGGGTTGTGTTCGTTGGGGTTGAACTCCTGCTAGCAAAACCGCCGGGATGAGGGAAGGGCTCAGACTGTGCCTGGGCCCTGTGGTCTCTTCCAGGTCAGTGTATGGTATTTCCTTCACCTTGCCACAGGCACTGGGGAGCATGTCTGCACGTGGAGAAGGACTTCCTCGGGGGAAGCCGGTTTCTGTCAAACGGGTCCCAGTGCTGTGTTCCTCTCTTTTCACTCCTGCTGCCAGAAGCCCAGGGAGGAGGGGAGGGCTTAGAACATGGCTGGGCAGTGGGGTTTCTTCCAGAGAAGGAGATGGCATTTTTTTCCCTTGCCACCACGCCTTGGGATAGGGTCTGCACCTCAGGAAAGCTGTTTCCGTGGGAAGCCGGCTTTTTGCAAAGGGTTCTCAGGGCCGTGGGCCTCGGCTGTCCCTCCGGCTCCCCAAAGCACAGGGACGAGGTGAGGGGCTTAGACCATGCCTGGGCAATGTTGTTTCCTACACCTGGGTGTGTGGCATTTTATTGACCTGGCTACCCCCACTTGGGATAGGTTTTCAACAGAAAGCGCCTTCGTTCGTCGGAAGCCGTTTTTGCCTCAGGGGTCTCCGGGCTGTGTTCCTTGGGGTTGAACTCCTGCTAGCAAAACCGCCGGGATGAGGGAAGGGTTCAGACTGTGCCTGGGCCCTGTGGTCTCTTCCAGGTCAGTGTATGGCATTTCCTTCCCCTTGCCACAGGCAACTGGGAGCATGTCTGCACGTGGAGAAAGACTTTCCCGTGGGAAGCCGGTTTTTGTCAAACGGGTCCCAGTGCTGTGCTCCTCTCTTTTCACTCCGGCTGTCAGAAGCCCAGTGAGGATGGGATCGCTTAGAACATGGATGGGCACTGTGGTTTCTTCCAGAGACGTGGATGGCATTTGCTTTACCTACCTTGCCACAACTACTTGGGAGAGGGTCTGCACCTCAGGAAAACTGTTTCCGTGGAAAGCCGGCTTTTGGCCAAACAGGTCTCAGGCTCGTGGGCCTCGAGTGTCCCTCCGGCTCCCCAAAGCACAGGGACGAGGTGGGGGCTTAGACCGTGCCTGGGCAATGTTGTTTTTTACACCTGGGTGTGTGGCATTTCGTTGACCTGGCTAACCCCACTTGGGATAGGGTTTCCACAGCAAGCACCTCTTGTTCGTAGGAAGCCGTTTTTGCCCCAGGGGTCTCCGGGCTGTGTTCGTTGGGGTTGAACTCCTGCTAGCAAAACTGCCGGGATGAGGGAAGGGTTCAGACTGTGCCTGGGCCCTGTGGTCTCTTCCAGGTCAGTGTATGGCATTTCCTTCCCTTTGCCACAGGCACCTGGGAGCATGTCTGCACGTGGAGAAAGACTTTCCCATAGGAAGCCGGTTTTTGTGAAACGGGTCCCAGTGCTCTGCTCCTCTTTTTTCACTCCTGCTTCCAGAAGCCCAGGGAGGATGGGAGGGCTTAGAACATGGCTGGGCACTGTGGTTTCTTCCAGAGAAGTGGAGGGCATTTGCATTACCTTGCCACAACCACTTGGGATAGGGTGTGCACCTCAGGAAAACTGTTTCCGTGGGAAGCCGGCTTTTTGCAAAGGCGTTTCAGGGCCCTGGGCCTCGGCTGTCCCTCCGGCTCCCCAAAGCACAGGGACGAGGTGAGGGGCTTAGACCGTGCCTGGGCAATGTTGTTTCTTACACCTGGGTGTGTGGCATTTCGTTGACCTGCCTACCCCTACTTGGGATAGGTTTTCCACAGCAAGCGCCTCTTGTTCGTAGGAAGCCGTTTTTGCCCCAGGGGTCTCCGGGCTGTGTTCGTTGGGGTTGAACTCCTGCTAGCAAAACCGCCGGGATGAGGGAAGGGTTCAGACTGTGCCTGGGCCCTGTGGTCTCTTCCAGGTCAGTGTATGGCATTTCCTTCCCCTTGCCACAGGCACCTGGGAGCATGTCTGCACGTGGAGAAAGACTTTCTCGTGGGAAGCCGGTTTCTGTCAAACGGGTCCCAGTGCTCTGCTCCTCTCTTTTCACTCCTGCTGCCAGAAGCCCAGGGAGGATGGGAGGGCTTAGAACATGGCTGGGCACTGTGGTTTCTTCCAGAGAAGTGGAGGGCATTTGCATTACCTTGCCACAACCACTTGGGATAGGGTGTGCACCTCAGGAAAACTGTTTCCGTGGGAAGCCGGCTTTTTGCAAAGGGGTCTCAGGGCCGTGGGGCTCGGCTGTCCCTCCGGCTCCCCAAAGCACAGGGACGAGGTGAGGGGCTTAGACCGTGCCTGGGCAATGTTGTTTCTTACACCTGGGTGTGTGGCATTTCGTTGACCTGGCTACCCCCACTTGGGATAGGTTTTCCACAGTAAGCACCTCTTGTTCGTCGGAAGCCGTTTTTGCCTCAGGGTCTCCGGGCTGTGTTCCTTGGGGTTGAACTCCCGCTAGCAAAACCGCCGGGATGAGGGAAGGGTTCAGACTGTGCCTGGGCCCTGTGGTCTCTTCCAGGTCAGTGTATGGCATTTCTTTCACCTTGCCACAGGCACTGCGGAGCATGTCTTCACGTGGAGAAGGACTTTCTCGTGGGAAGCCGGTTTCTGTCAAACGGGTCCCAGTGCTCTGCTCCTCTCTTTTCACTCCTGCTGCCAGAAGCCCAGGGAGGATGGGAGGGCTTAGAACATGGCTGGGCACTGTGGTTTCTTCCAGAGAAGTGGAGGGCATTTGCATTACCTTGCCACAACCACTTGGGATAGGGTCTGCACCTGAAGAAAACTGTTTCCGTGGGAAGCCGCCTTTTGCAAAGGGGTCTCAGGTCCGTGGTCCTCGGGTGTCCCTCCGGCTCCCCAAAGCACAGGGACGAGGTGAGGGGCTTAGACCATGCCTGGGCAATGTTGTTTCTTACACCTGGGTGTGTGGCATTTTGTTGACCTGGCTACCCCCACTTGGGATAGGTTTTCCGCAGCAAGAGCATATTGTTCGTCGGAAGCCCTTTGGGCCCCAGGGGGTCTCCGGGCTGTGTTCGTTGCGGTGGACCTCCTGCTAGCAAAACCGCCGGGATGAGGGAAGGGCTCAGACTGTGCCTGGGCCCTGTGGTCTCTTCCAGGTCAGTGTATGGCATTTCCTTCACCTTGCCACAGGCACTGGGGAGCATGTGTGCACGTGAAGAAGGACTTCCTCGGGGGAAGCCGGTTTCTGTCAAACGGGTCCCAGTGCTGTGCTCCTCTCTTTTCACTCCTGCTGCCAGAAGCCCAGGGAGGAAGGGACGCCTTAGAACATGGCTGGGCACGGGGTTTCTTCCAGAGAAGGGGATGCCATTTGCTTTCCCTTGCCACCACCCCTTGGGATAGGGTCTGAACCTCAGGAAAGCTGTTTCCGTGGGAAGCCGGCTTTCTGACCAACGGGCCTCAGGGCCGTGGGCCTTGGGGGTCCCTCCGGCTCCCCAAAGCACAGGGACGAAATGAGGGGCTTACACCATGCGTGGGCCATGTTGTTTCTTCCACCTGGGTGTGTGGCATTTTGTTGACCTGGCTACCCCCACTTGGGATAGGTTTTCCACAGCAAGAGCGTATTGTTCGTCGGAAGCCGTTTGGGCTCCAGCGGGTGTTCGGGCTGTGTTCGTTGGGGTTGAACTCCTGCTAGCAAAACCGCCGGGTTGAGGGAAAGGCTCAGACTGTGCCTGGTCCCTGTGGCCTCTTCCAGGTCAGTGTATGGCATTTCCTTCACCTTCCACAGGCACTGGGGAGCATGTCTGCCCGTGGTGAAGGACTTCCTCGTGGGAAGACGGTTTCTGTCAAACGGGTCCCAGTGCTGTGCTCCTCTCTTTTCACTCCTGCTGCCAGAAGCCCAGGGAGGAGGGGAGGGCTTAGAACATGGCTGGGCACTGGGGTTTCTTCCAGACAAGGAGATGGCATTTTTTTCCCTTGCCACCACCCCTTGGGATAGGGTCTGCACCTCAGGAAAGTTTTTCCATGGTAGGCCGGCTTTCTGCGCAACGCGCCTCAGGGCCGTGTGCCTCGGGGGTCCCTCCGGCTCCCCAAAGCACAGAGACGAGGTAGGGGCTTAGACCATGCTTGGGCCATGTTGTCTCTTCCACCTTGGTGTGTGGCATTTTGTTGACCTGGCTACACCCACTTGGGATAGGTTTTCCACAGCAAGAGCATATTGTTCGTCGGAAGCCGTTTCGGCCCCTGCGGGTCTCCGGGTTGTTTTCGTTGGGGTTGAACTCCTGCTAGCAAAACCGCCGGGATGAGGGAAAGGCTCAGACTGTGCCTGGGCCCTGTGGCCTCTTCCAGGTCAGTGTATGTCATTTCCTTCACCTTGCCACAGGCACTGGGGAGCATGTGTGCACGTGGTGAAGGACTTCCTCGTGGGAAGCCGGTTTCTGTCAAAGGGTCCCAGTGCTGTGTTGCTCTCTTTTCACTCCTGCTACCAGAAGCCCAGGGAGGAAGGGAGGGCTTAGACATGGCTGGGCACTGTGGTTTCTTCCAGAGAAGTGGATGGCATTTGCTTTACCTTGCCACAACCACTTGTGAGAGGGTCTGCACCTCAGGAAAACTGTTTCCGTGGGAAGCCGGCTTTTGGCCAAACAGGTCTCAGGCCCGTGGGCCTCGGGTGTCCCTCCAGCTCCCCAAAGCACAGGGACGAGGTGAGGGGCTTAGACCTTGCCTGGGCAATGTTGTTTCTTACCCCTGGGTGTGTGGCATTTTGTTTACCTGGCTACCCCCACTGGGATAGGTTTTCCACAGCAAGAGCATATTGTTCGTCGGAAGCCGTTTTTGCCCCAGGGGTCTCCGGGCTGTGTTCGTTGGGGTTGAACTTCTGCTAGCAAAACCGCCGGGATGAGGGAAGAGCTCAACGGTGCCTGGGCACTGTGGTCTCTTACCTGACCCGTACCCTAACTGGAACCCAAACCCTATACCCTGACCCAGACCCTTAGCCTGATCCTGACCATTACCCTGACCCTAACCCTAACCCTAACCCTAACCAGAACCCTAGCCCTAACCCGAACCCTATCACTAATCCTAACCCTAACCCGAAACATAACCCTAACCCTACCACGAAAACTAACCCTAACCCTAAACCTAACCCTAAGCGTAACGTGAACCCTAACCCTAACCCTAACCCTAAACCAAACTGTTACCCTAACCCTAACCCTAACCCTAACGCTAACCCGAAACCTAACCATAAACCTAACCCTAACCTTAACCCGAAACCGAACCCTACCCGAACCCTAACCCTATACCGAATCCTAACCCGAACCCTAACCCTAACCCTAACCCTAACCCCTAACCTGACCCCAAACTCGAACCCTAACCCTAACCCTAACCCTAAACCTAAACCTACCCGAACCCTAACCCTAAACCAAACCCTAAACCTAACCCTAACCCTACCCGAACCCTAACCCTAAACCAAACCCTAACCCTAAACCTAACCCGAACCCTAACCCTAACTCTCACCCGAATCCTACCCTAAACCCTAACCATAACCCTAACCCTGACATGAACAGAATCCCGAAACCTAACCCTAACCCTAACCCTAACACGAACACTAAACCTAACCCTAACCCAAACCATAACGTGAACCCTAACCCTAACCCTAACCCTAACCCTCACCCTAACCCGAACTCTAACCCTAACCATAACCCGAACCCGAAACCTAACCCTAACAGTAACCCTAACCCGAAACCTAACCCTAACCCGAACACTAACCCTAACCCTAATCCTCACCCTAACCCTAACCCTAACCCTAACCCTAACAGTAACCCTAACCCTAACCCTAACCCTAACCCTAATCCTAAACCAAACCCTAACCCTAAACCTAACCCTAACCCTAACCCGAACCGTAACCATAACCCTAACCCTAACCTTAACCCGAAACCGAACGCTAACCGAAACCTGACCCGAACCAGAACACTAAACCTGACGCGAATTTGAACCCAAAACCTAACCCGAACCCAAACTCCGAACCCGAACCCCTAACCCTAACCCTAACCCTAACCCTACAAGAACCCTAACCCTAACCCTAAAACTAACCCGAACCCTGGCCCTAACTCAAACCCTAACCCGAACCCTAACCCTAACCCGAACCCGAACCCTTCCCTAACCCTAACCCATACCCGAACCCTAACCCTAACCCTCCCCGAACCCTAACCCTAACCCAAACCCTAACCCTAACCCGAACCCTAACCGTAACCCTAACCCTAACCCGTACCCTCACCCTAACCCTAATCCCTAAACACTGACCTTGACCCTAACCCTAACCCTGACACTGACCCTGACCCTAACCCTAACCCGAACCCTGACCGGAACCTGAAGCCTAACCCTGACGCGAACCTGAACCCGAACCCAAATCCCGAACCTGAACCCGAAACCAAATCCCTAACCCTAAGCCTAACCCTAACCCGAACCCTTACATGAACCCAAACCCTAATGCGAACCCTCACCCGAACCCTAACCCGAACCCTATCCCTAAACCGAACCCGAACCTGACCCGAACCCTAATCACGAAACCTAACCCTGACCCTGACCATGACCCTGACCCTAACCCTCACCCTAAACCCTCAAACCTGACCCTGAACCTAACCTTAAACCTGACCCTGACCCTGACCCTAAATCCTAAACCCTGACAATGACCCTGACCCTCACCCTAACCCGAACCCTGACCCGAATCTGAACACTAACCCTGACGCGAACATCAACCCGAAACCTAACCCGAACCCTAACCCGAACCCTAACCCTAACCCTAACCCTAACTCTCACCCGAACCCTAACACGAACGCTAACCCTAACCCTGACTCTAACACTAACATTAAACTTAACCCTAACCCGAATCTGAGCCCTAACTCTAACCCTAACCCTATCCGAACCCTAACCCTAACCCAAACCCTAACCGTAACCCTAACCCGAACACTAAACCTAATCCTAACCCTAACCCTAACCCTAACCCTAACCCTATCCCTAACCCTAACCCTATCCGAACCCTAACCCTAACCCAAACCCTAACCGTAACCCTAACCCTAACCCGAACACTAACCCTAACCCTAACCCTAACCCTAACCGTAACCCTAACCCTAACCCTAACCCTAACCCTAACCATAATCAGAACCCGAACACTAACCCTAACCCGAACCCTAACCCTAACCCTAACGTGAACCCGAACCCGAATCCAAAACCTAACCCTAACCCGATCCCTAACCCGAACTCTAACCCTAACCCTAACCCTAACCCTAACCCTAACCTAACCCTATCCGAACCCTAACCCTAACCCTAACCCTAACCCTAACGCTACCCGAACCCTAACCCTAAACCAAACCCTAACCCTAAGCCTAACCCTAACCCTAAGCCTAACCCTAACCCTAACCCTAACCCTAACCATAACCCGAACCCGAAACCTAACCCTAACCCTAACCCTAACCCTAACCCTAACGCTACCCGAACCCTAACCCTAAACCAAACCCTAACCCTAAGCCTAACCCTAACCCTAAGCCTAACCCTAACCCTAACCCTAACCCTAACCCGAACCCGAACCCGAACCGGAACCCGAACACGAACTCGAACCCGAACCCTAACCCGAACCCTAACCCGAACCCTAACCCTAACCGAACCCTGACCCGAACCCTAACCCGAACCCGAACCCTAACCCGAACCCTAACCCGAACCCGAACCCGAACCCTGACCCTGAGCCTAACCCTGACCCTAACCCTAACCCTAACCCTAACCCTAACCCCTACCCCTAACCCCTAACCCTAACCCTAACCCTAACCCGATCCCGAACCCTAACCCGGACCCGAACCCTAACCCGAACCCGAACCCTAACCCTAACCCCTAAACCTAACCCTAACCCTAACCCTAACCCGAACCCTAACCCGAAACCTAACCCTAACCCGAACACTAACCCTAACCCGAACCCTAACCCTAACCAGAACCCTAACCCGAACCCGAAACCGAACCCTAACCCGAACCCTAACCCGAACCCTAACCCGATCCCTAACCCTAACGCTAACCCTAACCCGAACCCTAACACTAACCCTAACCCGAACCCTAACCCGAACCCAAACCCTAACCCTAACCCTAACCCTAACCCGAACCCTAACCCTAACCCGAAACCTAACCTGAACCGTTACCCGAACCCTAACCCGATCCCTAACCCTAACGCTAACCCTAACCCGAACCCTAACCCTAACCCTAACCCTACAAGAACCCTAACCCGAACCCAAACCCTAACCCTAACCCTAACCCTAACCCTAACCCGAACCCTAACCCTAACCCGAACCCTAACCCGAACCCTAACCCTAACCCTAACCCTAACCCTAACCCTGAACCCTAACCCTAACCCAAACCCTAACCCTAACCCGAACCCTAACCGTAACCCTAACCCTAACCCGTACCCTCACCCTAACCCTAATCCCTAAACACTGACCTTGACCCTAACCCTAACCCTGACACTGACCCTGACCCTAACCCTAACCCGAACCCTGACCGGAACCTGAAGCCTAACCCTGACGCGAACCTGAACCCGAACCCAAATCCCGAACCTGAACCCGAAACCAAACCCCTAACCCTAAGCCTAACCCTAACCCGAACCCTTACATGAACCCAAACCCTAATGCGAACCCTCACCCGAACCCACCCGAACCCTATCCCTAAACCGAACCCGAACCTTACCCGAACCCTAATCACGAAACCTAACCCTGACCCTGACCATGACCCTGACCCTAACCCTCACCCTAAACCCTCAAACCTGACCCTGAACCTAACCTTAAACCTGACCCTGACCCTGACCCTAAACCCTAAACCCTGACAATGACCCTGACCCTCACCCAAACCCGAAACCTGACCCGAATCTGAACACTAACCCTGACGCGAACATCAACCCGAAACCTAACCCGAACCCTAACCCGAACCCTAACCCTAACACTAACCCTAACCCTAACTCTCACCCGAACCCTAACACGAACGCTAACCCTAACCCTGACTCTAACACTAACATTAAACTTAACCCTAACCCGAATCTGAGCCCTAACTCTAACCCTAACCCTATCCGAACCCTAACCCTAACCCAAACCCTAACCGTAACCCTAACCCGAACACTAACCCTAATCCTAACCCTAACCCTAACCCTAACCCTAACCCTATCCCTAACCCTAACCCTATCCGAACCCTAACCCTAACCCAAACCCTAACCGTAACCCTAACCCTAACCCGAACACTAACCCTAACCCTAACCCTAACCCTAACCCTAACCCTAACCGTAACCCTAACCCTAACCCTAACCCTAACCCTAACCATAATCAGAACCCGAACACTAACCCTAACCCGAACCCTAACCCTAACCCTAACGTGAACCCGAACCCGAATCCAAAACCTAACCCTAACCCGATCCCTAACCCGAACTCTAACCCTAACCCTAACCCTAACCCTAACCCTAACCCTAACCTAACCCTATCCGAACCCTAACCCTAACCCAAACCCTAACCGTAACCCTAACCCGAACACTAACCCTAATCCTAACCCTAACCCTAACCCTAACCCTAACCCTATCCCTAACCCTAACCCTATCCGACCCCTAACCCTAACCCAAACCCTAACCGTAACCCTAACCCTAACCCGAACACTAACCCTAACCCTAACCCTAACCGTAACCCTAACCCTAACCCTAACCCTAACCCTAACCCTAACCATAATCAGAACCCGAACACTAACCCTAATCAGAACCCTAACCCTAACCCTAACGTGAACCCGAACCCGAATCCAAAACCTAACCCTAACCCGATCCCTAACCCGAACTCTAACCCTAACCCTAACCCTAACCCTAACCTAACCCTAACCCTAACCCGAACCCTAACCCTAACCCTAACCGTAACCCTAACCCGAACGCTAACCCTAAACCGAATCGTAACCCTAACCCTAACCGTAACCCTAACCCTAACCCTAACCCTAACGCTACCCGAACCCTAACCCTAAACCAAACCCTAACCCTAAGCCTAACCCTAACCCTAAGCCTAACCCTAACCCTAACCCTAACCCTAACCATAACCCGAACCCGAAACCTAACCCTAACCCTAACACTAACCCTAACCCTAACGCTACCCGAACCCTAACCCTAAACCAAACCCTAACCCTAAGCCTAACCCTAACCCTAAGCCTAACCCTAACCCTAACCCTAACCCGAACCCGAACCCGAACCCTAACCCTAACCCTAACCCTAACCCGAACCCTAACCCTAACCGAACCCTGACCCGAACCCTAACCCGAACCCGAACCCTAACCCGAACCCGAACCCTAACCCGAACCCGAACCCGAAACCTGACCCTGACCCTAACCCTGACCCTAACCCTAACCCTAACCCCTAACCCCTAACCCTAACCCTAACCCTAACCCTAACCCGATCCCGAACCGTAACCCGAACCCGAACCCTAACCCGAACCCGAACCCTAACCCTAACCCCTAAACCTAACCCTAACCCTAACCCGAACCCTAACCCGAACCCTAACCCTAACCCGAACCCTAACCCTAACCCGAACCCTAACCCTAACCCGAACCCTAACCCGAACCCGAACCCGAACCCTAACCCGAACCCTAACCCGAACCCTAACCCGATCCCTAACCCTAACGCTAACCCTAACCCGAACCCTAACCCTAACCCTAACCCGAACCCTAACCCGAACCCAAACCCTAACCCTAACCCTAACCCTAACCCGAACCCGAACCCAAACCCTAACCCGAACCCTAACCCTAACCCTAACCCTAACCCGAACGCTAACCCTAACCCTAACCCCTAACCCTAACCCTAACCCTAACCCGAACCCTAACCCTAACCCTAACCCTAACTCTAACCCAAACCCTATACCCTGACCCAGACCCTTAGCATGATCCTGACCATTACCCTGACCCTAACCCTAACCCTAACCCTAACCAGAATCCTAGCCCTAACCCGAAACCTAACACTAATCCTAACCCTAACCCGAATCGTAACCCTAACCATAACCCTACCACGAAAACTAACACTAACCCTAAACCTAACCCTAAGCGTAACGTGAACCCTAACCCTAACCCTAACCCTAAACCAAACCCTTACCCTAACCATAACCCTAACCCTAACGCTAACCCGAAACCTAACCATAAACCTAACCCTAACCTTAACCCGAAACCGAACCCTAACCCGAACCCTAACCCTATACCGAATCCTAACCCGAACCCTAACCCTAACCCTAACCCTAACCCCTAACCTGACCCCAAACTCGAACCCTAACCCTAACCCTAACCCTAAACCTAACCCTAACCCGAACCCTAACCCAAACACCAATTCTAACCCTAACCCTAACCCTAACCCTAACCCTAACCCTCAGCCTAACCCGAACCCTAACCCTAACCATAACCCTAACCCTAAACCTCAGCCTAACCCTAACCCTACCCGAACGCTAAACCTAAAACAAACCCTAACCGTAAACCTAACCCTAACCTGAAGCCGAACCCTAACCCTAACCATACCCGAACCCTAACCCTAAACCAAACCCTAAACCTAACCCTAACCCTACCCGAACCCTAACCTAAACCAAACCCTAACCCTAAACCTAACCCGAACCCTAACCCTAACCCTCACCCGAATCCTACCCCAAACCCTAACCATAACCCTAACCCTAACATGAACAGAAACCCGAAACCTAACCCTAACCCTAACCCTAACACGAACACTAAACCTAACCCTAACCCTAACCATAACGTGAACCCTAACCCTAACCCGAACCCTAACCCTAACCCGAACCCTAACCCTAACCCGAACCCTCACCCTAACCCGAACTCTAACCCTAACCATAACTCCAACCCGAAACCTAACCCTAACAGTAACCCTAACCCGAAACCTAACCCTAACCCGAACACTAACCCTAACCCTAAACCTCACCCTAACCCTAACCCTAACCCTAACCCTAACAGTAACCCTAACCCTAACCCTAACCCTAACCCTAATCCTAAACCAAACCCTAACCCTAAACCTAAACCCTAACCCTAACCCGAACCGTAACCCTAACCCTAACCCTAACCTTAACCCGAAACCGAACGCTAACCGAAACCTGACCCGAACCAGAACACTAAACCTGACGCGAATTTGAATCCAAAACCTAACCCGAACCCAAACCCCGAACCCGAACCCCTAACCCTCACCCTAACCCTAACCCTACAAGAACCCTAACCCTAACCCTAAAACTAACCCGAACCCTGGCCCTAACTCAAACCCTAACCCGAACCCTAACCCTAACCCGAACCCGAACCCTTCCCTAACCCTAACCCATACCCGAACCCTAACCCTAACCCTCCCCGAACCCTAACCCTAACCCAAACCCTAACCCTAACCCGAACCCTAACCGTAACCCTAACCCTAACCCGTACCCTCACCCTAACCCTAATCCCTAAACACTGACCTTGACCCTAACCCTAACCCTGACACTGACCCTGACCCTAACCCTAACCCGAACCCTGACCGGAACCTGAAGCCTAACCCTGACGCGAACCTGAACCCGAACCCAAATCCCGAACCTGAACCCGAAACCAAATCCCTAACCCTAAGCCTAACCCTAACCCGAACCCTTACATGAACCCAAACCCTAATGCGAACCCTCACCCGAACCCTAACCCGAACCCTATCCCTAAACCGAACCCGAACCTGACCCGAACCCTAATCACGAAACCTAACCCTGACCCTGACCATGACCCTGACCCTAACCCTCACCCTAAACCCTCAAACCTGACCCTGAACCTAACCTTAAACCTGACCCTGACCCTGACCCTAAACCCTAAACCCTGACTGACCCTGACCCTCACCCTAACCCGAACCCTGACCCGAACCTGAACACTAACCCTGATGCGAACATCAACCCGAAACCTAACCCGAACCCTAACCCGAACCCTAACCCTAACCCTAACCCTAACTCTCACCCGAACCCTAACACGAACGCTAACCCTAACCCTGACTCTAACACTAACATTAAACTTAACCCTAACCCGAATCTGAGCCCTAACTCTAACCCTAACCCTATCCGAACCCTAACCCTAACCCAAACCCTAACCGTAACCCTAACCCGAACACTAACCCTAATCCTAACCCTAACCCTAACCCTAACCCTAACCCTATCCCTAACCCTAACCCTGTCCGAACCCTAACCCTAACCCAAACCCTAACCGTAACCCTAACCCTAAACCGAACCCTAACCCGAACCCTAACCCGAACCCTAACCCTAACCCGAACCCTAACCCGAACCCTAACCCGAACCCGAA